>NC_090067.1:13976469-14288492 GCF_038355195.1 Osmerus mordax
CTCCGGGTACAGACTGAGGCTGGGGCTGGGGCTGGGGTTGGGGCTGAGGTTGGGGTTGGGAGGTTGGGGCTGGGGTTGGGGCTGGGAGGCTGAGGCTGAGGTTGGGGCTGGGAGGCTGGGGCTGAGGTTGGGGCTGGGAGGTTGGGGCTGAGGTTGGGACTGGGAGGCTGGGGCTGAGTTGGGGGCTGGGGCTGGGGGGCTGGGAGGCTGGGGCTGGGAGGCTGGGGCTGGGCAGCATCATGTGGATTACATTAGATTGTGTTCTATTATATTATACTATGTTTTGTTATATTTAACTTTATAATATTTGATGACATGACACTTACTGACATATGACCTTGTGTTACTTATGAGCCGTTGTAGTGTGTGATATTGTTGACAGAGGTGTTCCCCCACATGTTTGTGTTTCACAACAGGAGGAGTCCACTGGTGACATCACCTTTTACATGAAGGGAGCTGACGTTGCCATGACGAGCATTGTGCAGTATAACGACTGGCTGGAGGAGGAGGTGGGGGGTCTTCAAGGCCGTTTAGGGTTGTCGTGGTATCGTCACGGTGACGTGTGTGACGGCTCAGATTCAAAGCCTAGAGAACAGTCTTCTAGTGGTGTTATCACTGTGTTTGGTTCATAACTGTCATTCACCAAGACAACTCTAATGACCTCTGTGTTAGCGAGGACATGCATCCACAGTTCAACAGCCCTGCCCAGCCTTGGTCGAAGGATAATTATGCATACGTTCATAATTGTATTGGCAATATTGAGTCATTTAGGACCAGGGGCGGCTTTGGGTTTGATTAGTGACCTAGATAAAAGTTAATTGCTTGGAGGCATTACAGTATGTCATATTCCTAACAATGGTGTTAATTATGTTGTGTTGCTGTTACTTTAATACGCTGTCTACGCAGTCAGGCACAGCTGTTAATGTCAATAAGCAATCAGAATGTCACTTTCAGCCTATTGGCTTGTCATATGACAGCTAACCCTTCCTGTGTTTGATTGGCCCTGCGCTCTGCCTGCGAGGGGGAAGGCAGCATTGATTCTCACTTTTTTTTCTTTCTTAACTGTCATGTACAGTTGAGGCTATACTGTACGTACGCTGTTAAATTAATGAGAATTTCATGGTTCAGTTGATTATGAGGTTTTTAATGGGGGGGGGGGGGGGTACGCTCAATTATTGTCACCTAATTTGCTTCAACTTAATGTGGTCCTGTGAGGGAGAAAGAAACACAAACCCTAAACTCATAGTGACTTTGTTGACACACAAACCTAAGTTTCCCTGGTTGTGAAGTGTTGTTCCTCCTGTGTGTCCTGTGGCAGTGTGGGAACATGGCCAGGGAAGGGCTCAGGACCCTGGTGGTGGCCAGGAAGGGCCTGTCTGAGGAGCAGTACCAGGACTTTGAAGTAGAGCACTGCACCCATCACATCAAGTCACATACAATATATGTATATATATCAACATCCAGTCATCCAGTTTCACATTACACGATCATCTTCTTTTCTCAACACTCTCCCCCCTCCTCTCCCTCTCCCCCCCCTCTCCTCCCCCCCCCCCCCTCTCCTCCCCCCCCCCCCCCTCTCCTCTCCCCCCCCCCTCTCCCCCCCTCCTCTCCCCCTCCCCCCCCTCCTCTCCCCCCCCCCTCTTCTCCCCCCCCCTCCTCTCCCCCCCCCCCTCCCCCCCTCCTCTCCCCCCCCCCTCATCTCCCCCCTCCCCCCCTCCTCTCCCCCCCCCTCCTCTCCCCCCCCCCCCCTCCCCCCCCTCTCCCCCCCCCTCCTCTCCCCCCCTCCTCTCCCCCCCCCTCATCTCCCCCCTCCTCCCCCCCCTCTCTCCCCTCAGAGCCGGTACAGCCAGGCCAGGCTGAGCCTCCATGACCGTGCTCTGAAGGTGGTTGCGGTGGTGGAGAGTCTGGAGAGGGAGATGGAGCTGCTGTGTGTGACGGGAGTGGAGGACCAGCTGCAGGCGGACGTCAGGCCCACCCTGGAGCTGCTGAGGAACGCTGGCATCAAGGTGGGCAGGCCTCTGCCACGCTCACCTGGCAGGGAGGATAGGAACACTCACGTAGGGAAATGTCAGGTGGCTGAGCGGTGAGGGAATCGGGCTAGTAATCCGAAGGTTGCCAGTTCGATTCCCGGTCAAGCCAACTGACGTTGTGTCCTTGGGTGCTGAGCTGTTTGTGTTCAGATCTGGATGTTTGTGTTCAGATCTGGATGTTTGTGTTCAGATCTGGATGTTTGTGTTCAGATCTGGATGTTTGTGTTCAGATCTGGATGTTGGTGTTCAGATCTGGATGTTGGTGTTCAGATCTGGATGTTTGTGTTCAGATCTGGATGCTCACTGGGGACAAGCTGGAAACAGCCACCTGCATCGCCAAGAGCTCCCATCTAGTGTCCCGGAGCCAGGACGTTCACATATTTAAACCGGTACGCTGTATTCTCTCCTCTCTTCTCCTCGCATCTCTTCTACTCTCCTCTTCTCTCCTCCTCTCTTCTCTCCTCCTCTCTTCTCTCCTTCTCTCTTCTCTCCTCTCTTCTCCTCACATCTCTTCTACTCTCCTCTTCTTCTCTCTTCTCTTCTCTCCTCATCTCTCCTCCTCTCTTCTCTCCTCCTCTCTTCTCTCCTTCTCTCTTCTCCTCACATCTCTTCTACTCTCCTCTCATCTCTCCTCTCTTCTCTCCTCCTCTCTCCTCTCTTCTCCTCACATCTCTCCTCTCTCCTCTCTTCTCCTCACATCTCTTCTACTCTCCTCTCTTCTCTCCTCCTCTCTTCTCTCCTCCTCTCTTCTCTCCTCCTCTCTCCTCCACTTTTCTTTCCTCTTCATGCTTACAACACTTCTCCTGTGCTGTTGTTGAGCCTAGTAGACCTGCATGGGCTTGGTGTGCGTATGTGTAAGTGTGCTGTTGTCTAAGTGTTGCGTGGCGGTTGCAGGTCTCCAACCGAGGGGAGGCCCACCTGGAGCTGAACTCCTTCAGGAGGAAACACGACTGTGCTCTGGTCATCTCTGGAGACTCCCTGGAGGTACTTACGACAACCACACACGCCTGTTTCACCTGTTCAGTCTCACAACCACACACTCCTGCTTCACAGGAACAGACCAAGCTCTAAGCAGAAGAGAAGGTTCTGTTGCTGCCTATAGAAGACCAAGCAAACCATCTAGCATATCTGTCAGATTGAGTAGAGTGGAATAAGACATTTCCATTCTATTATTTCCACACAGGATGTTTTAGGAACAAACCTTACCCTCATTCAGTCTCAAACGAAGACTGTCTGTGCCTTGAGTCTCTGTGCATGTTTCAAGGCTTGTTTCTGACTGAGTGCCTGGACTGTGGGCTTGCAGGTGTGTCTGCGCTACTATGAGCATGAGTTTGTGGAGCTGGCATGTCAGTGTCCTGCAGTGGTCTGCTGTCGCTGCTCCCCCACACAGAAAGCCCACATCGTCAAGCTGCTCCAGCAGCACACTGACAACAGGACCTGCGCTATAGGTGAGACCTGTCTCTCCTCTCTACCTGTCTCTCTCTCCTCTCTACCTGTCTCTCTCTCCTCTCTACCTGTCTCTCCTCTCTACCTGTCTCTTCTCTAGCTGACTGGGAAGAGACCCCAGAGAAGATACACACACACACAACTACACACCGACATACACACAGACACACACAGTTACACAGAATACACACGCATACACAGAGAATACTAGATGGATTCTTCTTTTTAGTTGAGTGCTTTCACTCAGAGGACATCTCCCCCAGAGGAAACATTACCACTTGTATCCACAAGGTGGCGATCAGAGCGTATCCCATCTGGCAGCAGCTTTCCTGTGTTTGTGGCTCGTGTGTGGTTATACAGGATCTTGCTGTTTCCTGCAGGTGATGGAGGAAATGATGTCAGTATGATCCAGGCTGCAGACTGTGGTATTGGTATTGAGGGGAAGGTACGGTATCTTCAATGCTAAATAATAATAACACCCCAAAGTCTTAACTCTCAAATCAACAAATGCTGAACAGGGAAACACACAAGTTCAAACGTATACTCCCTCTCTGTCTCTCTCTCTCTCTTCCGGTCTCTCTCTTCCTGTCTCTGTCCCTCTCTTCTGGTTTCTCTCTCTTCTTGTCTGTCTCTCTTCCTGTCTCTCTTGTCCTCTCTCTCTTCCTGTCTCTCTCTCTTCCTGTCTCTCTCTCTCTTCCTGCCTCTGGCCCTCTGTCTGCAGGAGGGGAAGCAGGCCTCTCTGGCAGCAGACTTCTCTATAACCCAGTTCAAGCACATCGGCCGCCTGCTCATGGTGCACGGCAGGAACAGCTACAAGCGCTCGGCCTCCCTGGGCCAGTTCGTCATGCACCGGGGCATGATCATCTCCACCATGCAGGCACGGCCACACACACACTCACATGTACAGTGCAGTTAGCAGTCGCTTCCAGAGCAGCGTACAGGTGCATGTAAGGAAGGCACAGCTGAACATCAAGGATCACAAGGGCAACAGGCTCTCTTCTGACCTCCAAGTCTTCATCTCTTAAGTTATAAAATGTCCAAACTCTTGTTGAAACATTCTTTAATCAGTCTCTGTCTCTTCACAGGCTGTCTTCTCCTCTATCTTCTACTTTGCGTCCGTTCCTTTGTACCAGGGCTTTCTCATGGTTGGGTAAATATCTCTTTATACCAGACACTGTCACATTTGAGTAAGTAGTACAACTGAGTGACATCTTCAAGTGAGGCTCTGTGTTGTATTCATGTACTTTCTGTCCCTCTTTCCCTCCCATACTTTTATCTATCTCTACTCCCCTCCACACACACACACACACACACTGTCTCTCTGTCCCATCCCTCTCCCCTTCTCTCCGTCCAGCTATGCCACCATCTACACCATGTTCCCAGTGTTCTCCCTGGTGCTGGACCAGGACGTGAAGCCAGAGATGGCTCTCCTCTACCCAGAGCTCTACAAAGACCTCACCAAGGTAGCAGGACCCCCTGCGCATCCACCAGGGACCCAGAACATTCTCCTAGTTATCATGGCTCCAGATCAACACTTGTTGTGTTACAGTTTTGTCATTGACTGGCTGTGGAGTTGAGATGTTTGTAGACGAGGGGTCTTTAGTGTTGCTGCTTCTCTCTGCTCCTCCAGGGCCGGTCCTTGTCCTTCAAGACGTTCCTCATCTGGGTGTTGATCAGTGTTTATCAAGGTGAGTGAGGGCTACCGTCGCTGCTTCACCACAGGTCTACCTCAAGGCCAGCATCGTGGAGGTCATGTGGTCATGTTCAGTAACGGGTGTCTCTCAGCCAGATCAGAAAGATGGCGGAAGCTCTTGCGTGACCTGCATGATTCTTTTCAAAGTGGAGTGGAATTCAGGACTCAGGGTTTCATCATTTTTATTGCGTGCAGAACTTCTGTCCCCAGATGAGCTGTTTCTCAGTGGCTCTGGTTTCTCTGTCAGACGCAGTTACATGCAGGCTTTTGTCCGTCCAGTAAATCAATATTTCTGGACTCGCTAAGCCAGGCAGCATGTGAGAGAGATCTATGCTGCTGTTCAAGCATGACTTCCTGACAGCTCTAGTTTTTTAATTAAAGACGGAATACCAAGTCCATTGAAAGAGGAAATATGAGGTCCACGGCGTGGGGGGGAGGGATCAGCCACCGTCGACTTTAATTTATTACAGTTTAACTTCCAGGAACGTCCTGTATGGAGACTATGAAAAAGCAATTATGTGATCAGTTTTAGGCTATTAAACTCAATTTGCGCCATTTTATGAAATGAAAGGCTATCAGAATACAGTGGTCTCTGGAAGAATGCGAGGCTTCTCTGGGGGTTTACCTGAAGACACAGTAGGCTGCATTGTGCCTCTCATCCTCCTCATACATATAGTTCCTCAGTCCATCCTTATCTCCACACATGGGATTATCCCAGCACACGGCTCTCGTCTGAACTGCAGCTACGACCCTCTGGCCCTTTCTCAACCACCTGAAGACGGTTCTCAGCCTAATCAAATCAATTTGATTTGTACAGCCTTTTTTACAAGCAGGGTCACAGAGGGCTTCACGTATGCCCATAGAACTGCCCCTCAACCAAGCTAAACCCTCAAGGAAGACGAGGAAAAACTCCCAGGAAAACTGAGAGGAAAAATGATTGAAGAAGAAACCTTGAGTTCAGTAACAGATTCAGACCCTCCAACCTCTACTCAGTCAACCCTGCTAACCTGTGTGGAGGTTTTTAAACATACTAAAGTTAAAGTTACCATTGCTCTTTAATTTAGTATTCCCTGTAACTTTAATCCAGGGTTGTAGTTTGTTTCTAAATGTGGGACAGAGGATGCGGCCGGTCAGTGTGATGCTCTTAATAAAAAGTGCAGCGGACAGATTCACCCTTTTCAAAAAGAGGTTAGGACATATCTTACTTGTATAATGCAACCAACACCCCCGCTTTAATCCATCTGTTTTTCCTCTTATTTCCTGCCTTGTCTTTCTGTTTGGCTCCCCCAGGTGGCATCCTGATGTATGGCGCCCTGGTGCTGTTTGAGTCTGAGTTTGTTCACGTGGTGGCGATCTCCTTCACGGCGCTGGTGCTGACGGAGCTGCTGATGGTGGCGCTGACCATCCGGACCTGGCACTGGGTGATGGTGCTGGCGGAGCTGTTCAGCCTGCTCTGCTACGCCGCCTCCCTCGCCTTCCTCAACGAGTACTTCGGTAAGACAGCCCCCCCAGCTCTAGCAACTTTCTCTCTCTCTCCCTCTCTCTCTTTACTTTTCCTCTTTTGCTCTCTTGGTTTCCTTCTGGCTTCTCTCTCCCGCTGCTCTCACCTTAACTCCTGTTCTTCTGTGCCTCCTGTGTTCTGTGTGGTGTCCTGGGGGCAGGTGTGGGCAGGGTCTCCTGTGGAGCCTTCCTGGGTAGGTGTGCAGCAATGAGCTCCATCTACCTGCTCTCCATCTCCTTCCTTTCCACTTTGTCCTTCTCGTTTTACCCACCAGGCTATGCTCTTTGCACCCACACACAGGGATATCTACTGGTCCCAACATAAAGTTATCACGAGTGATTATGTAATATGTTTGTTAAATGAATTGACGGTTCATGTTTCCAGGTGTTGCATGTGTCTGATCTGTGTTTCTGTTGCTCCTCCAGACCTGGCCTTCATCATAACGCCAGCCTTCCTGTGGAAGGTGTCAGCCATAACTGGAGTCAGCTGCCTCCCTCTCTACATCATCAAATACCTGAAGAGGAAGTTCTCACCTCCCAGCTACTCCAAGCTGTCTTCATGAGCCTCCCAGCTACTCCAAGCTGTCTTCATGAGCTGTGGGCTCCAATCTGCTCTCTGTATTTATCTTCGCGACTCTGCTGCCCTCCTCTTCAGCGTGTTTATTTTGCTGGTGCATGATGGGAACCAGAATACCGAGGACCACTGGAAGATAAGAAAAATCACTGAATTGTTGATGTAACTGGAGGATGGGAGTACTTGAAAAGAGTGATTTCCAAAACACAGACTCAACACAGATGTTGTGACGAAGAGGCCTGATCGACCATCTCGTCCCTCTTTAAGACTTCTTCTCTCCTTCGGCTTCGAGTGTCGTTTTTTTATACCGTCATTTGGTTTTGCTGTGAACTTTTTCTATGTGGACTCTTTACGCAATTTTCAATACTGCCTAGTGTTTCATAACACTGTGAAACACATTTCTTTGATACGTGTAGCTTTTACTACTGAACAACATGCTGCTCTTTACTGTACTTGCTATGAGGGGAAAAAAGCACATTTACCACAATACGCAAAATGACTCAATGATTTGGTTGGGAACAACACCACTGCTACAGGCTGTCTAGAAGCAGAGTGACATCATCATCACACCCTCAGACCTCCCTCATGGTGGGAAACCAGCACTCCATCCTCGTGTTATTAGCTGTGATGTGTGTATGCTGGCTGGAGACAGTGGAGAGACCCAGCTGTCAGAATAGTTGCTGTGTACTGGCAGGTGAAATCGTACCTTATTATGAGGATTTAAAACAGTCTCTTGAGGCTGATCTAATGTTAGTTCAAATATTTTGGGTTTATTTTTAGTGTGACCTCCTGTTACAGCAGATTGATCATGAGAATGACCCTGCTGTAGTTAACGATTCACCAGATGATGTTTACAGATTAATGTTCTACCATTAGGTTCTTTGTCTCAAAGAAATACTTGCAATTAGGATTTGTGATTCCTGAAAATCAGTTGTGACTTTATTTAGCTGCTCAGATTATGGCCAATATAACAGTATCTTAACTAAGACCTATTCAGTAAAATTCAGGACTTTAGATAAAGGTGATTTGTGATTTTGGTGAACTGACACTGAAATCAGGTGTTATCATTCCCTTGATGAGTGTTTCTTCAGTTGGATACCGATGCTATAAATGGTCTTGCAGAACAAAATAAAATATATGTTTCAACCAGAATATCTTTTCTTGTTTGTGTACACAATACAGTTAGTTTAATGTTGGAATCTATTGATGGTTGCCATGCTTGTTGAACTTGGCTCAGTTATATACATAACCTTAAATTAACATGAACCTATGAACCATACATTACCATACACATTATGACTCCACCAAGCTTATATTGGGATTTATGTTTTATTGTATACAGTTTTTCTCTCTTCAAGAATCAACATTCATGAAGACTACAACTGTTGTTGATTAGGAAGTGAGAATAATTCAAACTACTGCAGTCAGAACTCAGTATTTTACTCTTGAGTGAAAGAAGACGTTTTGTTCTCTGTAAAAAGGCAGATTGAACCCAAATTGTTCTTAGTTTTCAATATGTTGTTCATTTCCCTCCACAGAGAAGAAACTGCTTTGTGGATGGTGGCGACCCCATGATGAATGTGATGGTCCAGTAGCTGTAAGATGTAAGTAACCGTTCTCTTTCATCCTCCTCTTCATTTCACTGTTATTGTAGGTTAACATTCGAGAGGAAAAGAGTGCTTTGAAAACAGCAGCCAGTGTGTGTAAACAGTCTAGAATATCAGGCTGTGGTCTCCTCTCTGAAGCAGGCAAGCCAAAGAATGTTGAATTGGGAGTTTAAAAATTGTGCTGACGTGTCTTCAGAGATAGTAAGGACCATTTGGTATTTTCATCTGTCTTGTGTAAGATAGCTTTACTGGTTTAGCAGATAACTCAAGTCAAGTGTTGTTTGAACTGACTGACTGTGTTGACCTTCACCACACAGATGTTTAAAATCTACAAAAGCGAGAATTCGAGTAAAAAAATAAACTACCCGTTAAAATATATTCTCACAATCGTGCGACAACATCTGCCAACAATCCTGACTAGAAGTTTTAGTTTCTGTCATAGATCTCTGAGTGGAGGACTAAAACCCCAACATTATAAACATCTGCCGTTTGGAACACTTGGTTAAACTGGGATTTTCTTTGACATTTTCATCATTTTTCATTCTGCAGTGAGACCTACCATTAACCTATCTTGTTACTAAACGTTCAAAATGGCTCTCACCAGACTCTGACTGGGTTAGTTACAGAACTATTCAGTGCCCTACAGAATCAACCAGAAGAAGCCAGGACAGATTAAACAGTAGCTCCTGTAGTCAGAGTCGGAAAACGATGGTAGTGTATGTTACCTGACAAATATACACTTGTTGCCCAACCAGTATACATGTTGAGCTAACTAGGCTCTCAGGCAGCTTAGAGGAAACCACGGGCATTCACCCTTTGCTGAAGGCTTGCCTCTGTTACTCAGCAACAGCCCCAAACAACAGGAAACATGAAGGATTCCATGTCAGGGCCGACGAAAATAACAAGAGCATTGATAAGAGACAGAGGCTAACTAGAGCATCCCTCTTCATCTCCCCCTCGCTCCCCCAACAGCGACTCCCTCCCACCCCACCCTGCCAGTCTCTCCCCAGCCCTGCCTGAGATGGTCTGAATGGGGGCCATGATTATGGCTCAGGCCATGTCTCAGTTATGTTTTTGTGTCACGATTGACGATCGACGATTTTGAAAAAGCTTTTTTTTCCAAAAGGATTTTTTCAAAACTTTTTTTCAAAACTTTTTTCAAAAACTTTTTGGCAAAACGTTTTGGCAAAAACTTTTTTTAAAGAAAAGGGTTGGGGTTCAAGTACACTTCACTTAAAAACTGTACATAAAAAAAATATATATATAGGCTACATCGTTAAAAAAGTAAGCAGCCGTGATTGTGACATCGATGGCAGCGCCGTATCTCAGAAGATTAGCAGTGCAGAGTAACAACTCCTAGAATTCCACATAATTGAAGTGTAGCTTCTCACCTGTAGAGATGGGCAAGCTGTTAGGAAATACCCCTGCCTAACCCTAACCCCGCTGAACTGTCCAGACCTGCCAGAGATAGCTGCCTGTCTGGCTGGGACTCTGAGAGAGAAGTTGTGTAAGTGTACACCACCACAGATAGTACCCTAAGGGATGGAAGAAAGTCTTATGAAGATCCTCAGTCAAGCATGTCAAATAACTGGGTCTGAGACAAGCTTTTATATAGCCGGTAGCTAGCCTACTGTATGTAACTAACGATAATTACAGTAGTGTTCTGTCTGAAGGAAATGCTAAAGTGATGATTTGATCCTACAATAACTTCAAAAACCCATGGAACACTCTTATAATAATTCTATGGACGTTAAAAAAAGTTTCCCTGATGACTGAGGATGCGAACCCATGCAGTCAAGCGGGAACATGTATGGTTGAGATCGCTACTCCACCAGGACACAGGGAGCCGCTGATGTAGCAGCCGTCTGTTGTCATCTCACATGATGAACGTCTTTATTGGATTCATTCAGTTCCATATCAAACATTGCAAGGATTAGTTTGCGCATACATCTGCTCTTAAGAAATGTAGACTCCGTCATACCAGAATACGCTTGTCTGGGGAGACAGCAGGAAACTGAGTGAATGAAGCGTGACTTCAGGGGATAGGACAGCGGAGAGAGGTGGGAGGGGTGTGAATACTTCCATAAATATTAGGCACCAAGCGGTCTGAAAATCAGTGAGATAGCTTTTAATACGTATGTAGGCCTATATGTACGGAATGCATGCCTGCACGGCTATAACATTAAATGACAAACAACATATGTCAACTGGTTCAAGACATCCTGAAGGGTCAATGTGAAACCTAGGACGACCAGGCAATTTACACATACATATATAAGCAAAAATTGTTTTATATTAGATCTACAAGCACACTTAGGTCCAGGATCGAGACAATGTGCCTATTATATTTCTCCTTAGCACAAAAGTCTTTGCGGCAAAGTAATCCACGCTTGCAGCTGTTGACACCAGTGGGCAGAGAATAGCCTGGCATCTGCTAGTCAGACGTGTGGCTGGCGTCATCGTCGAGGGGCGGTGTTCCTGGCTGAGGTGATCCCCGGGTTTAAAAGCGCCCGAGCCCTCCCCGCGACCAAGCGGTGCGTCACAAGGATTCAGACGAGCGAAGGATTTCCCTCTCCCTAAACCATAAAAGTGTATGTCCAAAAGTAGCTTTTCACCAAACATAGCATCCAAATTACAGACTCATTTCTGCTCTCCATATCCAGATGTTACAGAGTTATTCTCTCCAGCGATACGTTTAGTTTTTTTTAATATAATCTTTCTCTACGTAGGTCTAATCATTCTCATTCAAGACTTTTTTTGTGGTTTTAGCTTTTTCGTTGTTTTTCATGGTTGTCTTGTGAGACAGAAAAGGATATCTTTATCTATAGCCATTGGAGTGTGAAATCGACGATTTATGGATAAAGGATTGCATCCAGCTGCTGCCATATTTAAAGTTTGACTTTTGGACCAATATACTACGTTGGGACTAATAGTAAAAATGAAATCTGCTGAAGAAGGTAAGTTTGTCTTTTTGCAGTAAACACATGATACATTTTCCCCAAGAGTCACTTGCAGCAGGCTGGACTGATAACGGCAGTCAGTAGTCAAAACATCTGTCTCGCCTATGGCGTAGGCTAGTTCTTCATGTAGGATAGAGTTTCTGCAGTATGCAGATACTGTAAAAGGCTATTGCCTGATTATTATATTGTGGTACATTCTTTACTAGTTGAATTCACAATCAACGGTTGTATCCATGGATACCTAATTTACTGTACGTGGCGAAAGGTGGGTGTGGCAAATGAACGTAATTGATCCACAACTTCAGTTTGATAGCTTTGGTAGCCTACCTCTATTGTCAATCGGCAATGTGAAAAGCTGTCATCCTAATGCTATTGTTTAACATGACTTATAGTTTGGGAATCATGTGGTTTATTCCGGTCTGATGTCATAGTCTTTCTGCTTGCAGCCTATAGGCTACTGAGCTGTGGAGACTGCGTGCTGTGACGTCAATTATCATTAATTCGCTGACTGTGGTTAAACTGCTCAGGCCCCACCCCAGCCACATATCCCCCCCACCCACCCACCCACCCACCCATCCACCCACCCACCCACACACACACACACACCCACACACCCACACACACACACCACACACACACCTCCCCCTGTTGGTTTTACCCCAGCCTAGGGTTGTCTCAGTGTGGGGGGGGTAGTGTCTCCTCTGCTGTCAGCCTCAGCAGGGCTCTCTGGAAGCCCTCCAGAGTTCTGGAAGCCCTCCAGAGTTCTGGAACAGGCTGCACCTTCACACACCAGCCCATCATACCACAGCCCGCTGGTGGAAACCTGGTTCAGATTATGCCACATTCAACAATGTCATTAAGTTTATTGCTATTTTTAACTGGTATGGGTACATTATGTGTTAAGACACATGCATTCTGTGGCATAAAATCTGTGTCAGTCTGAAATGTTCATCTTTAAAGCTCTGTAGTCTGTTTCTAAGTTTAGCAAATGAACTTGTTGACTTTCTGCATCAGTGAGTTCTGGCATTAACACTTATAACAAGCAGCACCATGGAAGCAACATTCTTCATTCAGTATACAGTATGTCATAGAAACATCTCTGTGGGCGTAATTTAAAAAAAGAAGATCAAGTATTGTGTCATCTGGACAGGTCCATATGTGAACTGATTTCAAGTTTTTGCTTTCTAGATGCACAAAGCTACACCCCCAGTGTCGCCCTGTCCCTCTCCCTGGATAATCCCTGCCTTCCTTCCCAGTACCACAGCCTCCAGCTCAGCCCCGCAGTCCTCCCTCTCTGCCCGTCCCCCCGCTCCGAGCGGCCCCAGGACATGAGGGGGGTGGGCGCTAGCTTCCAGCCCCCAGCGAGGCGCGCCAGCGAGGCGCCCGCCCTCGAGAGCCCTCGCATCGAGATCACCGCCTACGGCCAGTTCCCCGAGGAGGAGTCGGAGGAGAGCAGCCTCCCCGCGGCCAAGCACGTGGCCTCGGTGGTGACGCTCTCTCTTCCACACGCAGACGGTTACCGGAACCCCGGCTGCCTGAGCCCTGCCAGCAGTGCCTCCTCTCGGAGCTGCCACTCAGACGCCTCCTCCTACGAGTCCGGCTTCTCCTACAACTACGACCACTCCCCCCAGAACTCCCCCTGGCAGTCCCCCTGCGCCTCCCCCAGAGGGTCCTCCTCCCTGGGCTTGCCTGGGGACCCTGGCTCCCTCTCCCCCTCCACCTCCCCCCGCACCGGGGGACCAGACAGCTGGATGGGTGTCCAGAGAGGCGGCTCGCGTCCTAGCTCCCCCGGGAAGAGGAAGTACAGCTTCAATGGCTCTTCTTCCATCAACCACCACCCCCCCCACCCCCCCTACACCCCCGACCCCTCCCCTGGGCCATCCCCCCACACCTCCCCCCGCCTCAGCATCACGGAGGAGTCCTGGCTGCCAAACACAAACCAGTACACCAACTCGGCCATCGTGGCGGCCATCAACGCCCTGACCACGGATGTTGGGGTGGATTTGGGGGAGGGGATCCCCCTGAAGGCCAGGAGAACAGGCTTGGAGGCCGGCATGCCAGCTGGCCTGAAGGTGGAGCCTGGGAGGGGGGGGCTGCGCCCAGAGGAGGTCTGTCAGGAGGAGTACCTGGCATCCTGCCTGCCCTTGAAGAAGGAAGGCTACTGTGGAGGGTTCTTGGATGTGCCCCAGCCGTACTCCTGGTCCAAACCCAAACACTATCTCAGGTGAGAAGAAAAGTTCAAATGTTCTCACTGACAGTATCTCCATCACAAGGAAAATGGGATCTAATTAATAAATATGTATATGAGGTCAGATTTATTTATTATTTGTTGATTTATTTATATAATAAATACATATATAGCACAAGTAGAATTCAAGTTTACTGATAAATAACAATCCCTTCACAAATCATAACGTGAACATTTACTCCCTCTAAACCCGACTCCGCCCCTGACCAGAGTGGATCATGTTGACAGTGTTGTCCTCTCCTCCAGCCCCTCTCTGCCTGGCCTCGACTGGCAGCTGCCCTCAAGCATGGGGTCCTACAGCCTGCAGATCCTCGTCCAGCCCAAGTCCCACCACCGCGCCCACTACGAGACCGAGGGTAGCCGCGGGGCGGTCAAGGCCATGGGGGGAGGACACCCCGTGGTGCAGGTCTGCTCTCCTCACAGCTCTGGTTCCCTGACCAACACACACTCTTCCAGGAATCTAACGACAGACCTCACAGACCTGTCTCCATGCTACATTTACATTACATTTACATTTAGTCATTTAGCAGACGCTCTTATCCAGAGCGACTTACAGTAAGTACAGGGACATTCCCCCGAGGCAAGTAGGGTGAAGTGCCTTGCCCAAGGACACAACGTCATTTGGCACAGCCAGGGGAATCGAACTGGAAACCTTCAGATCACTAGCCCGATTCCCTAACCGCTCAGCCACCTGACTCCCTGCTAACCTGTCCACTCGTCTATTTTTATCTCCTGGCAATGAAATAGATTAGCAATGCGTGTGTTAAAAAACAGCTTAACTGGCTCTTGATGTTGTTGAAAAGACGTCACATTTCTGAGTGTAATGTAATTGGTCAAACAGTAGACAGTCCGGTGTAGTCACTTCCTGTCCAGACGGGAGTGACTCACTTTCCATGGCCTGGCGCTGACAGAAGTAAACTGAAGTTTTGTGGCCAATAAAGTTCAGTCATGGTCTTTTGCCGGCGGTAGCTTTGGTGTGTCATCAGAGAAAGTCTTCTTCGGTTGCAAGAAAGCGGTCCCATTCCACTGGCTTGCCCGGTAAATAAATCAGAAGCTCTGAGTTTGGGTTAGGGGGGAAGTAAAGTGTTTGTGATGTCGTCAAACGTTGAATGTAGAACTGGATCTGGATGGTAGGGCCTCTCACGTTTCCTGGCAACAAACCCCAGAGTTTGTGATTCTCTCAGGGCTCTGGCCCAGATGTCTGGACCAGGGGGAATTAGCCAAACCATAGCCCTCCCCAGTCCAGCATGTCCACTCATCTGTACACGGAGAACTTTTCAGTCCATGATTAGGTGCTAATGGTTTAACGGCAAGGGTCTGGACAAGCCTGATCTGAAATAGAGAGCTTGTTCTTTCTAAAGCTCTGCTTCTGCCTTGCCCATCCCCAGCCCCCACTAGCTCCAGCTTCTCCAACAGACTTCCCTTTGTGTAGCTGAGTTCCTGTGTGTGATCCTGACATCATGCAGGGCAGGGCCCAGCGCAGGCGGAGGCAGGGCCCAGCGCAGGCGGAGGGAGAAACCACACACGTTTCTGGCTCTCCAGACGGGGAAGTCAGAGAGACAAACCCGAGCTCTGTGCTTTTTCCTGATCGCAAGGCACACACACTGCTTTGCAAACAACCAACTTTTGCTCACCGGATTTGTTCTGGAAGCTGTGTGGCTTCCCTCGCGGGCCTGCACAGCAAGGCCTGGTGTTGTCTGTTCAGTCTCATGGCTGCTGCTCCGACCACACGGACATGACGCCAGCAGGCTGAGAGCACTCCACACCACAGCTATGCTCTGGGGTTTATGCTGTAATCTGGTAGCAGGCATACAGGAAAAACCCTCAACTGAAGTCCACAAAGGCTTTTTATTAATGAAATAAACCGATAGAGCATAAAAGATGGATCACAAATAGGTTTTCAGTGTCCTGAAGTTCAGAATAACAAATGATACTTCAGAGGAAATTGTGTCTTTCTCCATATATTCATATAAAATCATAAAATCCAAGTTACCAAGCAGTCAGTTAGCTGTATAAAACGATCATACTGTGAATGTATTCAGACAGATCGTCTCTACAGTTAGACCTAAGCCATGTGAACAGTCTATAGTTTAAGGATAACTCATAGATGACTCTAAGGGGTCACTGGATTCTCTCTGTCCACAAAAGTAGAATGAATACGTTCGCCCTCAGCACTTTGGAGGATGTGTGTGATCATCACTCACGGCTCGGACGCCCCCCCCCCCCCCCCCCCCCCCGGTGTCATGAGCGAACAGAGTGTTGGAATTCCTCTGGTGGGTGATATGAACAGTGAGGGGCAGGCAGCTCTGCCCTAGAGAGAACATCTGACTCCATCTCACACTCCCAGCAGCCTAAATAAACAGTCACGACCAGGCAGCAGTCCGTTTCCTCACACAAATATACAGTGTTTCCACAGCGCTCCACTCTGCTTTAAATCACCTCTGCTAAAGCCTGGTTCTCATGTGTGGAGAACTTCCATGTGAATGGAGAACACAGTTCCTTTATACACTTCACTGTTTTCCTGTGTTTGTTGCTTCGTCTGCAGGTCTCTCTGATCTCGTGGGCGATGTATACTCCAGCAGGCTGCCCTCCACCAGCTTCTCAGCTGTTGTAGCGTACAGACGACATATATCTGCAGTCTGTGTGTTGGCAGGAGTGTATTATAAGGTTTCAGGTCTAGTCCAGGCTCAATGCCCCTGCTCTGGGTTGTGAGGGAGTTTTTTTAGAACCCAGCAGCTGTTCTGGAACCCACTCTGCACCCAGTATCCTTCTGAAAGGAGACCGAGGTGGTCAGTGCAGTACAGAGTCCCAGGTCGGTCTGCGTTCATGCAGGACAGCGGATAATGGTAAACGATGGATGTTTGTTCGGTCACAAGGCAGTGCTAGGCTGTGAATGGGTATGATTGCCCTGTGGCTGCCTTGCTCCTGGGTTTGAGATACAGAGTATATCAGTGGTGTGGACTGACATTAATGGAGGAAGAAAGTCAGCGTGTGTTGTTGACTGACTGTAGGAATAACTCTTTTGAAATGATCACTGATTGTTACAAATCTGTCAGGTGCTTCTTTGTATGTATAGAGGAGAGACACCTGCGATGACGTGGGTGTAATGTGTGTCCGCCCTGCCTCCCCTGTCCTCCGTCCAGCTCAGCGGCTACGAGGGCAGTGAGCCGCTAACCCTGCAGCTGTTCATCGGCACTGCGGACGACCGTCTCCTGCGCCCGCACGCCTTCTACCAGGTCCACCGCATCACGGGCAAGACGGTGTCCACGGCCAGCCACGAGACCCAGCAGGCCCAGACCAAGCTGCTGGAGCTGCCCCTGCTGCCAGAGAACAATATGAGGGCCGTGTAAGTGTGTGTGTGTGTGGGGGGTGTGGGGTGTGTGTGTGTGGGGTGTGTGTGTGTGTGTGTTTGGGGGGGGGTTATGTGTGTCTTTGTGTATTTTTCTGCATTTTATTTAAATGATAGACCACAACATTTGCTTTGTTCAGGCTTGAAATGGGAAGCTTTGCATTCATCATGTCTGCAATCCGTTCTGCTAGCTGGCAGGGTGGGTGGAGAACTTTACTGCTTAGCCTCAACAGAGGAGCCCCCAGTGTCTATGAAAGAATTTCAGGGAGTGTGAAATATGCTTTTTAAGGAATGCAGTATTGGAGTATTATAGTCATGGAAAAAACTAGTTAGTTTGGACGGCTAAATCTATTAAAATCTTAAATATTTTTATGAGCCTAGCAGCACAGGAGTTGGCAATAGGGGGTGGGCATTATAAATTAGTAGTGAATGCTTGCATTCTAGTTAGAATTATATAATCAATACCTTTTTCGTCTCTACGAGAGACACCATAAACGACCACATCTGAGGAAAGCGTGAGTGGTGTTTTCTGCTCAAATAAAATAGCTTCATGAGACTTTTACACTTTAATAGATTGGATTGGAGGGCATGGATTCAGCGTGAAAGGAGTTGTAGTGCAGTAAAACATCCACTGGGAGCAGCGGTTTTAATGCTGCGATGAGACTCAGTCAGATAGCTAACTATCTACAGAGCAATTTACAGATTACAGCTATTTAATCTGACGACAATTTACCGTGATCCGAATCCCTGTATGATCATAGAGACTACAGTCTAAATTAAAAAGTTATTGGCTAAGTGCTAATACATGTCACAGTTCAGTTACAGTTATTCATAGCTACAAGACTAAACCGTTGTTGGTTTTGTTCTATGCAGAATCGATTGCGCGGGCATCCTGAAACTTCGTAATTCTGACATCGAGCTACGGAAGGGAGAGACGGACATCGGCCGCAAGAACACGCGTGTGCGGATGGTGTTCCGCGTCCACATCACCCAGCCGTCCGGCCGGACCCTCTCTCTTCAGGCCGCATCCAACCCCATTGAATGCTGTGAGTTCATCCAGGCCTCCGTGGGATAATTGTCGCCCGCTTTAGCCGTAGTGCCTTGTCAAACATGTCGGTAGTCATGTCCATCGTAGGTGGATCTAAGAGAGAAGTCTTTCTGGCTTCCCCAGGTTTTAATGCAGTTTCTACTGTGGAGCACCGCTCACGTGTAATATCATTTATAGTGTGGTTTAACCACGACCTCAACCTTTTAAAATAGACTGCAGAGAGACACAATAGCTGCCACACAGCAGCTGTTACTGAGAAAAAAAGCAACTATGAGAATAATTGTTGAAGAGAGACGTGGATCCATATTTGCCTTTCAAAAGCAACAAAGTAACACACACAAACACAGCTGAAATTAGAAACGTAGAGAAACAAACACAGCTACAAAGCAGATGTCCTCACACTGACAAACGAGGAGCAAGCAGCACTGGTGTTGGCGAGGATGGTGAGGTCAGGGTTTAGACTCAGAGAGTCGGTGTGGAGGCCCGGGTGTGCCTGGGAGTTGGGTTTGTGTTCACCCCTGCCCTGCTGTCCTTCCTGCAGCCCAGAGATCGGCCCAGGAGCTTCCCCTGGTGGACAAGCAGAGCCTGCAGAGCTGCGCTGCGCCTGGGGGGGAGATGATGCTGCTCAGTGGGCACAACTTCCACCACCACTCCAAGGTGGTGTTCTTAGAGAAGGCACAAGGTAGGACCTGGGGCTCAGAGAGTAAACAGCCGTGTATGTATGTGTGTGTGTGTCCCTAGGGACGTGTGTGTGGTTGTGCTCCCAGTCTCCCTCTCTCACTGGAGAAACACCAGGGCTGTTCCACCCTCCCTCCCTCGCTCACGCCCTCTCTTGCTCTCCCTTTCTCCCTCTCTCTGTCCCTCTCCCTCCCCTCTCTCCTTCTCTCTCTCTGTCCCTCATCTCTCTCTCTCTCTTTCTCTCTCTCCCTTCTCCCTGCTGTCAAAATATCCCCCATCCTGCCAAACTACCACATGTGGTGAACATTAATGTGCTATATTTTTAACCCAGCACATTTACATTTGCAGAAGTTTCCATTGCCTGTTCAGGACAGGGCTGGATTGCAAATGCAGCTTGAGCCACTGGTGTGAGCCACTGGTGTGAGCCACTAGCAGTGTGAGCCACTAGCAGTGTGAGCCACTAGCAGTGTGAGCCACTAGCAGTGTGAGCCACTAGCAGTGTGAGCCACTAGCAGTGTGAGGCACTAGCAGTGTGAGGCACTAGCAGTGTGAGCCACTAGCAGTGTGAGCCACTAGCAGTGTGAGCCACTAGCAGTGTGAGGCACTAGCAGTGTGAGGCACTAGCAGTGTGAGCCACTAGTAGTGTGAGCCACTAGTAGTGTGAGCCACTAGTAGTGTGAGCCACTAGTAATGTGAGCCACTAGTAGTGTGAGCCACTAGTAGTGTGAGCCACTAGTAGTGTGAGGCACTAGTAGTGTGAGCCACTAGTAGTGTGAGCCACTAGTAGTGTGAGCCACTAGTAGTGTGAGGCACTAGTAGTGTGAGGCACTAGTAGTGTGAGCCACTAGTAGTGTGAGCCACTAGTAGTGTGAGCCACTAGTAGTGTGAGGCACTAGTAGTGTGAGCCACTAGTAGTGTGAGCCACTAGTAGTGTGAGGCACTAGCAGTGTGAGGCACTAGCAGTGTGAGGCACTAGCAGTGTGAGGCACTAGCAGTGTGAGGCACTAGCAGTGTGAGGCACTAGTAGTGTGCCCCGACCCTCACTGTGCAGGGCTTATCTCTGCTCTCTCTCAGCCTGTTCAGACTGGAGGTCAGAGGTACAGCTCCAGATGTAGATGTTAGGAGTTTGCAGCTTCCTTGATCGCTGTACCTTAAGAGGAGACATGTGAGGTGTGCATGGGGTCAAGGTTGAGAAGAGTGAACATGTGACAGGGTAAACACATGCTGACTCCCTCACAGGAGAAGGAACTCATGCCATTGTTCATTCTGTTTCAGAGAGTGGAATGCTAGGTGTGGTGACCATTAAGCAGTGCTTTCTTGAGATTGTTTTTCAAAACAAACACGCGATCGTGTGTTATCTCTTCCTGTATCTCTGATGTGTCTTTATCTTTTATTAACCAGCAGATCACAAGTACATGTGCAGAAACATTTCCTGCTTGGTACAGAAACAGCATCATTTGGTGTGAATGTCCTCGTTGTGTCTGGGCTGGTATTGGTGTGGATGGGTGTGCTCTCTGCTTCCTGATGAGGATTTCCCTCCGTTTGGCACTAGGTCTGGATTCCTGGGCAGTGCTGCCATGGAAACACCCTAGAGCCAGCCCTCCTCTCCCTCTGCCCAGCCCTCCTCTCCCTCTGCCCAGCCCTCCTCTCCCTCTGCCCAGCCCTCCTCTCCCTCTGCCCAGCCCTCCTCTCCCTCTGCCCAGCCCTCCTCTCCCTCTGCCCAGCCCTCCTCTCCCTCTCCCTCTGCCCAGCCCTCCTCTCCCTCTCCCTCTGCCCAGCCCTCCTCTCCCTCTGCCCAGCCCTACTCTCCCTCTGCCCAGCCCTCCTCTCCCTCTGCCCAGCCCTCCTCTCCCTCTGCCCAGCCCTCCCCTCCCTCTGCCAAGCCCTCCTCTCCCTCTGCCCAGCCCTCCTCTCCCTTTGCCCAGCCCTCCTCTCCCTCTGCCCAGCCCTCATCTCCCTCTGCCCAGCCCTCCTCTCCCTCTGCCCAGCCCTCCTCTCCCTCTGCCCAGCCCTCCTCTCCCTTTGCCCAGCCCTCTTCCTGCCTGGCACAGTCTGAACACTCTCCTGAGGGGTTGAGCCTTAGTCTCTTTAAAAAATAAAACCCCTAAACCTAAACCTATTGGACCGTTTTTTACATTTACATTTAGTCATTTAGCAGACGCTCTTATCCAGAGCGACTTACAGTAAGTACAGGGACATTCCCCCGAGGCAAGTAGGGTGAAGTGCCTTGCCCAAGGACACAACGTCATTCGCCTGGCGGGGAATCGAACCGGCAACCTTCCAATTACTAGCCCGATTCCCTAACCGCTCAGCCACCTGACTACCTCGTTTTTAAGTGGTGTGGCAGGTGAGGGAAGACACTCAGCAGAGGGGCCAGGCGTGAGACAGGGTGACTGGCTGCCCTGAGATGGTCTCTCTGATAACTCTAGTCTTGGACAATTACTCTCAAAGCTCATCCCCAATTGTATTTATTATTTGTTTTATTTTGTTGTTTCTATTTTAACCGTAATGTTCCGTTGGCTTTGGTCTTTAAACACAAGTTCTTAACAAACAAAAAATACAACTAGATAAAAGCTTTCAAATGATTTAGGTCTTATAAGGTATCTAATAAAAGGGAGTTACAACCATTCAGTGTGAACAGTCTGCATGGTAGACTAGCCTGCTTAATGTCTCCAGTCTCTGTGAATAACACTTCAGAGGAACGGAGAGAAACAGGATCTGTGAGCGAGCCTGGTCAGACAGCTGTTGAGAAGAAACCTCCCTTGAGTACTTTCCCAGCTGTGCTGGCGGACTGGCTCGTCTGGTGCAGCTCTGTGGCACATGACCTGCAGGTCCTCAGGGTCAGGGTTAGACCTATTCAGGATCTTCTCAGGACCACCTGTTTGACCCCTGACCGTGACCTCTGAGCCTGTGAGGAGAGCCAGCAGACAGGTGGAGTAGGTAACTCTCTCCAATCTGCATAATGCTAACACTTATTAAACACAGAACTCAACTGCTCATAGTTACTCTGTTAGTGAAGAGACGTACAGCAGACTCCTCATCACTCAAGGCCTTCGCTGCACAGTGACTTCCACTTCACACTTTAATGAGGTTTGGCTGGCTGCAGGCACGACCACGAACAATGGCCGTTTTCATAAACAACTGCATGCATGTGCTGTGAACAGTGAGTTTAATAGGTCTATAAAGTAGAACGTATGGTTTCTGTAACTACAGGCCTGTTTAATGGCCATAGATTAGGGAATATTTTCCCAGTTATTATTGCTTTCTGTATTCTGTAGAGATGACATTGAACAATTTCTTCCCAGCCTCCCTCCCAGGCCAGCCCTTCCCAGCACTCCCTCCCTCCCTCCCTATCCCTTCCCTCCCCCGCTAATTAAGAGCACAAGGAGCTGTTTGATTCCTCTTGTAAACTCTCCTTGACAAACAGCTGTATTGTGTACTCTACATGGTCCCCTTAGGCTGGTGCAACTGTGTACCGAAGACCAGGGTGTTCTTTCACTGCACAGCGTTGTCTGCCTTACCAAGGTAATTACTTGAGTAAACCGCAGGTTAGAGAAGAATTGGATGTCCAACCAATGGGACCAGGGAAAGAGGAGAGAGACAGACTGACAGAGAGAGAGAGAGAGAGAGGAAAGGAGAGAATATCTGAAAAACACGTTTTCTTCTGCGGGTTGAGGTAGCCTTCCAAGATTCTCTGTCTGGAGGGTTTCCCAGAGTGCGAGATGAAAGAGGGAGGGGGGAGTGGATGGAGGAGGGGAGGTGCATCATCTTACGCCACAGCATCTAGAAGAGTCCATCTCCTGGCAGATGAGCATGTCCCCTCTGTGCTGTGTGACTGGTCTGGGTGTATCACTGAGTCAGCACTGCAGACAGGAAGATCAAGACCAGCAGTTACTTACCTCACATCTTGATTTATACGAGCTGGGAATGGACACAGTTGTATTTAATTCTTGAAGGTTTTGTTATGACCAATAACATTTTCACACAACTGACAATTGCCCAATGCCTTGTTTCAGTGCCATATGGGAAAGCATGTTGAAAGGAGATGCATTACCAGAATGTAACACAAAAAAAGATTTGATGAGACTTGAAATACCCAGTAGTACGACAAAGGCCTAATGTTTAAAATTGGGCTATTTACAAAGAGTGTTGGTGGGTGGAAAAGGATGACTCAAGTCCTTACCTTCCAGTTCAGCCCACTAGTAATCTGAACCTCTCTTTTATAATCGTATTAACCATCACGGTGTGTAGGGGTCCTACCATGGAACAGAATCAGGGTATTTCTCATCACCCAAAGACGAGAAAAAGCCAAGTTTCGAATGAATCAGATTTCACTCTCTTTTGGTTTGATCCCCCCCACAGTCTTTTCTTTCTTTCTTTCTTTTTTCTTTCTTTCTTTCTTTCTTTCTTTCTTTCTTTCTTTCTTTCTTTCTTTCTTTCTTTCTTTCTGGGAGATGAAACACTCAAACCTCCTAAAACACCATAATTCACCGTTCACACAATACTTTTTCACAACACAATTATGTTTCACAACATCGGTTTTAAGAGTTTTTCACGTTAAACAGTCAATTTGATTTGGATCTTTCTCTTTATTTTTGGCTTTCTCCCTCCCCCTCCCCCTCCCCCTGTGGCCTTGATGGTTTTAAATGTCAGAGCTAAAAATAACAGCACTAATTACTTTACTCATGATGTTGCTGTTGACTTGAACGTGAATCCCATCATGCACTTCCTGTTTACTGTACATCTGAATCCAGTTGTTTGCTTTGCGTCGTTCCAGACGGTCACCATCTGTGGGAGACGGAGGCCAAGGTTGACAAGGACTCATCCATATCTGTAAGTTATGAGCATAAAAGCCACAACTGTTGCTTGATATTTTTGGTCATGAGGACAAAGAGTTAACTGTCAGTACTTCTTTATGACGCAAATCACAGTGCTGGAGCTGGAAGAGCTGTGGTCTGAAATATGCTCCTTTCAGTCTTAAAGGCTCTCTGGGGAAACAGTGTTAGTAGCAGGTTGTCAGAGCTCAGGCTCCCCATGGAAGGAGAGTGTTGTCTGGGTCCGACACAGCTGGGGGCTGGGACTCACCCGAAGTTACCCAGAGGACCCTATCCTGGGACTCACCCGAAGTTACCCAGAGGACCCTCTCCTGGGACTCACCCGAAGTTACCCAGAGGACCCTCTCCTGGGAAGCCGGGAGATAGCTGAATCAGAATCCGAGCTGGGGGATTAGACACTGTCTGTATGTGAAGGAGTGAACCTGCTCTGTGAGTGAGTCACCGTGCTGCAGCCCCAGGTGTCCTGACTGCCCCAGGTGTCCTGACTGCCCCAGGTGTCCTGACTGCCCCAGGTGTCCTTGACTGCTCGGCCCTCAGGGAAGACAGGATAAGACTATATCTCAGTCTTAAAGAGAAGGAATTACTTAGCCTTCCAAGAAGTAGTCAAACCTGGTTCCCCAAAATATTATCTTCATTCATCAAGTGAAAAATATGTTTTTTCCCCCCACAATGACAAATCAAGTATTAATTTTTACAGACACAGACAGGACCTTCACTGTTAGGAACGTGAGTCTTGATTGTGTCTGTGGTTTGACTTGCAGACGTCCCTCCTGCTGGAGGTCCCTCCATACCGGAAGCAGAGTTTGTCCAACCCCGTCCTCGTCAACTTCTACGTTTGCAACGGCAAAAGAAAAAGGAGCCAATACCAGAGTTTCACCTATGTGTCTGCTAACAGTAAGCTCTCTCCTTTCTCTCGTCTCTCTCTATCTCACTCTCCCCTTGCCTTTTTTAACTTAATAATGAGTGACATCTTGGCTGGTGATTTGCAAGGGTTTATAATAAAGAGGGATAGCAGGTGAATAAGGGGAGAAATACAGTCTCAGATTTGTACAGCAGACTCCGGCACAGAACGGCACACACTTGTGTGACGAGGCAAACATCCTTCATTCATCTGTGCGTCTGTGCATGGGTCTATCCGGTACAGACAGACCCAGTTCCTCTCATGGGCCTCAAAGTAGGTGCTGTGGCTGGAGTTTGTCATCTCATCAGAGTTCCTCTTGGGTTCTTGTTGACAGATTGCTTGGAGCTGGTTGTCTGTCGGTTTAACTCATTTCATGTGAGAAGGAAGTGTTCTTAGTAGTGATCTCCCTACCGAAAAAGAGTTAACTTAAATCTCCTTTTTATGTATTCAATTACAATACATTTTCATTATATTTATCTTCATCTTTTTCCACATAATTGGAAGTGTACTTAAAATGTACTGATTCACATACCTGTTGACAACTTTTAAATATGTAAGCATCTTTGTACTTATTTATACCTTGGAAGTATACTTAACATATAAATAATATTTTGCTTGGCCTGAGTAGCATTTAAAGACATGCTCTATTTAGCAATAAACTTATGTATAGATTCAGACTGTTATTTATCCAAAAGAGCGTTCCTCCAAATAGAAAGGTAAACCATATGTTTTGTTGATGAAAAATAATCCCTGGACGTAAAAACGTCTCAGCGGGCTGAGAACAGCCGGTCGGTTCTCTCAGGACACGACTCTGGAAGTCTGGTCTGCATTAGAAACAGGAACAGATTGAAAGCCCTTGTTCAAAACTCAACAATCTGGTCCACACAGGAATCTACAGTGGTGGCCAAGTCCTACAGGACTGAAGAACAGATCCCAGCTCTCTAAACTGATCCATGGTCCCTGAATCACTACCCTCAAAGCTTCTCCAACCTCTGGTTAGCTTCACGGAGTCGCACCGTGAACTCGCTCGGGTTCTGCTGTCTCGGGTTCTGCTGCCTCGGGTTCTGCTTCCTCGGGTTCTGCTTCCTCGGGTTCTGCTTCCTCGGGTTCTGCTGCCTCGCGTTCTGCTGCCTCGCGTTCTGCTGCCTCGGGTTCTGCTGCCTTGCGTTCTGCTGCCTCTCTGAACATGAGGAGAGAACTGCTTCAGAACTCCACAAACACAAACAACAACGTCTGTGTCTGACCAATGGACCTCTGCGGCTGCAAGGCCCCATTTGCATAGTTGTGATGTCAAGTGTGTTACTTGACTATTAAAACTATTTTTAAATGTTTACAAGCATAATCCCTTTACATAACTACAAGTCCTTTTTTGACTTCTTGAAACAGTTATTTCTGGACGTTTCTTGAGTTCTGGTGCTGTTGGACAAGGTGAGTGGGAGGAAGTCGGGACTACAATCCCTCAGGTACATAAATGGAATATGACCAATCTATATAGTATATTAGAAAATCTTTATCATGTCCAGTGACACAGTACGTCGGATACCGTACAGTTACTCAGTATAGTTTCAATACTACTTTCCCAAACCACGGAGTTCTGGCACTATTCTCTCCTCATATTTTAAGGTCTCTGGAGAATATTGAGCAGACCCTTTTTTTTCTTCCAGAGAAAACATGAATTTATTTAAATTCATAGAAAACAGTATGAAGTCCGTGCAGCAGAAACATATTTCTTCATGCAAGCTTTAAGGTATACAGCTGGCCAAGAGGAATACAAGGAAAAATGACTTTTTTATTGCAGAAGCAGCTGACATTTCATGACACATTTCATCCTTTCAGCAGCGAGATCCTGGGTCCAGAAACAGGATCTCACTGATGAGTGTTTGTTAAGCTGTCGGTGTCTGAGCCACAAACCCTCTCACACTGTTCACTCGATCACACCTGCAGAACACAAGGCTGGGTCAGGCTGTTGATACATTCTGTTCTTTCTATCTTCTCTATCTCTCTTTTTTTTCTGTCTCCTCTCTTTTTCTCTATCATCCTCTCTTTTAATCTCTCTATCTTCCTCTCTATCTTCTCTTTATCTCTCTCTCCATCCTGTCTCTTCCGCACTGTTTTCAGTTCCAACCATAAAGATGGAACCTCTGGACGACTTCGAAGCGTCCCTGCTGTGCGCCTCCACTGGCCTGGCCCCCGCCCCCAAGCCCCCCACTCCTCCCCAGGTCACACCCTGCCTGATGTCCTCTGACCTCCGACCCTGCCTAGCTGACGGACCCTACTCCGCTTGCCAACAGAGACTGGAACAACATCATCCCCTCTCCTGCTCCTCCTCACCCAGCACCAGCCCCAAACTGCACCCCCTGTCCCCCTCACCTTTCTCCCAGTACGTCCCAGCAGGTCCTCCCCAGCCTCGCGCCCCACCCTCCCCCACCCCTCACGTCTCCATCATCCAGGAGACCCCCGGGCGGCTCCACCCACCCGGCAGTGCCTCCTCCCCCGCCTCGCAGCCCTCCAGCCCTGCCGCTGGCCCCGAGCGGCCCCTCTCCTCCTCCCGCTGCCCGACAGCTCAGCCTGGTCGCAGCAGCCCTGTGGCTCAGCTGGTGCCCAGGACCCCAGAGATCAGCCGTCTGCCCTCCAGCCTCCACAAGGATGGGAGCCCCCCCTCGCTTACTGTCAGCGTCAAGCAGGAACCACAGGAACTGGACCAGATGTACCTTGATGATGGTGAGTTAGTCCTGATCCACTGAATAAATGTACATACAAACCTAATTATGGCTCCAGATTCCCTGATTATCCTCATATGAACATCTCTCCCCATGCTGTCATCATGTCTAGTACTGCTCATGCACCCAAATCCAAATGGACCAAATGGACATTCAAGGCAACTAGCCTTCGTTCCTCCTTCCCTCTCTCCTTCCTTCCTTCCTTCCTTCCTTCCTTCCCCCCACTCCCCCCCTTTAGCTGTCCCACACTACACTGTCCTGTGGGTGTTATTTATAGGTATCAAAGGCAGCTTGTACCCTATAGTGTGTCCTGTAGTATTGTGTTGACAGATAGCCAGATAGTGATCAACAGAATTGTGTTGATGCGTTTGAAGCATTGATGAGGCGAGCAGCATGGCCCAGCTAATTGTTTGTGGGTTCCTAACTTCCTGCTTGTGTTCCTAGTCCAGCTCATGCAGCCCCAGGCTCTGGTAATCACTATCTCCAGCTGCCTTGCATCTCAATCAGACAGGAATCCGGTTCTTAGATTACTATATCCATGACTCCACGTCCTGATATGAGTAACTGTAACTTGAGATGAATAGAAAGCCACTCCACATTGTACTCAAGATTGTACAGTTTATTCATTTAGCAGATGCTTTCATCCAAAGCGATGTACAAATAGTGCATCCAGAAAGTCCAGCAGAAGATTGAGGATCAGAAGTGTAGAGTTCTAACAGTGTTTTGGTGGTCAGTCAAGGAACCGTCTGTGTTTTCTAGCCACATTGCAGACTAACCACATCTCAGATCCCAGACATGGTGGACAACACAGTAGTATCTTAAAACTACAGTGCAGCAATTTAATTTAACATCTAATTTACAGTAGTGAATTGCAAAGTGCAGCACAATCACCTATGTATCATAAGTAACTCATAACTCTTTTGTGGTTGTAGTATCTTGTCAGACAGTAGAAAAACAGGATCGCACCCATATAATACCTAAAACCTTCATCTTAGATAACCTTAGAGTAGCTGGTGGTTAGAATTGTACATTATTATTAATAATCTACAATAGTTTACGACCGAAACTAGTCTTGTAAATTGTGAAATACGGATTAGTTACTCGGGATATAGGGTTTCATAAGTTGTTGTTTTGTCTTTTTATGAGACGCTCCAGTCTGATGAACTCAACTCTTGTCATGATGTGTCTCCAGGTTGTGTAACCAGGTCCACGTGCCCTGAACTCATCTAAGTGTGGAGACTATTTAGAGTGTTCTGATGAGGGGCGTGGAGCTTCAGCCATCTGTAAACAAACACAGACATCCAGGTTTTGAATTTTTTAATTAGATCCCTCATATGAAATGTAGCAACAGGATGACAAGTTGCCCGTGGCAACTGGTGTACACAGTAGATGATCTCTCTCAGGGCTGAGACAGGCTTTAATATGACACAGTTCTGTATCATAAAAGTAATAAAATAGGTACAAACACTCGAGTTCAAAACAAAATAATAGGAATCTACTTGTGCTTATTCTTACTGTAAACTTTGTCTGTCTTTGATGTTTACTGTCTGCTACATCCACATCAAATTATACAGTTGTTATCGTTTTGGTCGAATTGACCTTGAAACGCGGTCTGCTGGGTTGCCCCTACAGGCTTAGTGTTCTAAGCTCTTTTAAGAGGAATCCAGTACCTTAAGGTCTCCGCTGGCAGATGTCTGCTTTAGCCTCTCCCAGCTCACACTGACTCAGACTGTGATGCATGGCACAGATAAAGCTTTAGGATTTGAACCTTTGGAAACTACATTGGGATCTCTTTTGTTTTCTAAAGACACGACATAACCAATCAAGATGTTATTTAGCACCGGAGAATAAAAGTTAACCCCACTGTCAATCTCTTTTTGCCGAATACTTTGGTACTTTGGTTACCCCTGTCCTCAAAGATACAAAATAGTTTTGATGTGTTTATATAAAACAATAATGTGACATTTGCTCTCAGTTTAATCAGTCAGCCCAACACACTCCTTATGCATCTAGAAACTGAACTGTGTGCTGAATTATGTGTGCTGTACTCTGAGGCGACAAAGGAGTTTACTGAACATTTTTGTGATTTGAGACCAAAATGTACTTTAATTTATGCTACTTCCTGTAGCATCTTCTGGAGGAGATGATTGGTTGTGTCTGTGTAAGATAGACAGCAGCCACTATTCCTCAACACCAATAACAAGAGCTTGTGTGTGTGCTTGTGTGGGATAAAGGTATTTCACAGTTTTGCTAGCGCCTGTGGTGCAGCATGTTTGGACCACAGAAACTCGACCTTAATCATGTAAACACCTTGACGGCTTTCCTAATTCAGGCCCAGTCAAACAATGTTGCCCCAGGCACGCCCGCCCTACTGCCGGAAGGAAGGGAGGAAGGAAATGGGAGTCAGGTGGCTGAGCGGTTAGGGAATCGGTCTCGTAATCAGAAGGTTGCCGGTTCAATTCCCCACTAGGCCAATGACGTTGTGTCCTTGGGCAAGGCACTTCACCCTACTTGCCTCGGGGGGAATGTCCCTGTACTTACTGTAAGTCGCTCTGGATAAGAGCGTCTGCTAAATGACTAAATATAAATGTAAATGTAAGTGGGATTGAGAGAGGGAAATGTCTGTGTCAGATGGAGCAGCGCTGTTGCTGCATGTGAAACAAGGCCTGACCCACGAGGGGGGCTGTTCCAGGCCCTAGTCTTCTGGCTGTGGGAACCACTTAGCTTCAAGGCCAGAGTCCAGCCAGGGGGAATCCCTCTGAAGGCTCCAAAGGCCTGGATTCCAGTCACGGGGTTCCTCCTAGCCTGGGTCCAGGGGAGTTCCCCAAACCTGCCTTGTAGCTTTCTCTTTGAGTTCTTGAGAGAGAACCTGACCTGATTCTTTGTTTTTGTTTTTATCACAAAAGCTCTTTCCCCTGAACTTAGCAAATCATGCAGGTTATGGCAGACTTTCAATCCAAATAAGATGGTCGCCGTTTCCTTCTTAATCAGAGCCTGGTGTTCACATAGATTCTACAGCCAGTCCCTATAGTGTTTGATCATTTCCCTCTCGTCAGCCAAAGAACACAGTTGATAGGTGGATGGGGTCTTCCAGGAAACAAGCACAATGGGGTTGTAGGCAGGAAGACAAGTTCTTCACAGTCTTGTACCTTCTAATACTGTACTCTCATTGTACTGAACGCTCCAGGGATTTAGTTCCTGACGTTTTCCTCTTCTCTCTTCACAGTTAACGAGATCATCCGGAACGACCTCTCCAGCAACTCTGTCCAAAGCAGCGCGTAGCAGAGACCTGAGGGGAGACAACATACCAAACATGTTTACAGCGTCTGCGTGGTCGGGCGAGACAGTAGCGCACAGGAGGCCCAGGAGGCAGATAATCGTCCAGGTTGTACATTTCACTGAAGGACGTTAAAATAGACTTAACATTCAATACGACATAAAATGTCTGATCCGTTCTCCTACGGTCATGTTGCATGTACTTTGTATCTCTCAAAACAAACCCCACCAAAGAGGATTGGACCATTGACTTTTTAGAAATTTGTAAATGCCTAACAGTTAGTTTTGTATAGAGCTTTAGTTTGGATATGTAGCTTTGTTGGTTGTTAAAAAAACAAAGTGCCTTTTGACTGGATAGGGAACATATTTTTGGTAGCCAATGGTAGACTAGCATGCCTGTTCAATGGACTTCTTAAAAGACTGCACATGTTTAGGTGCCGCAATACATTGAAGGAATAATGTCAAGTACAGCAGCAAGAGGTGTTAATCAAGCTTTTGAAAATCCTGTTCCATTTTATGGTCAGGTCCTAAGGACGGTAAGGATCATAAACAGACGGACCTTTCAGCATCTCAGTTCTTGTGTCATGTGCAATGATTTGTTTACTATCAAGTCATCATCTCAATGTTATAAAGTCGAACATATCAGCCCTTATTGATCCCTGGAAGCGATGCAAAATGCCTGAAGAAGTTGTCTTATCAAAGACTGTATGGATGAATAGTATCATAGGTTTGTCGTTTTAATATACACCCTGCAATTGTCCTGTATTCCAAAGAATCACTGATAATGATGAAAAGCAATATTCTCATGTTCAAGATAAAATATCTTTTTTCTATTGTCATATATTTCTATATTTGTAGCATTTATACCTATGTTTATTTACACTTGTTCATCATAGAACATTGCTATCTATACTCTTTACACAGAAATACGAATATTCATTTTTTTCTGTTATTGAATGCAATTCTGAATACATGCTTAATCCTTTCCTACTATGAACTTTGATTGTATCTTATGTTAGCACAGTAAGAACAGTATATTTATGTATATTTATAAGTTTTAATTCATAAGGTTTAAGGAAGATGATATGTTATTTGGACTGTGCAGATATTTGTCTGTGAACCCCAACTCTGTTTGTTTCATGTAGCCTGTGATGTCAAATAAAAAAACGTAGTCAGTGTCTTGGTTGGTGTCTTAATACTTCAAATGTAACTGAAGGATCAGAAAAATATATTTGTTTTGTAGAAGCCATATATATTTTACATCAGACATGGCTTAAGTACACACATCCTTCACTCAAGTAGAAGTACAGATACTCATGTTTAAAAAAACTGGTAAAAGTTGAAGTACTGACTACACTTTTTCACTCAAGTTAAAGTCACATCTTATTAATACATTAATACAAGGTACACTATAGACACGCAGGGCATTCGCCAGGAATCCTTTTTGAAGCCGACAATTTAGAACATCTCCCATATGGCCATGGGTGATCACATGGGTGATCAGGAATGTCTCTTTTCTCAGTCATGTTGACATCATTAACTCTCTACAACAGTGTAACAACAATCTAATAACAGTGTAACAACAGTGTAATAACAGCATAATAACGGCATAATAAGTATAATAACAGTGAAATAACAGCGTAATAACGCGTAATAATCTGACAACTGTTTTATACTTTAACTCCTTGTGAAATATAGTGTCTATGGTGTATTTTTGTATTAATGTATTAATATGATGTGACTTTAACTTGAGTGAAAAAGTTTAGTCAGTAACAAATTATTTGTACTTAGTTACCCTTGATGCTTTAGGATGTTTCACAGTTTATCAAAGCTTTCTGAGTTTGTATTGTTTTCAGTTACCTTAGTAATGATGGGCACACGTGTGACATATACATGGTGTGTTTATCAAAACAAAACATACCATATGGAAGTTGGTGTGCTTGCACACCCTATCAGTGTCCTGTTTTTTATGTTATAAAAAAGACAATGAAACACTGATCTAAACGAATTGTGAGTTATTTATATATAACAGGTTTTCTGGTGTTCAGGGCACCTTTAAAATTATTTAGCTCAATAAGAAACCTCCCATGAATTAAAGTTAATAATATAAATTACACAAATTATAGCTTGAGCTCTAATGAACTTTAAAGATGGCCTATTTAATGCATCCCACTTTAACTTGTAAGGACATGCTTTGGTCCCCTTCTCAACTTGATTAGAAGTAATCCTTTTAACTGAAGGTCATTTATAGCCCAGAGTGATTGAAGGACCACTGTTCGTTTTACAGGAGCAGGATGAAATCACCCCGCAGTTAGTCTGACCATCTCAGTCAAGTCCCAACACCCTCTTCAGCAGCTGTTATTTTGGATGAATGATCAGTTGGGATAGCAAAGGTCATCTCTGTCTTTTCTTCAAAAAGAGATTGTCCTTTTTGACAGCTGGTTCAAATGTATTCAGCTTCACCAAATTTAACGAGGATGGAATCAGAAGGAATTGTTGTCATTGTGTATAGTGACATCTAGTGGTTGTGTATGATTGCAGGAGATTGTTGAATAATAGTATAGAAAACAATGTACACATTAGAATGTTAAGTAACTTATACTGAGATTGATTGCATCCAAACAACGGCTTTTGTTATTTTATTTTTACACACTTAAATTACATGCAAATGTAATAAAAACTAATTCTGATATCAAAACATTTTCATTAGGATATTTTCTGTTATTAAAACCTGCAGTAGTCATAAACAATGATTAGCTCACTTCTCATGATGGTAACATGACTAAGCAATAACAAGCAAAACAACTGAAAAATTATTACTGCAATGACAATGTACAGATGTTTGTGTCTGTTTAATGACAAAGAAGAGCCCATGATAGCTCATTTTTATAATTCTACTGTTCAAAACGCCTTCATGGTAATCATCAAAAAAAGAAGAATGTCTGTTGAGAACAAATAGTGATCAGTCTCTTGTCCTTTTCATCAAACCCTGATAACGTGGTTGTCACTGTTGTCATGAGCTAATCTTTCCCTCCAAGTCTATCGAGTCTCCAGTGAAACTTTGAAAGGGATTCACTTGCGTATTAATAGAAAAATAACATTAAATTGAACTTTAATCAAAGGCAGTTTAGGTTACAAGGGTCCCCAGATGCAAAGAAATCATACACGCTGACCAATGGGAACATGACAATGGCCCCTATGAACGACCCCAGCTGCACTACTGCTCCACACCACACAAGGGCGCTGTGACCTTCGTCTCGCAGGATCACTGCAATGATCACCTTCACATATGACAAACTGAGTATAAAGATGGTCCAGGCACCAACCTGAGAAAGTAAAAATGTGTTAAATCGTTCTAATGTATTGTCCCTTCTGTTGTTACACTTATTACACTGTTATTATGTTATTACACTGTTATTGTGTTGTTATTACACTGTTATTATGTTATTACACTGTTATTGTGTTATTACACTGTTATTATGTTGTTATTACACTGTTATTATGTTATTACACTGTTATTATGTTGTTATTACACTGTTATTGTGTTATTACACTGTTATTATGTTGTTATTACACTGTTATTATGTTATTACACTGTTATTATGTTGTTATTACACTGTTATTATGTTATTACACTGTTATTGTGTTGTTATTACACTGTTATTGTGTTGTTATTACACTGTTATTGTGTTATTACACTGTTATTATGTTGTTATTACACTGTTATTGTGTTGTTATTACACTGTTATCGTGTTGTTATTACACTGTTAGTGTTATTACACTGTTATTATGTTGTTATTACACTGTTATCGTGTTGTTATTACACTGTTATTGTGTTGTTATTACACTGTTATCGTGTTGTTATTACACTGTTATCGTGTTGTTATTACACTGTTATTGTGTTGTTATTACACTGTTATCGTGTTGTTATTACACTGTTATTGTGTTGTTAACACTCACCATGAGGCTGGCTCCCAGGGGGCCGTCCAGCAGCAGAGGGCAGGGGCTCAGCACAGCCATGGCCAGGATGTAACCTCCGACCCCACTGCCCAGGGTGGTGAGGACACCCATCAGCAACAGGGATCTGGACTGACACAATCATTGGATTAATAAGAGGTGTTATTTTTGGAAAGTTCATATACATACACGTTGATTACCTCTTGTACAGCACTTTGATCAAACATGAATGTACATGTGTGGTAAGGTAAACAAAATGATAAAGGCATGTATTTAATATCTTTACTGACCTTAAGGGGAAGAACATAGCAAGGAAGCAGGCCAGAGGGTTGGCCATAGCAGCCATACTGGCTGCCAGGTGGTAGGCACTGTTCCCGTAGGGCAGGCAGGAGTAGGACTGCACAGAGGGCAGCACTACGTTAGTCAGGGCATTGACCCAGGCCAGGAGGATGAATATGTACACCACCTGCATCCAGCTGTACAGCCCGGTACCAAAGCTGCTCTTTGGCTTCAAACTGGGGCTGATCATGGGCTTTTGCTCAGTCCGGCTTGTCTGGCCGAGTGCTGGGTCTCTCTTCTCCACCCCCCCAGGCCTGGGGTAGCGGGGTTTGGAGCGCTCTCGGGTCACAGCAGGGTGGTAGTTCAGCAGGAGGAAAGCCACAAGGCACACCACCATCATGGCGCTCAGGAAGCCAAAGAAGACATCCGTTGAGAAGTGTGCCGGCTGATACTGAGCCTGGAGTGTCTGGAGCTGGACGCCAGCCCTGAGGGAACCGGTGAGGGTCTGGTTGAAGGCCTGTGTGCTGTTGACACAGTGTAGCACTCCGACCCCCTGGACCAGAGCCACCAGGGCGGGGAGCAACCCACTCATGCCCTCCCCCACATAGTAGGTGGTGAGGTACTGAGAGGGGAAGCGCATCATGAAGGGCAGGAAGGTGACGGAGGAGGTGCAGTCCACCAGGGACAGGAAGAAGGTGAGGACCAGGAGGGCCATGCTGCGAGGGACCCCGCCCACCACCGTCACCTCCGTCCAGAAGAACACCAGCAGGAAGCTGGCCACCGCGCCCAGCCCCAAGATCAGGTAGATGACCAGGGTCTCGCTGAGCAGGCCGGGGCGGAAGCGGTGCATGAGGGTGACGAACAGCGGCCCCACGTTGGCCATCTGGATGATGACGGACAGGTAGGAGGGCAGGTACCAGCCCTCGGGGATCTGAGGGACCAGCAGGGGGAGCTCAACCCACAGCCCATTGATGGACACCCAGGAGCCCATGCCGAACAGGCACGCCAGAACGTGGGTGAGAAGAACCATGCCGGACCAAGACAGGGACACCAGCAGAGACGTGTCTAAAACCACACAGTGTTAGATCTTAAAAATGTAATTACGTTGTCTAAAAGGTCAGGGGAGTTAGGTGGCTGAGCGGTTAGGGAATCGGGCAAGTAATCAGAAGGTTGCCGGTTCGATTCTTAGCCGCGTAAATTGACGTTGTGTTCTTGGGCAAGGCACTTCACCCTACTTGCCTCGGGGGGAATGTCCCTGTACTCACTGTAAGTCGCTCTGGATAAGAGCGTCTGCTAAATGACTAAATGTAAATATCGAGATTCAATCAAAACATCAGGCCACGACTGTGTTGAGAACAGACGAACACTTCAGTGAGATGGGAGGTGGACATTAATGTTTGACTATGGATGGATGTGTATGAAAGTAGGTGACTTATTTCTGAGTGGTTAATCTTTGCTCTGTCTTCCTGGTACCAGACGTTCACTAAATAAACCACCATCATAATATATGACTTAAAATGAAACTGAATGCTAAATCTGTGTCAGTCAAAGTCATTTTTTCAATTTACACTTTTTCTGCTGTGTAAGTTTGCCATGAAAATGTGCCCAATCACCAAGACATGTGCTGTGCAAATTGTATTTCAGTAATGTCTTTTTATTTCTATTGATTTATTTATATTGTTTAGTTTTTTGTTTGTTTGTTTTCTGGTATAATTAAAACACAGAACTTTGAATTAATAAAGCAACACTTGTTTACAAGTGTGGGTTGTCTGACAATCCAAGTAAGTAAAAATAAAAAACCAAGGAGGTGGGACTACGACATCATATCCTGCATGGCTGACTGATTCAAAGACTCTTATCAGTTCAACTAGAGCTATCTCCTTAACCATCCTATACACTCACCACATAAAAACATATGCCTAAATATGACAAAGTGTTCCAAATCCCAGTTCCTGTACACACTGTAAATAGAACGGGCCAGAATTAGCCAGCTGGACTGACAGGAGACACAATTACAGTTCAGAGTAAATTATTATTTCAATTAAGTATTATCTTACTTTAGTGTTTACAATGATGAAACACAAAAGAAGCACAATCACCTATTGGTTACTTAGAATTGCAAAACTAGTCTTTAAACATCTAAGAACTGTTTATTGACCAGGGACTGTGAACACAAAAGAGCCTTTGATCAAATTCTTCTCTAAAACAATACGAGGAAGTTGATGCACACCCTGAAGCTACACGATCAAAGGACCGCATGCTAAGGCATCAGCTAGCATTGAAACAGATGTTCTACTTTAACAAATGCAAACCTATACATTTTCAACAATTATGAAAGACAGTTTTAGATTCTCCTGGTTTAACACACTTATTAAATATGATTTGTTGATATGAATATTAAAGTATCACAGTACTAAACACACATACACTTTTCAATATAACGCAACCTATACAAATACAAATATTTAATTTAAAATCATCCTTGCATTACACTCAATTTTGGTACAGGGGAGTACCATATTGTTATTTTCTGGAAAGTTACTCATAAAAAGAAGTTAGAATGCATCCCTGCTGAGGTACTTACATTAGGTCCAGCGGGTTAGGGTCTGAAGAGAAGCCAAAGTCCTGCGTCTTAACTGCTCTGCAGGATCCAGAGAGCAGGGGATTATAGCCTTAGTGGCTGGGTGGGTGGGTGTGTGTGTTAACCAACCATAATACATGTGATTTCGACAAAGGTTTTTTTTTCCTTAATATGCTCAGAGTCTGACATCTGTGTCACAGACAAGCATCACATGAGATGATTTACAGGCACGATCACCACAGTCTAGTTTGATGTTAAACATCTTGTGGGTCAACAACACATTCTTGAAACTTCAGGAATGTTTGTTAAGGAGATCACATGCACTAAGCCTGGAGGTCACAACTATCCAAAATGTTGGTTTTCAAAATAAAGTATGAATTAATTCACTTATGTAATAAAGAATGTTTGTTACATTTATAGAAGTAAAGGAACATCTACTTTTTTGCTATGACTTACAAGACAATGGGATGGAAACATTGTTCATAAGGTGTGATTTATCAAAATACCAGGTTTGTGTGTGCGATGTATCAATTGAGCAAATTCAAACATAATTGTGAAAGTCAATAACAGGAACAGCGATGACACCTGTGTTCTACATTAAGCCTCATGTCAACCCAGCAAGTAACAATGCTGAGAACCTCAATTTGTTTGAAAACTTCCTTCAATTCAGGAGTCTAACAATTGCTCTACCACATGTGACCTTGAGGTCAACTTTTATTTTTCTACAAAATAATCAAATAATCTCAAAATGAAAGCATGGTTTTGTAAACTGTGCCATGAATACCAGGTTGGAGAGTTCAAAATGGGTGTCCTTCCTGCAGTGAAACCAGCAGTCGTTGTTAATATTTATTACAGATTAAGAGTTCTATACAAAAACTGACCAATGCAGAAGTTTGGACAACATTTCGGACGCTTCTTGATTTCTCATTAAAAATATCATAGGCAAAAAAAACAGCCCTTGTTAGATCTCAAATATGTCAGTAGAGCTTGTAATACATCCAAACAAACAACAGTGCTGTCCTACAATGTGCAGAAAGGTATCATGTTTAACTTTGTACCATGTGGTGGCCAGGTCAACTTCTGTTCACTGAAAGATTAACTTTCCTGCCATAGAAGCTCAGACTGTTTTCATACAACTTTACTGTGAAGAAAGACCATATAAAACATACAAAACACAATCCGACATAACATTTCAGACTTCTAAAATGTACCAACTGAAAGTCGGCACATGACTTGGCAGAGCAGCAGGGATGCACATTCATGTGTTTGCTGAAGAAAACTGTACATATTTAAATCCTGTGCAGCTCTATGAAAGTACATATAAAGAGTCAGCTATAAATTGCATTCAAAATGTTCTAAGATCAAAGCATATGAGATTGATAACATTCCAAAGCTAACAACATGAACTATTGAATGTACTTAAAAATATATTTAACAATATATCCATGACTACAAGAGTCGTAAGGCAAGAACATTTTAAGTTTTGCGAAAATTCATCCTATTGTCACCTAATAATTCCGCATCACCCCAAGCACCACGGATTCATAGCTGAATCTCAAATTGTTACACAACAGATTTTTTATTTTATTTTTTATCACAGAAAAACAGTATATCAAATATCGCATTGCAAAATCACAAAATAATTTCACAAAACAAACCCACTGAGTATGTGACTGAAACAAAAACTATTTCTCTTAAGGCATCATGAGTATTTTAATGTATTAAATAGGACTGTCACAAAACCTACTTCTTTCAGCATACAGTAGCCTCCCTCCAAAAAGTGCATCACATCTTTAACTTTCACCAGCAATGCCGAATCTAAATAACATTAAAGAAACATAAGACAAAGAAACAAAGAGAATCTGGCACGTCACATGACTAAGCAGTTACTTCTGCTTTAGCATTGTGGAATGATGTAAACACGGCAGTGTTTGGTTAGCCATGCAATTATTGGTACAAGTATATAAGTAGTACTGTTCAAGTGTATATCATTCCACTGTCTAAACATTAATGTTTTTCACTTCTTAGGCCTGAAGGACACTGAGGACACTGTGATGGATGCAGTCCTTGAGTTGTAAGATATCACATGATACAGAGTTGCAAAATGAAACACAGCAGCTGCTCCTTAAGCCATTGTAAACGTAAATCAGAAGGACTGTAAGACAATCCAACAATAACAAAAGCTTCATCACAAAGCTTCATCACAAAGCTTCATCACAAAGCTTCATCACCCATTCACATTGCTCCAACTCACCAGGAATGCTTTAGCTGTTTCTGAATGTTTCCAGCCACACCACCTCCTGGCCTGGGCCTGCTCAGGACAGCAGCCACCCATGACTTCCTACCACCACCTTGCTCCTCCACCCCCGTGTTCTAACTGCAGTTGTCCACACAGTCCTGAGAGCGGGCGAACACGTGGTACACGCTGACCAGGGGGAACATGGAGAGCGCTCCGACGAGAGAGCCAGCCTGGATAAAGACACCGCACCACAGCAGGGCGGCGTGACCGGCCTCGTGGAGCAGGGTCCCGATCACCACCTTCAGGTAGGAGAACAGCCCCGTGAACACGACCCAGGACAGGACCTGGGAACCACAGATGCACACGTAAATACCGGAGCACTTCAAGACTACAAAATATGAGTGAAAGGCCACCAAATCTGTATGGTGTGACTGATGTAATGAGTGAGGGATGTTGGAGTCAGGTGGCTGAACGGTGAGGGAATCGGGCTAGTAATCCGAACGTTGCCAGTTCGATTCCCGGTCATGCCAACTGACGTTGTGTCCTTGGGCAAGGCACTTCACCCTACTTGCCTCGGGGGGAATGTCCCTGTACTTACTGTAAGTCGCTCTGGATAAGAGCGTCTGCTAAATGACTAAATGTAAATGTTTGATGAGAGACTCACCACCAAGGCCACTCCAGACCCACTCCCGAGCAGAGGAGGGCAGGGGCTGAGGGCAGCGAGGGCCATGAGGTATGCTGCAAACACCCCTGCTCCCAGAGACATGATCCCCAGACCCACAGACGACCTGACAAACACACAAACACTCATTTTGGTGATCTCCTGGTTTCACTAAACTTGATTCTTTTTTTTCTTAAAAACATATGAATGTTGGATTTTAATAAGATGTTTGTAAGATGTATTTTTTTTTACTAAATGATCATCTGTTTTGGAATGTATTCATATCAATTCACGGCCATCAATTGTCAAAGTCCAGTTTTGTCAAGTGTTCCTTCTTTAAATTCTCAATTTTCTCACCTGAGTAGAACAAACATAGCGATGAAGCAAGCCAGAGGGTTGGCGATGTTGCCCAGCACTACAGAGAGATGAAAGGTCATTGTGCCATAGGGCAAACAGGAGAAGGTTTGGACAGAAGGCAGGACTCCATTCGTCAAGGCGTTGGAGATCCCCAGCAACACCAACAAATAGATGTTTTGTGATGTCCAAAAGTTCTGGACAGGTGTCCGTTTCTCCACCTCCACCTGGTCCTCCGACACCGGGATCCCTCCGTTCTGCAGCGGGTGCGTCTGGTCCCCATCGGCCTTTGAAGATGTTGCAGGTGAATCGTGTTCCGGGGTGTCTCGAGGCCCGGCAGGCTCCGTTGTCTCTCTACGCGTCAGAGCCAAGAACGAAAGCGCCGAGATGCACAACATAATCGACAGAAACCAAAAAAAAAAATGCGCTGGGAAGTTTTCCTTCAGATACACCGGCGTCACCGTACCGTTTTCTGTTTTGCACTCTACCTTTCCAACACCCTGTCCCAAAGCTACCACACATGGAAACAGGGCGCTAAGTCCCTGGCCGACAAAGAATGTTCGAATGTACTGTGGAGGGTAGCGGAACATGAAGGGCAAAAAGGTGACATTGGACGTACAGCAAACCAGTGATAAAACAAATGTGAGAAGTAGGAATGGTATCGATTTTAGGTCCCCGTTTACAGAGACAGACTTATACCAGAAAATGGCCAGGAATGCAGATGCTACGACTGCTAAAACCTGAATGAAATGTATGACCAGTCGCTCATTCAATCGTCCAGGGGCACAGTGGTGTATTATTGTCACCACAATCGGTCCAAGATTCCCAAATGCTATTAGCACGGAGAGGTACGCTGGAAGGTTCCAACCTACAATATAAAACATTGCGTAAATTAGTCTACCATTGTTAGCTAGTCTAGCTAATCTGTAGACTGTGCATGTAGCTAATTAAAATAACATGTCATTGTTGTCTTTGTGTAGCTTACAATCAAATGAAAGACATTCAACATAGTAAGTTTGTTGACAGGATTATTGACATAACAGGCGATAACTGTTACTCAAGTTTACTGACCTTCGGGCAGAACGTTGACTACCACGGGGAGTTCCACCCATAGACCGTTTACAGATATCCAGGAGCCAGTGCCGAAGAGTGCCACAAGGATGTGGGTCACCGCTGGGCTATTCCACCAAGTACTCGCCATATCGTCCTCTTGTATGGCGTCTGATCAGTTTGTATGAACCATAAATCACGGACAGACGTATTTAGCTCCAAAACACCAGCATAACTACGTTGAAGAGTAAGAAACCCAGTGAATGGTAGAGTGCAGCACTCTCCGCCCCCTAACACGTAGCCAATCAAATGCTCCCGTTGTCTCGACACAATCGCGTCGTAGATAGTAGCGCGACAGAAAAAAAAGATACAATGAATATATCAAAACAGTGATAAAACATTCATTGTCTCATATTTTACATTGGGTCTGTGTAATGATTCACATATATCTATCACTAACAAACAATTGTAGCATTTTCAGTGTGGCCTGTGCCTTTTCTCATCAGTATCTATACAGTACATAAGCCTATCCTGGGTCATGGTTTCCAGTGAGTAATAAGTCAAGTAAAGAAAAGGTCTTTAATTATCTGATCAATTATGAAATTCCATTGCTTCACATTTTACAGGTTACAGATAATTGAGATTAACATATAAAAGTTAAATTTACATTTTTTGTTCAAAGATGGACAGACTGAAAAATGTAACTGACTTTACAGACCATCTGTGGTTATGGATGTCTCAACACTCGGCCCCTCATTTGAATCCCCGTAACTCTTCGCTTGGTCTGAAGCATCAGTTTGATTCACACCCTCATCAGGCAGCACTTTTTTCAGTTTGGAGATCATGTTTGAGAGGGAAAAGTTAACAAGATGCAAGCTGGGGTCTCTGCAGCCAATGACACATTTTTGATAACCGATTTGGCAGCGTATTGCCTCCCGTTTCTGAAAAAGTCTTGTCCCCTCCAGTGTTGACAGAAGTCTGTCAACATCTTGTTTGGTTTTGCAAGGTCCTCCATTTTTCTCCACAGCTGACAAGATTTGGCTTCCAACAGAACCCTGTCCAGGACTCAGGTTTTTCCTATGGGCCAGATCATTTCTTTTGGCTTTCCACAAGCCTACAACTTTGCCACGCGGTCTTTTGGAGGGAGGGGAATTCACCAAAGGGGTACCTTTCTGTATTCTTTGGGCCCCAGCATATCTACTGGGAGACTCATCTTCTGAAGAACAAGGGCTGTCCTTGTCATCTTCATAACAGCTACTTGACTGCAGATTGGTGATCTTGTCCGGTCTTTTCCTTTTGTATGGGTAAGCATGACCGAAGGGGTACTCACCCATCAAGGTGTAGAATGTGCAGGTGGTCAGCATCGAGGAGAGCTCCATGGAGGGCTTTTGGCAATATTCACCTCCAGGCAAAAACTCTCTGAGGTTCTCTTCAGTGACAGCAGCGATCACTCTCACCATCTTCTGGAGACAACTCCGTATCAGGTCCAGGTGAACATTTTCTGAGTTGGATCCACAGAATGTGAACACCTCATCAAAGGTCTTCTCTTGCAGAGGAACCTGGAGGAACACGTTAGCAATGGTCTCTGGCTCCAGAAGTGGAGAGGGATCCTTGGACCATTCCAGGAGCTTCTGGTAGAGGCAGAGAATGTACTGGCTGAAAAGTGAGTACTCTGCTTTACTCTTCAGCAGCTGCCAGTAAGGCCCGAGGACCTTCAAGTAGATGATGGCGAGTACACATACAAAGGCCTGAATGACCTCATCATTGGCATCCTCTGCAACACTCTCCAGAACGATGTTGGGGCAGTCGTCATTGTCAAGCAACAGCAGGTCAGAGAAGAAAAGGGAAATCTCTCCGTGATGGTGAATGAGACCCGCTGCGGCTTCGAAGTAGTTGTTGAACCGATTTGATCGGTTGACAGCCAGTTGTGAGGGGTTGTTTTTCTCTTCACAGAAGGCGATCCAGTGTCGTCTGTAGTTTTGCTTGGCAGGAGCTCGAGGGCTCAACACGTCACAAGCCATGTGGACGTATCGAGACGTGGCACTCTCAGAGAAGCTCACAAATCTCTTGAATTTAGCATTCCTGTCACGGCCTAGTTTCTCTCCTGTGGAACGAGTTATCCTGTTTTCGAAACTCATCAGCTCTTTCTCAATTGCATCATGTAAGTCAACAAGAAAATGGGCATTGTAGTGTAGGAAATGTAAGGGAGACATTAGCGAGTGATAATCTTTAAGCTCTGTGATTTTGTCTTCAAATTGTTTCATGGCTGTGTTTTCTTTACAAGTTAGATTATACTGGTTCTTGAGAAGATCCAGGGAAACTTGCTTCGAAGCATCAGTTTTCCCACCATACACACTTGTTAGTTTTTGGACAGAGAGCATAGCTATGTCCAGCAGTGTTAAGGCTTCTCCTTTGCCTTCATCTGGATTCTCAACCTCGTCAGGTGAGTTTTGCACCACATGGGGTTCTTCATCACTGGAAAGATCACATTCCTCTTTGACTTGGACCATGGGTTGTATGTCAACACATTCACTTTCCTCTTTAATGACTTTTACTTCTGGCTCCTTGCTCTTGTGTGTTGACAAAATACCTTTCTTCATGCGTTTATTCATACCAAATCTTTGACTTAAGCTACCTGCACCGTTGTCATGTGAAACAAGTTCAAAAGGACTTTGGAGGAAATCTCCCATCATTGCATTCCTCCTGTTTCTGTTTGTATTGTAGTTTCGATATTGAAGCCTTATTTCTTTCAATTTTGTCTTAAGTACTTTGTTAGCTTTCTGAACATTGCCATTTCTACAGAACAGTGGATTGAAAATCCGAAGCCAAGATACCAACATTAAGGAGTCAACTTTTTCCCTGATGACAAAGTTACTCAACTCAAGAATCAACCCATTTGTAATCTCGACAGATGATGCTCTCTCAGAAAAATCCTTCATCTCCAACAGGTCTGCTCTCCCTACTCCGATACTGTCACATATTGGGCCAACAAAGTCAAAGTTAACATTTGATTCAAGGAAGGTTAATCTTGCTTCAGTGCCTAAACTCAAGGTTGTTGCTATGCCTCTTTCAATCAGAGCATGGAAATCTGCAGACTGATGCATTGGAAAAATCTTCTGAAGCCATTCTACCACTGCCCCCCAGGAGAGCTGGTTGTCTTCCCTCATTAGTCCAACTTGAATCAAAAGTCTGTTCTTGCATGGCTGGTCATCCAAGCCCAGGTCCTCCCCAGACTGAGGTCCCAAGAAATCGCCAACAAGCTTTGTAAAGGTTTCATCCCCTGAAAGTCAAGATTTAAAGTAAATTAGATCATTAAAACAAACTATATGGAGAGAAAACAAATCGTATTATCTTCATGATTTTTAATTTAGCCAAAAGGAAACGAAGACCTCAGTCTGTTAGTTACTACATAATTAATTACAATCTGTGCAATACAATCTGTTAGCTACTCACTCAAGTCGGCGTCAATAACAACAGTATTCCCGCTCAGATGACTTTGATTGTCTTCCATTGTTGGTGTGTTACAAGATGTAACGTTATAGCTTGAGAAGCAGGTTTCAAAACATGGATGGAACACATTTCATTAGGTTATCATATATAGAACGCAGCATTGGCTATGGTAACTGCATAGCGATAGCCTTGCAAGTGTAGCCATAAATACGTTATCTAGCGACACATGAACTATGTCACTTGTAGAAATATGAACACATTTCTGCTTACCGAAAATCCGTCTTATTTGTATTCTTGCAGCAACATTAAACTACTTCATTTCTCAAGCTAAGCTACTTCTAGTTAGCTTGTTTCAACTTGGTTGCTTCGAAGCTCACATTGGAAGGAATTGGAAGATTATTCAGAAGAGGGCGGGTCATTCCGAAAATCTCGACCACTCAGCGAAGCCACGTAAAGAGAGAGTAGCGTCAACGTCGCAGCGGAATAGACCGTTTGTCATGCACTTTTAAAGGGCAAGTAGTTTTCGGAATCAGATATATTATTATCTGAATCAAATCAACATGCGTATTAAAGCTTGTTAGTGGATTATCCCCCTCTAAATGTGTAAATTTAGGGAAAGTTAACAGATAACAGATTAGTCTAGGGTAGGCCTACTACTGAATAAAGTTATCAACACATTGGCCTAACGTTCATTCTCGTTAAACGTTAAAAAGAAAGTTATTGATAAGGTATGGATTTAGAGTGCATCGTGACTTCTAAACAGTAAATACAAACGTTTTTATGGGTTGCTTGTTTTCTGGCTCTGTGATTCTGTAGACTATTAGGCTCTAGCCTACCTGTCAATATTGTGTTGCTGCTCAGGTGATTTAGGACTGAGGACAACAGGAGAGGGCTGTTGGAGGACCTAGGTGAGGTTGAAAACACAAGATAAGTTTAAAATAAACCAGCAATTTTGAAAAATTAGTCATACTGGGCCCAATGGGGAATCATACTAAATACTATAAAGCATAAAACTACAGTATTGTATAAGTAATCATACTAAACATGTATTCTAGTGTATAAGTAATCTTGTTTGTGTACATATTAGTAACCTACTGTGGGAGGAGAGGGTGCTGAGCAGGGGAGGAGCAGTAATGCCTCACTGGTCAAGTCCTCTATTCCTTCACTCTCACCTTCCCTTCTCACTGTCTCCTCATCCCTTCTTTCCTCAATCCTTGGAACTGATGTGAGTAGAACACATGGCACTGTTCATTTTTTCGTATTCAAAACAATATCATATCACTTCAAAATAGGACACATTACAAAAATTATTGAGAGTTTTTACTTATTATATCTGTTTTACCTTTAACACTATAGCTGTGCTCCTCAGCTATGGTCATTCTTTTGACAGGTTTAACAGTGCATTGTGGTGCAGGAGACCTCTGTTCAAAAGGGAGATGCAGAAAGATGGTGGGAACAGCATCTGGTCTCAGCCTGGTCTTGCCCTTCCAGTTCTTGAGAAACTGGTCTTGCTCAAAATGTGCCTGCAGAGAGCGACTTGAGTTTACTTCCCACACAAACAGCTCAGTTTAGTCTACTCACATACATATTTTGTAAGCCTTTCCCTGTTTTTAATAAAGCAAACATTTAAGCTCCCCAATGGTGTCTGTGAAAAAGTGCAAATGCAGTGTTTGAATATGATTACCTCACATATTTTTGTATTGTTGTAATCTTTAGTCACAGGAAGGTTGCTCCTGCTGGTTTTAGCTAACCATTTCCCCCTCCTCTCCGTGTCCTTGGGGAAACCGTACATGCGTACTCCTTGCTCTGAGCGATTGGAGCACCCCCACGCAGCACAGCAAACCATGGTGGACACTATGCAGGTACAACACAGAGGAAAGGACACAGACACATCTGAAAACCAAAACATTACATTTAATTATCTGAAATTGAAAATAATCTGAATCTTGAAACAATCCTTTCCTCCCCATCCCTCTAAATATATCAATAGACAGGATGTGATTTATTTTGCCTACCATTCAAGTTTAAGAACATAGCCTAATAATTAAAACATAATTTACTAAAAGAATTGAAACCAATAGACAACAGCATCCGGCTCTTTAACCAAGGTAACGTTAGACCAGAGCCATAAAATAGAATATTAGGCTACTATTAGGCTATACATGGCTCTGCTGCATTATCCTAACATATGTCAACAACAAGGCGGGTAACGCTATCTGTTCACACTAATCCTCAAATATGAGCGAATTGTCCTTTTTTTTTTACACTGATATAGCCTACATACACATGTCGGTGTGCTATGTTCTAAATTAATGCATTTATTTACTGCGAATTACCAAAAATCGCGTCCTGTCTATCTGTATTAACGTATTCAAATCGCTCGCCAAGAACTTCCTGGAACTATCGCTACGTGAATCACGTGACATTCAAGCATTTTGAATATCTGGTGACCCTACTCTGCTCAAGTCAACCCGGAACTCGTGAAGTGCATTGTGGGTTGAGTGTATTGTTGACAAACCGTGGTCACTGCTAGCTTAGATGGATGGTGCTAGCTAACCAGCAATCGAGTTTTATTTTACAAAAATCCCTCGTTAAATACTTCACTGGCTTACTATGTTGTTTCCTAGTTCGTTCTAGTTAAATCATAGTAAATCATAAATCATAATGTACAGATAACCGAGACAATTTCAGTCATCATCATCTCTCACTTTAAGATTCCCATTGATATGTTTTCAGGATAGTTGAATGCTTGATATCCATTAAAGATGGAGCCAGAGGGTGCTATATCAGGAGCATCACCGTCCGGAACTAACGAGGGAAATAAAAATGAAGTCACTAAAAGGAAAAGATCTTTAAAGAGGGAGGCTAGTAATGCGCCTAAAAATGTCAAGCCCAAGAAGAAAAAAAAGAACACTGGCAGAAGGCCTCCAAGACCTAACTATACTGTTCAAGAGGGAGATGGTATGCTTTTGATTATATCGAACACCAGTTCGTTTGACAATGTCTTCAGTCCAAAGAGAAGAGTTAATAAAAAAAAATTGGCGGTACGAAAAGCTAAAGTCATTAAGCGGAAAAAGACAAACGTCTGTCCCAAGCGTGTTCCAAAAAAGACACCACCGATCAAAAATGTGGAACGGGAAGTTGCTCCTTATTCCTCAGAGGAGAGTTCTGGAAGTTGGGGTCAGAGCCTGCCTGTGGAGGTACTGGTCAACATTTTCCAAATGTTGGTTAGCGAAAATGGTGCCGTACCTTTTCTATGCAGGTAAATTATCATAAGTTGATTGGATACAATATGTGCACCTCTTATCATTATTATATTATTATAAATAACCTTTTAAAATGACTTATGATCTGTTTTTTGCTTATGAACCTGTTTGCTGTAGAATGGCCAGGGTCTGCAACCTATGGAATGCTGCTGCCAGCACACCAGCCTTGTGGCGCACTGTGTCGCTGGGGTACTGCTGGATCGAACCAGGCAAGACCCAGCTACCCAAAACAGAACTGAAGATCAGGAACACCATCAGCTGGCTTGCACAGAACAGGTCTGGCATCTGTTATGATCTGTTAAGAAAACGTGAGATGTTAGATGATTTTGTGAATGATAGTTTGAGATAAACAATGTACTATTCCTTTGTGTTCAAGGTTCTCTCAAGTTAGAGACTTTTCTCTGTGTCACTGGAAAAAGCAAGTGGACCATGTTTTAGAGGTGAGTATTTTTCATTTAATAGAAATTAATGTTATTACCTTCTAAATGTGGGAGCATAAATATTTTGGGGAAAAACACTGTCACACTGTCAAAACAATAGTTTAAAGTGCAAGTGGATTCAGGTGTGAGGATAATGGGGTGTTGAAGTACAACAACCTATTTTACCCCTCAAAAATTGTGACAGCTCTCACTTATCAGCACAAACAGGCCAACTGTTTCATATTTGTTGTTGTAATGTCTGCTTTCTTCCCTCAGGTGGTGTCTCAATCCTGCCCTCATCTGAGGTCACTCAAGCTGTCGTACTGCACGGGAGCGACTACCAAGGCCTTCAGCAGCCTTGGGGAACACTGCCACTCACTAAAGAGCATCAACGTGCAGTATTCAGAGGTAACAAGAATATTATTATTTATTAATTCTGTATTTAATGAGAAGATGTCTTTGTCGGAAGCAACATACAGAGGGGATTTCAAACCTGCACCTTCTTGATCTGTTGTCAAATGCTATAACCGCTGAGCCACCCATGTGATTGTATCAGTGGAAAAGTAAAAATGTTTGTGTCACCGATTTATAAAAATATTTTTTTTCTGCAGTTTGACATGGCAGGGCTTGTTTCTCTCCTGGAATCCCATGGCAGTCAAATCCGACAGATGCTGTTCACTTATGGACCCAAAAACGACAGACTTCTATCTGCTATCTCAGTATGTTTCCCCCCCCCCCAACCAGTGTATTCATTATTTAACAGTCTCACAATTATAATACAGTAAAATCTTTTACAAAATGTTATGTTTTTAGAGAGGTTGCTGTCCTGAATTGGAACTACTTGAAATCAACACAAAGCTGGATAGTGGATATTGTCAGCTCCCTTTAAGCATCCAAGCTCTACAAAGGGGTTGTCCTAAAATACAGGTATGCATAGAAAATGGAGTCAGGTCGTGCAAAATGACGTTGTGTACTTGGGCAAGGCACTTCACCCTACTTGCCTCGGGGGAATGTCCCTGTACTTACTGTAAGTCGCTCTGGATAAGAGTGTCTGCTAAATGACTAAAATGTAAACACTGTACTCAATTAACCACGCAAACTGTAGCTATCCTCCTCACATCAAGTTATTAACACTATGAAGTGCAGAAAACCAACAGTCTTTTTCTCTCTTGCTTTATTCAGACGTTCCGCATGCTGAACGTCACACCCCTATATAAAACGGTACGCAGCGGGCCAGAATGCCTGCTGGGGTTTCCCCTGCTGGAGGAACTGTGTATCGCAACCGCATCTTTTTCTGTCATGAAGGACCAGGATCTGAAAAACATCCTCTATGGGTCTACCAAGCTGCGTGTCCTTGATCTGCGGGGTTGCTATGGAATCTCAACGGCCGGCTTGGCTGCCCTTCCTTGCGAAAGTATGTTTTCACTCTGAGACATTGTGTGGGAAGCTCTTGAAAATCACATGCATGGCTTAGTCTGTTGCTCACCTACTGGGATATATAAACTAGAAATGAACATGCAAGGGTATTCTAAACCCTCTAATTTCTATCACTGTTTGTGTGTTTCTGCCTTTTTGTTCCCCAGAGCTTGAGTGTCTGTACTGGGGACTGTACAAAGTGTCTCTGTCGTCATGCAAAAAGGACCTTCACTTACTCACACAGAAATGGAGCTGCACCCTGCAGGAGATGGACCTCACTAATCAACTCTTCTCCGAGGACGACATGGAGATCTCCATGGGCCAACTAGCTCAGGGACCAGGAGCCGACTCCTTGCATTCCCTTAACCTTACTGGAACCAAGATCACAATACCAGCCCTGAGGTGAGCCATCTGTTCTCTTACACCCAGCTGGTGGTAACGTGAGCGAACAGAAAGATACAATATACATGTTTTTTTAGATCTCGTTTGTAATTTTTGCAGAAGAGATCAAAGTAATATTTACTTTTTATCAATATATTGTTTTATGATTGTAGCTTTTTTTCTGTACTGTAGTGTTTTGAGTACAAGAAAGGCGAATTATAAGTAAAATGTATTATTATTTTGCAGGTTGATTATAAGCCAGGCGACAGCTCTAAACTATCTGAACTTGTCCTCCTGCCGGAACGTTCCAAGGGGTCTCAAAAGAGTGTACCGTGGCCAAGAAGACATTCACCAGCTGCTTGAGAAATTAGAATAATATATTGGCTATGTGGTTCAGGATATTGACAAAAAAGACTCAAAATATGATGAGTTTAGAGAGCAACCACTGTTTCAGACTGTTTTCAGTCTGGTTTTCTTGACCCGTTGTGACCCGCACCACTCTTAATACACATTTTTCTTTCATCATGTTTTTATAAGATGTATATACTTGTAATTTCACACTCGTTTGTGAAATATGTTTCTGTGTGTCGTTGTCTAAGTGATTAAATATTTGCATAGTTAGTCATATATAAATATACATGATTCAGATGTTGCATTTTTTATTGACAAATTTCAAAAGTGTAAAGTACAGTTTACTTAAGAGCTAGGCTGCATTGAGTTATCAATATACAATACCGTTCTAATGTAATATATTTAGGCTAAGCAGAGAAACCACTTTATAAGGGTCTTTTGTAGATTATATACCCTACCAGATTAGCAAATGTTGACAGTCCATTATAGTGGTGGTGAACAGGAGACTTGCTGACAGGAGAAATATTTCAAAAAGGTCAGGTAGATTAAGGATAAAAATCAATATATGATCATTATGTTAATGGTAACATATTTCGTTTCACCAAAATATCTAGTCAATGTGGGGGGTATTTTCTTTAAAGAAATATTTAAACATTATTTAAAGATCTAACCATTTTTTTACCATATATGTCAAAGGGAGAGAATGCATTTATATATATAAACATTTGTGGAAATTAATTATCATAGTAGAGAGGGTAATTTGCGTGGTTAGCTGTTTGCTTATTTCTTTAGAGAGAGCAAGCTGAGGCCAGTGCTGGGATCTCTCACACACCTGTCCACTAACTGTAGGTATGTGAGGTTCTCTTGGGTGTTGGGGTCAAAGAAGCCCTTGGTGTCGTCATCAGGGTCAGACAGGATCTGGTTCATTTCCTCATCAAAGTATCCTCTCTGGTAGGCCACCTCTACGGGCACCCGATGGCTATGGACTGGATCGATGATGCCCCCAGTGGCAATCTGGGCCTCCAGGAGGCGGATGCCGTGGTCCTTGACGATCAGGTCCTTTTTCAGGGCCTGGAACAAGGAGATGGTGTTTCCTGTGTAGGGGTCTTTGTATCCGGTCACGGCCCTTTCTGCAGACAGCAGTTTGCTCTTCCACTCGTTCCCCACCACACCCTGAGCAGCGGCCTCCTCAACTGAGAGCTTCCTGTTCTTCACCGGGTCGATGACGAACCCGGTGGCGGCCTGGGCTTCCAGAAGAACCAGAGAGGTACCGGGGGTCAGGAGACCTTTGGTCTTGGCCTCGTAGATGCTCATGGTCTGCTTAGTGGACTGAACGTACACCCCTGCAATGCTGTTGGTGCCCTTCAAGTACTGGCGCACCAAGTCCATCTCGCTCACCTCGCTCACTGTGACCTTTCCAGCACTGAGGTCTTGGTAGATTTTCTCGTCGATGATTTTGGAGACGAGCAGCTGGTCCGCAGTGACGTCCTTCCTGATTCCGTGGAAGCTCTTGTTGTCAGATGTCTGTGTGGTCGTTGTGGTGATTGTGGTGGAGGTGGTGGATGTTTGCTGTTGAATGATGGTTATTATCATCTCCATGAAGCGTTCGATAGTGATGGTCCCCGCCTTGTACTGCTGCACCAGTTCTCTCCTCTTCTCCTCAGTGATGTGTTTGGAGTAGAGGTGATCCCACAGAGACACAGTCTGGCCTTGGAACTTCCCCCCTGCTTTGGTCGTTGTTGTGGATTTGAAGATGAGCTTGGTTTGCTCGTCGATGTAGAAGTAAAACTCTCCCTTCTTGACGATGACCAGCAAGCTGAGGCCAGTGCTGGGATCTCTCACACACCTGTCCACTAACTGTAGGTATGTGAGGTTCTCTTGGGTGTTGGGGTCAAAGAAGCCCTTGGTGTCGTCGTCAGGGTCAGACAGGATCTGGTTCATTTCCTCATCAAAGTATCCTCTCTGGTAGGCCACCTCTACGGGCACCCGATGGCTATGGACTGGATCGATGATGCCCCCAGTGGCAATCTGGGCCTCCAGGAGGCGGATGCCGTGGTCCTTGACGATCAGGTCCTTTTTCAGGGCCTGGAACAAGGAGATGGTGTTTCCTGTGTAGGGGTCTTTGTATCCGGTCACGGCCCTTTCTGCAGACAGCAGTTTGCTCTTCCACTCGTTCCCCACCACACCCTGAGCAGCGGCCTCCTCAACTGAGAGCTTCCTGTTCTTCACCGGGTCGATGACGAACCCGGTGGCGGCCTGGGCTTCCAGAAGAACCAGAGAGGTACCGGGGGTCAGGAGACCTTTGGTCTTGGCCTCGTAGATGCTCATGGTCTGCTTAGTGGACTGAACGTACACCCCTGCAATGCTGTTGGTGCCCTTCAAGTACTGGCGCACCAAGTCCATCTCGCTCACCTCGCTCACTGTGACCTTTCCAGCACTGAGGTCTTGGTAGATTTTCTCGTCGATGATTTTGGAGACGAGCAGCTGGTCCGCAGTGACGTCCTTCCTGATTCCGTGGAAGCTCTTGTTGTCAGATGTCTGTGTGGTCGTTGTGGTGATTGTGGTGGAGGTGGTGGATGTTTGCTGTTGAATGATGGTTATTATCATCTCCATGAAGCGTTCGATAGTGATGGTCCCCGCCTTGTACTGCTGCACCAGTTCTCTCCTCTTCTCCTCAGTGATGTGTTTGGAGTAGAGGTGATCCCACAGAGACACAGTCTGGCCTTGGAACTTCCCCCCTGCTTTGGTCGTTGTTGTGGATTTGAAGATGAGCTTGGTTTGCTCGTCGATGTAGAAGTAAAACTCTCCCTTCTTGACGATGACCAGCAAGCTGAGGCCAGTGCTGGGATCTCTCACACACCTGTCCACTAACTGTAGGTATGTGAGGTTCTCTTGGGTGTTGGGGTCAAAGAAGCCCTTGGTGTCGTCGTCAGGGTCAGACAGGATCTGGTTCATTTCCTCATCAAAGTATCCTCTCTGGTAGGCCACCTCTACGGGCACCCGATGGCTATGGACTGGATCGATGATGCCCCCAGTGGCAATCTGGGCCTCCAGGAGGCGGATGCCGTGGTCCTTGACGATCAGGTCCTTTTTCAGGGCCTGGAACAAGGAGATGGTGTTTCCTGTGTAGGGGTCTTTGTATCCGGTCACGGCCCTTTCTGCAGACAGCAGTTTGCTCTTCCACTCGTTCCCCACCACACCCTGAGCAGCGGCCTCCTCAACTGAGAGCTTCCTGTTCTTCACCGGGTCGATGACGAACCCGGTGGCGGCCTGGGCTTCCAGAAGAACCAGAGAGGTACCGGGGGTCAGGAGACCTTTGGTCTTGGCCTCGTAGATGCTCATGGTCTGCTTAGTGGACTGAACGTACACCCCTGCAATGCTGTTGGTGCCCTTCAAGTACTGGCGCACCAAGTCCATCTCGCTCACCTCGCTCACTGTGACCTTTCCAGCACTGAGGTCTTGGTAGATTTTCTGGTCGATGATTTTGGAGACGAGCAGCTGGTCCGCAGTGACGTCCTTCCTGATTCCGTGGAAGCTCTTGTTGTCAGATGTCTGTGTGGTCGTTGTGGTGATTGTGGTGGAGGTGGTGGATGTTTGCTGTTGAATGATGGTTATTATCATCTCCATGAAGCGTTCGATAGTGATGGTCCCCGCCTTGTACTGCTGCACCAGTTCTCTCCTCTTCTCCTCAGTGATGTGTTTGGAGTAGAGGTGATCCCACAGAGACACAGTCTGGCCTTGGAACTTCCCCCCTGCTTTGGTCGTTGTTGTGGATTTGAAGATGAGCTTGGTTTGCTCGTCGATGTAGAAGTAAAACTCTCCCTTCTTGACGATGACCAGCAAGCTGAGGCCAGTGCTGGGATCTCTCACACACCTGTCCACTAACTGTAGGTATGTGAGGTTCTCTTGGGTGTTGGGGTCAAAGAAGCCCTTGGTGTCGTCGTCAGGGTCAGACAGGATCTGGTTCATTTCCTCATCAAAGTATCCTCTCTGGTAGGCCACCTCTACGGGCACCCGATGGCTATGGACTGGATCGATGATGCCCCCAGTGGCAATCTGGGCCTCCAGGAGGCGGATGCCGTGGTCCTTGACGATCAGGTCCTTTTTCAGGGCCTGGAACAAGGAGATGGTGTTTCCTGTGTAGGGGTCTTTGTATCCGGTCACGGCCCTTTCTGCAGACAGCAGTTTGCTCTTCCACTCGTTCCCCACCACACCCTGAGCAGCGGCCTCCTCAACTGAGAGCTTCCTGTTCTTCACCGGGTCGATGACGAACCCGGTGGCGGCCTGGGCTTCCAGAAGAACCAGAGAGGTACCGGGGGTCAGGAGACCTTTGGTCTTGGCCTCGTAGATGCTCATGGTCTGCTTAGTGGACTGAACGTACACCCCTGCAATGCTGTTGGTGCCCTTCAAGTACTGGCGCACCAAGTCCATCTCGCTCACCTCGCTCACTGTGACCTTTCCAGCACTGAGGTCTTGGTAGATTTTCTCGTCGATGATTTTGGAGACGAGCAGCTGGTCCGCAGTGACGTCCTTCCTGATTCCGTGGAAGCTCTTGTTGTCAGATGTCTGTGTGGTCGTTGTGGTGATTGTGGTGGAGGTGGTGGATGTTTGCTGTTGAATGATGGTTATTATCATCTCCATGAAGCGTTCGATAGTGATGGTCCCCGCCTTGTACTGCTGCACCAGTTCTCTCCTCTTCTCCTCAGTGATGTGTTTGGAGTAGAGGTGATCCCACAGAGACACAGTCTGGCCTTGGAACTTCCCCCCTGCTTTGGTCGTTGTTGTGGATTTGAAGATGAGCTTGGTTTGCTCGTCGATGTAGAAGTAAAACTCTCCCTTCTTGACGATGACCAGCAAGCTGAGGCCAGTGCTGGGATCTCTCACACACCTGTCCACTAACTGTAGGTATGTGAGGTTCTCTTGGGTGTTGGGGTCAAAGAAGCCCTTGGTGTCGTCGTCAGGGTCAGACAGGATCTGGTTCATTTCCTCATCAAAGTATCCTCTCTGGTAGGCCACCTCTACGGGCACCCGATGGCTATGGACTGGATCGATGATGCCCCCAGTGGCAATCTGGGCCTCCAGGAGGCGGATGCCGTGGTCCTTGACGATCAGGTCCTTTTTCAGGGCCTGGAACAAGGAGATGGTGTTTCCTGTGTAGGGGTCTTTGTATCCTGTCACGGCCCTTTCTGCAGACAGCAGTTTGCTCTTCCACTCGTTCCCCACCACACCCTGAGCAGCGGCCTCCTCAACTGAGAGCTTCCTGTTCTTCACCGGGTCGATGACGAACCCGGTGGCGGCCTGGGCTTCCAGAAGAACCAGAGAGGTACCGGGGGTCAGGAGACCTTTGGTCTTGGCCTCGTAGATGCTCATGGTCTGCTTAGTGGACTGAACGTACACCCCTGCAATGCTGTTGGTGCCCTTCAAGTACTGGCGCACCAAGTCCATCTCGCTCACCTCGCTCACTGTGACCTTTCCAGCACTGAGGTCTTGGTAGATTTTCTGGTCGATGATTTTGGAGACGAGCAGCTGGTCCGCAGTGACGTCCTTCCTGATTCCGTGGAAGCTCTTGTTGTCAGATGTCTGTGTGGTCGTTGTGGTGATTGTGGTGGAGGTGGTGGATGTTTGCTGTTGAATGATGGTTATTATCATCTCCATGAAGCGTTCGATAGTGATGGTCCCCGCCTTGTACTGCTGCACCAGTTCTCTCCTCTTCTCCTCAGTGATGTGTTTGGAGTAGAGGTGATCCCACAGAGACACAGTCTGGCCTTGGAACTTCCCCCCTGCTTTGGTCGTTGTTGTGGATTTGAAGATGAGCTTGGTTTGCTCGTCGATGTAGAAGTAAAACTCTCCCTTCTTGACGATGACCAGCAAGCTGAGGCCAGTGCTGGGATCTCTCACACACCTGTCCACTAACTGTAGGTATGTGAGGTTCTCTTGGGTGTTGGGGTCAAAGAAGCCCTTGGTGTCGTCGTCAGGGTCAGACAGGATCTGGTTCATTTCCTCATCAAAGTATCCTCTCTGGTAGGCCACCTCTACGGGCACCCGATGGCTATGGACTGGATCGATGATGCCCCCAGTGGCAATCTGGGCCTCCAGGAGGCGGATGCCGTGGTCCTTGACGATCAGGTCCTTTTTCAGGGCCTGGAACAAGGAGATGGTGTTTCCTGTGTAGGGGTCTTTGTATCCGGTCACGGCCCTTTCTGCAGACAGCAGTTTGCTCTTCCACTCGTTCCCCACCACACCCTGAGCAGCGGCCTCCTCAACTGAGAGCTTCCTGTTCTTCACCGGGTCGATGACGAACCCGGTGGCGGCTTGGGCTTCCAGAAGAACCAGAGAGGTACCGGGGGTCAGGAGACCTTTGGTCTTGGCCTCGTAGATGCTCATGGTCTGCTTAGTTGACTGAATATACACCCCTGCAATGCAGTTTGTTGCCCCTAGGTACTTTTGGATTGATTCCATTTCGTCAACAGCTTCTCCAGTTATTTCACCAGTGATAATCTGTTTGAAGACCTCTTTGGAGATGATTTTTGATTCATAAAGTTGACTTGCTGATACTTGCTTTCTCAATCCTTTGAACTTCCTTTCTTTGGATGTCATCTCTTCTATAATTGAAGTTAGTATCTCAGTTATTTCTTGTATTGTTAGTGTTTTTGTGTTGTGTTGTTGAATTAGCTGCTCTCTCTTTTGTTTTGAAATATATTCAGACAGTAAAACCTCCCACAGAGTAACAGTTTTGCCTTTGAATTTCCCGAACTTCATGGTCACGGATTTCTCTTTGAACTTCATCTCTGTTTTCTGATCTGTGCGGAAGGTCTGACCTTCTCCATACAGAGGCAGAAGAAGAAGCCCTGTGTGAGGATCCTTTTCACACCTCAGTTTCAAGTCGTGGTATGTTAGATTTTCCTTTGTGTTTGGGTCATAGAATCCTTTGGTGTCGTCATTGGGGTTGTACAGCGTTTGGCTTGTTTCTTCATCCAGATAGCCTCTCATCTTAGCAACATGGACTGGAATTCTGAGGCTGTAAATTGGGTCAATTATTCCTCCTGTTGCTATTTGGGCTTCAAGCAGACGGACTCCATGTCCTTTCACAACCAGGTCTCTGTGCATCGCTTCAAACAAGGATATTGTGGAATCTGTGAATGGATCAATGTAACCAGTGACAGCCCGCTCAGCTGAGAGCAGGTGTGCGTGGATCTCAGGTCCAACTAGGTTTTCTTTAGCGGCGTCATCAGCAGAGTAGAGTTTGTTTTTGACTGGATCGATAACAAACCCTGTTGCAGCTTGAGCTTCGAGGAGTACCAGGGCAGTGCCAGGAGCCAACAAGTTCTGTTTAGAGGCCTCATATATGCTCAGTACTTTTTTTGATGGATAAATCCGGACACCAGCGATACTGCCTGTACCCTGCAAGAACTTACTCACAGATTCCTGTTTGATAACCTCTTCAAGAGTTACTTTTCCCTCCTTCAGACTCTTGAAAACATCCTTTTCAATGATGTTTGCATCCAGTAGTTGTTGTACGGACACAGGCTTTCTCAGACCCATTGTTGTTTTTTGAGTTTGAGTCTTTTCCAGTGTTGTGATGGTAGACATTACCAGAGTGGTCATTTCTAGTGTGGTGACTTTTCCTGTTCTGTATTTTTCAATGAACTGAAGTCTTTGATCATCTGTGAAGTATTTAGATTGAATCAAGTCCCATAGGTTGACTGACTGACCTGAGTAACGACCCACTGATATGCTGACTGTTGTCTTTCCAAGTTCCTTTTTTATTTCTGAGTCTGAGTACATCGTCACAGTTTTCTTCTGAGATGTTGTTTTGTCTGTCATTTTCAGGAGAAAAAGACCGGTTTCTGAATCCTGAATGCACCGCCCCAACATGTCCATGTACGTCAGGTTTTCTTGTGTCACTGGGTAAAAAAAGCCCTTGGTGTCATCACTTGTATCTGCCAGAATCATATTAAGCTCTGCATCAAAGTATCCTTTTCTGTATGCAACTTCAAGGGGTAAGTGAAGACATGCCACTGGATCAATGATGCCACCTGTGGCAAGCTGGGCCTCAAGTAAACGGATTCCATGCTGCTTTAGAATCAGGTCTTTTTTCATTGCTTGGAAGAGGGATATCTTGTTGCCAGTGTACGGGTCCACGTAACCAGTCACTGCCTTCTCTGCAGATAAAAGCTTCTCATACAATTCTGGGCCGAACACCTGCTTATTGAGGGCCTGCTCCACTGTCAGTTGCTGGTTTTGCAGAGGATCAATGATGTACCCGGTGGCAGCCTGGGCTTCCAAAAGGGACAAGGCAGTACCAGGAGTCAAAATGCCCCTTTTCTTGGCCTCATAGATACTCAGTTTTTGATTGCTGGGCTGGAGAATTACTCCTGCAACACAACTTGTTCCTTGCAAGTATTTTATTACATTTTCCATCTTCATCACATCAGCCTTTGTCAGAATTTCCTTTATCAGGCTATTGTATGTTTTTTCATCCACAATTCCTAACTTGTGAAGATCAGCAATTGAGACATTTCCCCTGAGTCCAGTGAAACTGAACTTTGATTGGCGTGCAATCTCCTTGTTTTCAATCATTTCCAAGATGATGGTAACGATTTGCTCAACTGTGGTCTTCCTTGACTTGTACAGCTTGAACAACTCTTGCCTTTTGTCCTCACTTAGATACTCAGAGTTCATGAGATCCCAAAGTGTTGCATTCTTTCCGCTGAATCTGCCGAACTTCACGGTGAGAGTTTTGGCTTGCAGTGTTTCTTTGATGTGATCCTGTATGTTGAATCTGTTACTTTTGCTAATGAGGGGCAAGAGACACTTGCCTGTGCTCGGATCTGTGACGCACCTCGCCAGAAGCTGAAGGTATGTGAGGTTCTCATGAGTGTTGGGATCAAAGAATCCTTTAGTGTCATCACTGGGATCAGCAAGAATCTGATTCATTTCTTCATCAAAATATCCCTTACTGTAGGCTACATGGACTGGAATACGATGGCTGTTAATGGGGTCGATGATGCCTCCAGTGGCAATTTGTGCCTCAAGAAGACGAATTCCATGGTCTTTTAAAATGAGGTCTTTCTGCATGGCTTGGAACAGAGATATCTTTTTTCCAGTGTATGGATCTGTGTAGCCTGTCACTGCCTTTTCCGCTGAGCGCAGCTTTTCATGTAGGTCAGGTCCCACAATTTTGGCCTTCACAGCCTCATCTACTGAGAGCCTTCTGTTGCTGATGGGATCAATGATGAATCCTGTTGCTGCCTGAGCTTCTAGAAGAATCAGTGCTGTGCCTGGCATGAGTTTGCCCTTTTGTCTGGCTTGGTAGATGGTCATGATCTGAGAGTCAGGAAGCAGAACACCAGCGATGCTGTCTTTGCCTTTCAGATACATGTTCACATTTTCATCATCTGTGATTTCTTTCACGGTCTTCTTCCCCTTTGTAAGGTCCTCCAGGTCCTTCTTGCTGATGATGTCTGCCTCCACTAGCTGCTCTGCTGTGACAGGTTCCCTGATGCCTTCAAAGATGACCTTGGTTGTGTTTACGGAGTACTCTATGACCACAAGAATCTTTTTAGTGATAGTCTGGATTGTCAGATGTCCCTGTTTGTACTGCTGGATAATGTCTTGCCTTTGATGCTCTTCAAAGTATTCTGACATCAGCAGCTCCCATAGAGAGACGGTCATGCCCATGTACTTTCCACATGTCACTTTCACCTTCACTTCTTTGAGAGATAGTTTACTTTGATAGTCAATGAAGTTATGATTCAGCCCTTTGGAATTTTCCAAAAGAGGGAGAAGGCAGAAACCAGTGGCAGGGTCAATGACACAACGCTCTGTTAGTTGAAGGTAGGTCAGGTTTTCCTTTGTGTTCGGATCAAAAAAACCTTTGGTGTCATCTCCTGAGTTTTCAAGTATTGCGTTCATGTTTTCATCAAACAAGCCGCGCTTATAGGCCATGTCTACAGGAAGCCTGTGACTGTTGATAGGGTCGATTACCCCCCCTGTTGCAATCTGGGCCTCAAGTAAGCGAATTCCATGGTCCTTCACAATGAGGTCCTTGGACAGTGCTTGAAACAGGGATATGGTCTCACCTGAGTAGGGGTCCTTGTATCCTGTTACTGCCTGTTCAGCAGATAGCAGCTTTGCATGATACTCTGGTCCTATGACTTTGTTTTTGATGGCCTCATCCACGCTGAACTTCTTGTTTTCAACCGGATCAATGATATACCCAGTGGCAGCCTGTGCTTCCAGAAGATTCAGTGCTGTTCCAGGCATGATTATGCCCTTCTTCATGGCTTGATATATGCTCATTTTTTTATTGGACGAGAGCATGGCCACACCTGCGATGCTTCCTTTACCTTCCAGGTACTCCTTGACAGTCTCCATGAGCATCACATCCTGAGTCGTGGTGTTACCTTTCTGCAAGTCATCGTACGTTTCTTTGTTGATGATGTTTGATGCCAGAAGCTCGGTGGAAGACACTGCCCTCCGCAGGCCCTTGAAGGTGATGCAGATTGGGAGCAGCAGCAGCCCAGTGTCAGGAGCCACCATGCACTTTGCCATTAATTGTGAGTAGTTGAGATTTTCTTTGGAGTCTGGGTCATAGAACACACTGAGTTCTTCCATATGGCCAGACAACAAGCCCTTTTCAAAGTAGCCCTGCTCAATCGCTGATTCCTCTGATATGTGTGTTTTCTTAACAGGGTCAAACAGGGAATTGGTGCTTATCTGTGCCTGTAGCAGCCTGTATCCGTAGTCCTTTGGAACTACATCCTTTTGTATGGCTTGGAAGACAGAGATGGTTTGGTTGGTATATGGATCTGTGTAACCACTGATAGCTCTCTCTGCCACCAGAAGTTTCTCTCTCAACTCAGACCCAATTAATTTCTCGTTTACAGCATCATTGACTGATAACTTACGGTTGTTGATTGGGTCTATGATTCCATGCGTGGCAGCTTGAGCTTCTAAGATGGCTATTGCTGTTCCTGGCTTCAGAAGACGTTTCTTCATTGCTTGATATATTGATATCTTTTCTTTTGTTCTCTCAAGAAAGATCCCAGCCACTGCTCCAGGGCGCTGGGCATCTCCCTTCCTATCCATGTCTGCAGTTGATGCCATCTTTGTAATCTGTTAAAATGTAGACAATATGCAAAATGTGAGAATATATTCCTGGCTTGTCAGTTCATTAAAATAATTTATCATGAATAAATCCTAGGTGTTGCAAATAATAGCAAATATAACCATCTTTTCAAAACACAGCCTTTCCAAAAGATTATGACAGTGTAATTCTTTTTTAATTAACACATATTAATAATGCTTCATAAATGGTGAGTATCAAATCTTTAGTTGAAGTGACCAGAGAAGGATTCATACTTAATACATACTGAATCTGTGAGACATATGTGAGACATATTTTTGTCTCACAAGCAAGACCAATTAAAATCCCAAAACAGCATCTCACAGTAATATATTCAATGAAGGTCAAATATTCATGCTTTCTCACAAAATACAGGATACACCCAGTTACATACAGGATGTTTACTGAGCATTGCAAAAGTATCTGGAGTAGTTGAATGCCAAACAGACAGTGCAGTAACACACAGTCTTTCTTTACTCCAGCTATGCAGATGACAGATATCCTTAACCCCCCTAAATAAACATAATTAGCAACTTCCACTTTACTATAATTATTATACATTTTACTATAACTAGTATTATATATTTAGCAAATAAAGTACTAGGTCAGTGAAATGCTTTCCCATTTGAAGCCCTTCCTTCGTTGCACTTGAATGTTTCTATTGAATGTGATCAGGGAGTATCTGGGTAACGGTTGTGCAAGAGAATTATTTCTGGCTCATATAATGCCAGTTTGCAGTTGATACATTCCCCTTGTGTTATGCAATATTAAAAGAGACTAAATTGTATTTTTGAGATGAGTGAATTAAACTATCCACTGCATTAATGAAAACATAATTATTCAGTTTCATTCATAAATTCATAAAACCTTTATTTTTAACTCTATTCTTCTCTGTTCTTTGATTTATACATAACTAACTCTATTCCTAACATAACAGAAATAGGAGAAATGCTCTAGCGTAAATTCTGCGTCACAAAAGCTCAAAATTATAGATACATCACCTAGAGTTAACCCTTGTGTTATCTTCGGGTCATTCTGACCCATCAGTCATTGTGACCCACCGTCGTATTGCAACAACTTTACCGCATACAAAAAACAAAGTGAAGCATTTTCTTTTAACCGTTGGGCTGTCTCAGACCCCCCACATTGCGAAGGTTAAAAGAAAATAATTTTTATTTGTTTTTGTATTGGGTAAAATTGGGTAAACACAACGATGGTTCGTTATGAACCTTTGGGTCATGTGATCCGAAGGCAGCACGAGGGTTAAATCCTTAAAAATGTCAACAAGTGCCTTTTCTTCACAGGCGAGGATGTTTTACAGACAGCTTCGTTTACAGATCATCATGCAGTAATTATTAACTGAAGGCAGCGCAGATAAAGCTCTATAAAACAGGCCCTTTCACCGTATCCGTTGTCTTTAAAAGGAGGTCAAGAAATTTAAGTGTGTACATAGTTAGCTCTTCTTCCCTCCAATTAATTTACAGTCACTACAGTAACAGCTGCAATGCGCTACAAAATACAGTCCTGTATATTGTTTACTATTATGTCTAGAAAGTAAACCATCATCAACTGTCAAATAGCATGCTGTTGAGAAAATTGCTCAAATATACTTATATATATTTTCAAATTAAGAAGTCTAAGGTTGTGTATGTTTACTTCACTGTACCATAGAAACACAAATATCTGCAGACTAAAACATGATTAATGACTGCACAGGTCTGAGTTGAGATTCACATCTTGCCTCTTAAAACTCAAATAAAAAGTACTTTCGATTCAATACACTGTGGATAACTGACATTGCTACATGTATAGTAAGGTCATTTTTCAACTTTTCAACTTAAAATTAATTGACAAAAAAAGCAGTGTATTCACAGATATAAAGAACTGTTCCTTACCTTGTGTTGGTGTGCAAGTCTACTGTCTGTCAACAAGAGTTTTAGAGTGTCTGTCTTTCGTAGGGCAGACGTGATCTCTGACTTCTTGTCTCAGTAAAAGTTACTTTCCTCGGGCTCTTATACAGATACACCAGGAATAGACACACCCTCTTTCAGGAAAGACCTGCTTTGACTTCATTGGCCAGCTGCCAGAATTCCGGAAATTTCCCAGCATTTTCTGGTGTGTGCATATCTGCAACCTGGCTTACAGTTTATTGTTAGGGGCACAGCATTGCACTGTGCAATAGCATATGATATAACAAAGCAAAATCTATACTTTTACATCTATAACCTGGTGTGGTGATCAGAAGCAAATCCAACATGCCATCTTTGTAAATTCCTATCTTAGGAATGTCTGAGTTGTGACAATAGAATCCCTCATCGCTGATAGGAGAGGATCTCTCTACTCCCTGATAAGAGAGCATTGTATTTGTGTAACAACATTCTTGAGGCAGATTATTGCGTAACTGACATGACCTACAAGTTCAAAATTTCCTGAAACTGACTGTCAATGTAAACTGGCTATCAACCACAAAAGACTTAAGAGGGGATTTGTAAAGAGGGGATTTGTAAGGCGGATTCAGTTGAGTGATTCTAATCCTGAACCCACAAGGCAGAAGCAGGTATGTGTGTGCAACATCTTGTCTGCGGAAGTGTGTTTGTGATGACAAGTTGAGAAAACACATATACTTTAGATGTGAGGGCTTAAGTATGAGCTGCTCATAATTAAGCCCGCACACACAACCTGGAATAACAACTGTGTAACTTGTCTGATTTTAACTCTCCAGTAACTTCATCGTTTCACCGCCCCCATGTTTCCGTGGCTGGTATTTTGGAAGGCTGGGAGGCAGGGCGTGGACTCAAGCCTTCCAGCACAAGCAACAGGCTGTCAAGGAACAAAGGTGAACATTTCACTAGAATTCCTCAGTATTCACAGATAAACTCTAATTAGGAGCAGGAACATGACATCAAGTAACTTACAGGCTGAACGGGGACTTTTGTGTCTTAGTGAGTTCTGTTTTGCACTAGTATTTGGGTCTGTGATAAGACATTTACATTTAGTCATTTAGCAGACACTCTTATCCAAAGTGACTTACAGTAAGTACAGGAACATCGGGGAATCGAACCAACAACCTTCTAACTAATAGCCCGACTCCGAAAGACAAGTGATTAATTATGCTTTCACGTAATCCTTAATCCCTAGATAGAAAATGAGAAAAAAAAATCATAAAAGGCAAGTTTTGAGTGGAGAGGAGAGCAGTTTGTAGTGTTCATGGATTATTGATTACTGTATGGGACTGTGTACCAGTTACTTAAACTGAAACTGAAAATGCCAAATAATGATGTGGCTGTGCAATGATAATATAACATGAGCCTACCGATATAAGGTCATAGGTTCAGTAAATCCTACTGAAACCTCTTCACATATACCAAACATGGATACATCTTTACATTTTCTTGATTAAAAGCATGGAAGAGTTACTTCAGTCATCAACAGGATTCTTTAGAAAGCCAATTTCCTTGGTAATACTTGTTGACTAATTTCAGCGGTTTTGGCACCAAACCTGACAGGACTTGCTCTAATGTGAACTGGAGCATAACCGAAACCAAGCTGGAACTGAATGAAACTTAAACTGTACATTTTCTTTCTCTCATTTTCATGCTTGTGGTTCAAAAAGTAATAAGACGTTTGTGATAAACAGCTGCAGTGTCTTTGCTCCTTCTTTCAGTTCCGAAGAATCTGATTTTGGAACTTGGAATGTGTCAAGGAATGTGTCCATTAACATGTATTAGTTAGTGTTGCTGTCAAACCAGTAACATGAAGCCCCCATTCATTCTGTTCTTTTGGAAAATCAGTTGCGAAATCAATCTATTTGTCACCTACAGTGTCTTTGGAAATGTCACTTTTTCCATACTTTGATAATTTAAGCTACTTGAAAAAATGAAATGCCTTTTTCATCTATCAATTCATACACAATCTATAAATCTATCAATCATGGTGACAAATTGAAAGCATGTTTTATACTGTTTTCAAAATGTGTTAAGATGCTTTATTCAGTACTTTGAAGAAGTACTTTTGGCAGTGATTCAAGTGTTTGGTTTGGTATCCGGGGTTGGAGAACATGCACAGAAGCAATTAGTACTGTTCATACATGCTGATCATTAACTCTGTTAGATTATACGGGTAGCATCAGGAAACTCAAGGGCCTTAAAAGACTTCTCAGAACCAGTTCAGTAATGTGCGTGTCTCTGTGTGTGTGTCTGTGTCTCTATGTGTGTGTGTCTTTCTGCTGAAAGCGTTAACCATTCAGAAGCATTCCCACAACATTTTGTTGTCACATTGTAGCTCCCTAATTAACAGATTATGGTGATTAAGTCTAAATAGCTCTGTGTGATATACTCACCTAGTTGATTCATCACTAACGGAAAAATACATAAAAAATGTATTTCAGACAAACCGTTGAAGTTGAAACTGCTAACGGATCTTGAAACCAGACATATGTACTTAAACACTCATCAACTAAACGTGTCACGCCTAGGTCTTCTACACCAGTCTGGCTGCTGTTCTCAGCATCTCCGGAGTATTAGGGGAATTGGCAGCACCTGTGTCTTGTTTATTGATTTAGTATTCAAGTCCCTGTTTGTGTTTTATCATGTGCAAAGTCTTGTTCTTTTGTAGTTCAGTCCGAGTGTTGGTAAAAACTCGAGTTTGTCCCAACCGTGTCATGACCTGAGCCTGTCTTAGGATCACCTGTCTTAGGATCACATGTCTTGCCCAGTCTGCCTGTGAATACTGACCATTGCGTGCATCTTGACGAACGATGTCCTGTACTGCCCTGTTAGCCTGTGAAACTGCCTGTCCCTGACTACTCTGAATAAACTCTGCTCTTGTATCCAACCTGTCTAGCCCTCATTACACCCAGCTACATGCCTTGTGAATACTGTACCTATTCAAGATATGCCAGAATATATTGATTTATTTTTCACCATCCTGATGGTTTTGTTTGCAGGTACTTATTATATTGTGTTGATCTGGTGTGGTCAGTTGGTGTTCATTTTTTAAATTATATCAGGCTTAGATTGATGGGGGAGAGGAAATAAAATTGTAATCAGCAATAAAAAACAATGTTACAAGGACAAACTTGTGATTACATTCAAGTGGTGGAACTTTCAGATGTCTACATGAAAGCCGAGAGTATTATCTTGACAGAATGACGTGTACAAAGCCATCCAGATCTGATTTATTTGAAAGTAATGGCTGTTCCCCCCAGTTTGGCGTGTCTAGCCCTGTTCTGTTGGCTCCTGTACAGGACACACGTTTCTCTCTCACCTGACTCACAGTGGAGTCAGGTGGATGAGCGGTTAGGGAATTGGCTAGTAATCAGAAGTTTGCCAGTTCGATTCTCGGTTGTGCCAAATGATGTTGTGTCCTTGGACAAGGCACTTCACCCTACCATTTAAATGACTAAATGGATCATGCCAGGTGTCTCAGCCTCTCGAGTGTTGTGAGACTACATTTACATTTAGTCATTTAGCAGACGCTCTTATCCAGAGCGACTTACAGTAAGTACAGGGACATTCCCCCCGAGGCAAGTAGGGTGAAGTGCCTTGCCCAGGGACACAACTTAATTTTGCACGGCCGGGAATTGAACTGGCCACCTTCTGATTAATAGCCCGACTCCCTAACTGCTCAGCCATCTGACTCCCATGATCCGCTTTTTAATGACAGTTTTTCCAATTAAATGTTTAACTGAAGTGTGGTAAAAAGGGTGGAACTGCGTGTACAGGTGTGTTATGCATTCTCAGTCTGTGAAAAGGAATTAGGAGTGTAAAATCATGTCTCATATTTTAACACCTTGTGTTCTTGTCACTAGTTTGTACAAATTCCACATTATTAACAATGCTTAATGCTCCATATCCTTCAAACTACTTTAAAATGGCAAAGACAAAGACACCAATGAAGTAACTGGTCACAATTTTTATAGCATCCTTTCAACCAAATGAGTAAACATGCAAAGCAAAAATATCATATGAAAATATGGAAATTGATCAAATAATGATTTACAAAGACAACAGAGCACTGAAATGACTGGTTCTGGATGCAGGAAGTGACAATGCTTGATACATCAACTACGTATGATATTGAATGCTAACATGACTATTGAATGGATCCTATAATGCAGTGATCCTTAGAGCTAAGAACAGAATGTACTTTTCAGTGAAGAATCAATTTACACAACAACAACTGCCCCACCTAAATGCTTTAGCATCTCATTGATACACCGACTATACAGGCACTTGTAAAACAATGTTAAAAGAACAGTGTAAAAAGACTTCATGTGGTGTTCAGGACTAAATTACTATGTACATCAGCAAGCAGAACTTGAGTGTAATGTTATCCATATTTAGTGAGTGATTTGAGTAAAGATTGTCTTCTGTTTGTGAACTAGTTTTGTGAAGTGTGTGTAGTCTTGAATGGTCCTGACACAGAAGCAAATTAACATATCAAAACAGCAGTTGAGAGGATTGGATCTGAAATACAAAGACCAGAAAACAGTTAATAAATAAGGTGATAAGAAGATTTGGCAACACACAAAAGGTAAAATGACCTACTTAACCTAAGCGTTGCAGAACATTCTTAAATTGGTAAGATTTCAGGCATGAAATAATGAGTACAGGACATACAATTCTATGTAGCTGGGTCCAGGAAAAACAGTGAAGATTTATGAGGAAAAGATTTAACACAAAAAGGTCAGATGTAATAAAACTTACACTTGTGTCCAGATAGTCAACAGGCTTGATGTTGTAATCCTACATTTCGTTGTAATCTTGTGTTTTGAGATGAGACAGACGGGGAGAATCTCTCGTAATCTGGGTTCACCTTCTCACTCTTCCAACGTGTGACATATCGTCCCCTTAAGATGAGCATCACTTTGACTTAGTCAGTCTAATATGTTTATTTAAAGCTGCTGATTTACATTCTTGAAGCTCACAATGCTAATATTTGACCCATTACAACTACCATGTGTCTTGTGATTAGAAGCTCTGTTTCCTGAAGTTTCAAAATTACTTTCTTCTACTAAATATACACATACAAGGGTATCTATTTAACCACTTTCATATCCAATTTCATTTATCATAGAAAAACGTAATCTTACGTAATTCTTTCTGTGCTGAAATATAACAAAACACACACAGTATCTCAAAATATTGACGGATAACTCGAACAGTCTATGTTACAAGTAACAGTAGACTTGAAAATAGAAAATATTACAGTTTTCCATTTAAAATGTTGTCAACAATATATAAGTTGAATTACTTAAAAGACAGATTGAATACAAGTATTCTATAATGGATAGTGAATTAAAAAATGACCTCAGACTACACAATTTAAAACAGAACAGAAAATAACATAACAATTATATATTATTATAGAAACCAGGTTGAATAATTAACTGCAAAGCTCCAAAACAATCACATGCAGAAGAAAAAAAAAAAAAAACGTTTTTCTTCTATGGATGGCTTGGCACCTCAAGAGCTCTGTGGTTATATTGTGTTAAATATCCATCTTCAAAACGGCAGCGACTGCCTAATACTAATAATGCTGCTAGGATCCGTGCTAGCTCATCAGGTCTCCCTCCACGCCTAGTACCGCCGGGTGTAACTCGGGGAGCTGTAGGAGGAGGAGGACGTGAACGTTGTGGAAAATCCTGAACTTGAGGCATCAAAGCTCCCTCGTCTGGAGCCACTTCTCGATCCAGACCGGGAACCAGTGGCTGAGCTCGAACCACTAACACTGTAGGGGCTGTACAGGCCTTTACTGGACTGAGATGAGGCTTCTAGCAGGCGTAGAGCAGACCCCTCCTCCATCATGCTCCTGTCCATGGCATCCTTGTAGGAGATCTTGAGCTTGGTTTTGGGGCAGGTGAGGTATTTGGAGTATCCGCTGACATCTCGTAGCTTTTGTGCCGTCCGTGTGTCTAAGGTACCCTTCTTGATAGCCTCGTCCAGTGGAACTCTTGTGGATGTCTCTGGTTCAATTAAGCCTCCTGTGAGATATTGGACTTCCAGGAACCGTTGGCCAGCTTCATAGTACAGCCAGCCCTTCTTCAGTGCCTGGGCTGCGGACATTTTGGTTTTAGTTCTGGGATCCTCAAATCCATTGAAGGCCTTCTGCGCGAGGTTGATACGGTCAACCATAATCTTGTCCACCAGTCCTTTGTTCACTGCATCCGCAACCGTGAACTTCTCTCCCGTGTTCGGATCAATGATGCCTCCCGTGCATGCTTGGGCCTCCAGTAACCTCTGACCTGTGATGTTGTCCACAAGATTTCGGTGCATGGCCTCCGTGACTGACACCTTCTCCAGCGTGTCCGTGTCCAGGATTCCAGCCACAGGGCCGGTCTCTTCTGTCGGGTCGTTCCATGTAGTTGCCGGTGTTTTGATGGAAGGGACTGGGCTCATGGGGTAGGAGGCGGTTGATCCAAAAGAGGAGGACCGCGACCTGCTGCCACTCGTGTTCCCAGAGAGCATGTCTGCAAACTCTGTGATGGACAGTGTGCCTGCACGGTATTGATCCACAGCAGACTGATCGATGAGGCCCTTTGAGATGGTCTCATCAATGTCGTACTGCCGGCCAGACCTTCTGTCAATGATCATGGACTTCACAACACCATCCGATGAGGATATGGTAATCTCTTCCCACTCGCATTCCTGGTCTGCAAGCTCGAGGTAGGTCTGGTGATCAATGAGCCCTTTGCGATACGCCTCGTAAACAGACATCTCCTTGCCTGTCTCAGGATCCACAATAACCACTCTACGTTTACGCACAGACGACTTGGAGGACGTCTTCTTCTCCCGTTTCTTCTCCTTCATCAGTAAAAGTGCCAGTCCGGTTTCTGGGTGAATCATGCAGCGCTCCATCAGCTGCAGGTATGTGAGGTTTTCCTCGGTGTTGGGGTCAAAGAAACCTTTAGTGTCGTCAGAAGGGTCGGTGAGGATCTCGTTCATCTCCTTGTCGAATAGGCCGCGTTTGTAGGCCATCTCAACGGGCAAGCGATGGCTTTCCTCCGGATCAATGATGCCACCGGTTGCAATTTGGGCTTCCAACAGACGAATGCCATGGTCTTTTAGAATGAGTCCCTTTTTCATCGCCTGAAAAAGAGAGATTATCTTGCCAGAGTAGGGGTCCTTGTAGCCCGTTACAGCACGTTCTGCAGAGAGAAGCTTATCTTTGAACTCTGGACCCACAATGCCCATCTTAACTGCTTCGCTAACATTAAGCTTCAAGTTCTTTATCGGGTCGATGACATATCCTGTTGCTGCCTGGGCCTCAAGAAGTTCAAACGCAGTTCCTGGTCTTATCATGTTCTTTTTCATTGCTTGATATATGGACAGATAATCTTTGCTTGATTCTACATACACCCCAGCAATGCAGCTTGTGCCTTCAAGATACTTCTTTACTTGTCCGCTGACCTCCTCCACTGTGATAAGTCCCTCTAAGAGGTCATCATACGTCTTCTGGCTGATAATCTGAGAGCACAGTAGCTCCTCCAGGGTGATTTGTTTTCTGAGCCCCTTAAAAAGCAGCTTTCTGTCTGCCAGTGAGAGCAACAGCAAGCCGCTCTCTTTATCCGCTTTGCATCTCTTCAGTAGTTGGCCATAGGTGGTTTTCTCATCTGTGGTTGGTTCAGTGTAAGCTTGCACATCCCCAGTAGGGTGCATTAGTCTGTCATGTGTTTCTTTGTTGATATAACCACGTTGGGTGGCAACATCCGTGGGAAGATGGAAGTAGTATTCTGGATCCATGATGCCTCCAGTGGCCACCTGGGCTTCCAGTAGCCTCAGGGCATACTCTTCAGGAATTAGGTCTTTCTTCATTGCTTGGAAGACAGAAATCACTTTTCCACTGTAAGGATCCTTGTAGCCAGTGACTGCCCTCTCAGCTGAAAGAAGTTTATCATGGAGCTCAGGGCCAACCAGCCCTTTGCGTACAGCCTCATCCACAGTCAAGAACTGATCCTTTACTGGGTCGATGATGAATCCAGTTGCTGCTTGGGCCTCAAGGAGACTGATAGCTATATCTGGCTTGATGAGCCCTCTCTGCATGGCCTGGTAAATGCTGATCTTGGATGGCGAATCTGACAAAATCCCGGCAATACATCCAGTACCAAAGAGATACTGCTTCACTGAAGGCATTTCCATCACCTCACGAATGGTGACCTTTTCTTGCTTCAACAGGTTATACGTTTGAAGATCAATGATTCTAGAACTGTAAAGGTCGTCAATTGTGACTCTCCTTCTAATCACATCACAGGACATGGTCTGTTCTGTCTTAATAATTTCTCGTTGTATAATCATTTCTATGATAATGATGATCATTCTGTCTTTTGTAATCTGCCCAGAGCGATACTGTTCCATCAGTCTTTGCTTTTCTTCTTCTGGAAGCAAATTCGACCTCATGATGTCCCACAATGTCATACTCCTGCCTGCAAAACTCTCGTGGGGTATATCTACTTGAGTGTTTGATAAGTCTGTCTGTGCCTGTTCTTCTGTGTACACGTAGGACGTTTCCTCCAAAGGAATTTCGGCCTTTGATAGGGGCAGGAAGCACAGACCAGTGTCAGGGTCCCTAATGCATTTCGCCTGCAGTTGTTTATATGTGGAACTTGTGTTTGTGTTGGGATCAGAGAAGCCCTTTACATCTTCTGAGGGGTCACTAAAGGTTTTGGCCATTTGTTTAGTTAAATAGCCTCGCTGGTAAGCAACATCAACAGGGACTCTGTGGCTACTAACTGGATCTATAACTCCTCCAGTGGCAACTTGGGCCTCTAAAAGGGGGATAGCGTGTTCTCGTGGCACAAGCTCCTTATTCATGGCTTGGAATAAAGATATTGTGTTGCCCGTGTAGGGGTCTTTATAACCTGTCACTGCCTTCTCAGCTGAGAGAAGCTTTTCATGAAGCTCAGGACCGACGACTCCAATCTTGACAGCGTTGTCGACAGTGTACTTCTGGTTTTTGACGGGGTCAATTATAAAGCCGGTGGCAGCTTGTGCCTCGAGTAATGCAATTCCTGCGTTTTGACTCAGCAAATTTGTTTTCATTGCTTGATAAATGCTTAATTTGTCTTTTGAATCTTCCATATAAATCCCTGCGATGCCGTCGGCGCCTTGTAGGTATTTCTTGACTGAATCCATGTCACTGATATCTTTGGGTTTCTTTTTCCCTTGTTTGAGTTGATCAAAGGTGGATTTATTAATGATGTTGGACTCAAGCAAAGCAGAGATGGTGACAGGTGCTCTGAGACCTTCAAAAGACACTTCGTCCTGTTTGTTGGTGTCCTTGTCTTCAATCATCGTGACAACGATTTTCATCATTTTCTCAATGGTCATGAATCCAGTTCTGTACAGCTGAATGAGCTCAATCCTTTTCTCCTCTGTGATGTAATGAGAGTGAATGATTTCCCAAATGGTGACTCTTCTTCCTTTGAAAGGTCCGTACTGTAACTCCAGAGTTGCGTGATTCAGGGCCTCTTTGGCTTGGGTGTCAGAGATCTTAAGGCTTTCTTCCTGACTTGATTTCATGGCTTTTTCAGAGAGAGGAAGCAACGGGAGGCCAGATTCTTTGTCAGTGACGCACCTTTTCAGCAGTTGTGCGTAAGAGGAATACCCCTGCAACTCAGGATCATAGAACACTTTGGTTTCATCACTGTCCTTGTTCAACACATTATTCATCTCATCGCTGAAATAACCTCGTTTGCAGGCAACGTCGTGTGGCATGTGATAACTTTTGACAGGATCAATAATTCCTCCGGTAGCCAGCTGAGCTTCAAGCAGACGGACTCCATGATCTTTCTTAATGAGGTCTTTGTTCATCGCCTCAAAAAGAGAGACGGTGTTCCCACTATAGGGATCCTTGTACCCCTGGACAGCCCTCTCAGCAGAAAGAAGTTTTTCATGCAGTTCTGGGCCGACCAAGCCTGATTTAACAGCCTCATCCACAGTAGACTTCTCATTTTTAACAGGGTCAATAATAAATCCAGTACCTGCTTGTGCCTCAAGAAGATTCAGTGTAACCTCTGGTGAGATCATCTCTTTTTTCATAGCTTGATAGAATGACATTTTCTCTTTTGTAGACTCGTCGATCACTCCAGCAACGCTGTGCGTTCCCCTCAAAGCTTTCTTGACAGCGTCCATTTCTGAGATTTCTTTAATTGTTATTTTGCCATTTTGTAGCTTATTGAACAGGCCTTTGTTGATTATTTTAGAATCCAGAAGTTCAGAGGCAAGGACTGGGGCCCTGAGACCAGCTAAGCCATTTTCCTTATTTTTCTCTTTATCTTCCACGACCGTAATGACAATTTTTATGATTTTCTCCACTGTTATTTTCCCAGTTTTGTACTGAGATATCAAGTCCCTTCTCTGCTCTTCTGTGAAATACTCAGAGTTGATAATTTCCCAAATAGTCACAGTCTTCCCTTTGAATCGTCCAAAAGGTACAGTAATGTTTGATTTGCTGAGCACATCTTTAGTCTCTTCATCCGTGCGAGGGATCTCACTTTCAGCAGCTTTATCTGTGATCGGCAACAGCAGCAATCCTGTTTCTGAATCCTTGACGCATCTTTCCAAGAGCTGCTTGTAGGTGACAGTTTCCTGAGTGCTGGGGTCAATGAACAGTTTTGATTCATCAGAAGCTTCTGAGAGTTTCTTATTCATGTCAGCATCATATTGGCCTTGCTTGTAGGCTGTCTGGAGGGGAACACGATGGCTGTTGACAGGGTCAATGATTCCACCTGTTGCAATCTGAACATCTAGAAGTCTGATGGCCTGGTCTTTCTCAATAAGACCCTTTTTCATTGCTTCAAAGATGGAGATTCTGGCTCCAGTGTAAGGGTCTTTGTAGCCTGTGACAGCCTTCTCTGCTGAAAGTATTTTGTTGTGAAGTTCTGGTCCTATTATTTCTTCCTTCACAGCTTCATCCACTGAGAGTGCTCTGTTTTTCACTGGGTCAATGATGTGCCCCGAGGCGGCCTGAGCTTCCAGGAGCGTGACAGCAGTGTTTGGGGTAATTCTCTTCTCTTTCAAGGCCTGGTAAACAGTCATTTTTTGCTTTGATGGAGTCAAGACCCCTCCAACACAGTTCTGTCCCTTTAGACACGTTTTAACTTTCTCAGTTTTGCTCAAGTCTTGGACTTTGGCTTTGCCCTGTTTCAGCTTGTCGAATTCCTTCTTAGTCAGTATACCAATTTCATGGAGCCTGTTTGCTGGAACCTTTTCCCTTATCCCATCAAATGCCAGTGGCGATTCTCTCTTGCCATCTGTTTCCACAGAACCGTTTAAAACCTTCTTTGTAGTTTCCACTGTCACTGAATTGCATGGATCTTCGGGGACCACATCCGTTTGTATTTCAATTTCTTTCACGTCGGATGAGCTTGGTTTTTGAGCAACCTCGAGTTTCTGCAGCTTGTCTCTCAGATTTTTATTTTCTTCAGCCAGTAGCTTTTCTTGTTCAAGCTTTTTCTTCTGAAATTCTTCCATTTCTTTCTGCTTGATTAGCATCTCCTGTTCGGCATCCTTTTGCTTCTTCACGACAGCGTCCATGTTTGCCTTGAGTTTATTTTTCTCCTCTTCCATCTGTTTTATTTGACGCTCTTGATTTTCTTTGAGAGTCTTCGCCTTCTTGACTTCATCCTCAAACTCTTTTTCAAGCTTTCTTTTCTCACTCTCAATGAGCTTTTCTGTTTTTAGTAACGTTTCTTTCTCTGTGAAGAAAGACTGTTGAAGAAGGGCCTTTTCCTTCTTAATTTGCTCCTGATGGGCGTTGGCCATCTATTTAAAAAAAGAGAGAGAGCATTAGTACAGAACACAATTTCTAGTTACAATCAAATTAGAAATAATATGAAATAATCTGAATTATATGATGGTTTATCAAGATATTTCTTGTTCAAGATCAAATGATAAACCAATTTCTGAACAGCATTTGTGATATGACATTCATGATGAATTGCTGGACATATGTTACTCTCAGTCTCTGCAATGTACATGAATAGTTATCTAGTTTACTTGTTAGTATTTTGGGGAAAGTTATTATATTAATAACTGACTAATTATTTCACAATATTCAATCCCATTTGACAATACCTCTTTGGATTTATTCTGTAAGTCTTCAGCATCTTTTTTCAACCTGTCCTTTTCCTTCTGGAGGTCACTGATGGTTTTGCGAAGCTCGTCAGCCTCCTTAGTGCTCTGCAGCCTCTGCACCTCCAGTTTCTCAACAACGACTTTATCTACAGTTTGATGCTCTGTCTCTTCTAATTTAGCCCTAATGTCATCTGCCTGTTTCTTGAATTTCTTAGCCTCCTCCTCTGCTTTCGACTGGGCGTCACTGAGCTGAGACACCATGAGCTTCAGTTTATCAGCTTCTTCAGAAACTTCAAGCTGCCTCTTGCGCTCAGCCTCTAATGATTTCTGGAAGACCTCAGTCTCTTTCTTAAGACGCTGTTGCATTTGCTGCTTGTCTTCTAGAAGTTTCTGGGCCTTCTCCTGGGCCTGTTCCTTCTGTTTCTGGAGCTCCTGCGCCTCAGATTTCAGTTTACTTGCCTCTTGGATGGCCTGCTTTTTTTCCTTGAGCATTTTGTCCGCTAGCACCCTCTGCTGGTCGAGGTCCGCCTCTGCAGTCTGCCTCTGCCTCGCTGCCTCCTGAGCCTCAATGCTGAGCCTGGCTGCCTCTTCTGCCAGTTTCCTCATGTTCTCCGCTTCCTCCGCCAGCAACTTCTGAGTGCTGTCTTTATCTTTTCGTAAGAGCTGCTTGTTCTCCTCCTCGATTCTCAGCTTCAGTTTGACCAGGTCCTCCATCTGAATCTTGACTTTGCGTAACTCTTCCTCCACCTGGGCTCTCTGTTTGACCGCATCACCGACTTCACTTTTCAACCTCTGCAGCTCCTCGTCCAGAACGCATTTCTGCTTGTCGGTCTCATCCAGTTGCAGTTTCACCTTAGACAGCTCCTTCTCGACTTGAGACTTCTGTTTGACAGTTTGTTCAGCTAGTTTTTTGTACTTGGCCATCTCCTTATCCGCCTGTTTCCTCTGCGCCAGAGCTTCTGCCTCTGCCTTGGCTCTGCTGGAGGCCTCCTGCTCTGCCTCTCTCCTCAGTCTCTCAGCGTCCTGTTGTGCCTCGGACTGTTTGGCTGCTTCAGCCTCGGCAGCCTGCTTTTGCTTTTCAGCATCTTCTGCTTTCTGGCGGAGTAAAGCAGCCTCTTTCTCTGCTTTCTCAGCGGCCTTCTCGGCAGCTTGAGCCAGTTTCTTAGCCTTGTCAAATTCCTTTTTAAGCTTCTCTTGAGCGAGAGTGTCTTCTTTCTGCTTGGTGAGAACGTCAAGCACGTTCTTTTCTGCAGAGCTGCATTTCTGGGCCGTCTCTTTGGCCAGAAGAATCTGCTTTTCTGCCTGCTTGTCGGCCTCCTCTTTCTGCTGGTTGGCCTCAGAGACCTTCTGTTTGAGACGCTCCACCTCGTTCTGGGCTGCCTTGCATTGCCGCGCGGCTTCTTGCTCTGCGGCCGTGATCTTCTTCAGCTTCACCTCGGCTTCTTTCCTCTTGGCTTCCTCCTCCAAAGCCAGCTTTCGGAGTTTCTCGGCCTCCTCCTCAGCTTTCACTTTGCTCTTCTGCGTGTCGTCTGCAACGCTTTTCAGCTTGCTCAGTTCAAGCTCCAGACCTTGCTTGCCTGTTGAGGCTTTCTCAAAGTTGAGTTTGATGATTCGGATCTCCTCTTCAACCACTCTCCTCTGATTGAGGGTTTCCTCCACCATTTTCTTTTGCCTTTCCAGTTCAGAATCAGAAGACTTCTTAAGCTGGTTGATCTTCTCCTCGATGTCTCGCTTGTGCTGAGAAGCTTGGTCCTCTAAGAACTTTCTCTGATCCGCTTCTTCTTCAGCTCTCCTCTTGAGTCGTTCGTTTTCCTCTTCTTTTTCCTTCACAGCGATCTCGGCCTCTGTTTTCAGGCGAGTTGCTTCATTAATGGCGGCAAGCTTCTCCTTTAGAACCTTCTCAGCTTCGGCTCGTTGTCTGGCGGCCTCTTCCTCAGCCGCCTGCCTCTGTGTCTTTGCTTCTTCCACATCTGATCGCAGCCTGGTTGCCTCCTCGGCAAGCTGTCTCATTTTTGCAGCTTCAGATTCAAGTAGCTGTTTGCTTTTTTCTGTGTTGGACATGGCCTCCTTTTCAGTTTTGATCTTGATCTGGAGAAGAACGTCCATTTCCTTTCTCACCTTCGCCAGTTCGTCTTCCAGCTGTTTTCTTTGTTTCATGGCTGCTTCCACTTCGCGTTTCAGACGCTGGAGTTCCTCGTCCAACAGACCCCTCTGCTGCTCGGCGTGTTCAAAGTCGGCTCTGAGGCGGATCAGCTCTTGCTCCGCAGACAGTTTCTGCTGGGCTATCCCCTCCGCAAACCTCCTCTGCTTCTCCAGTTCCTTCTCCGCCATCTCCTTCAGCTTGAGGGCAGCTTCCTCTGCTTTGGCCCGTTTATTGGCCTCTCGTTCAGCCGCCTCTTTCTGCTTCTCTGCCTCCTCTTGGGCCTGGCTCTTTTTGTGGGCGTCTTCCTCCGCTTGGAGCCGCAGGCGAAGAGCCTCGTTGGCTTTCTGTCTCCATTTCTCCAGTTCCCTTTGAGCTTCCTCCCTGGCCTTGTTGGCCTCGTCTTGTTTCTTCTTCAGCTGCTCAGCCTCCACCTGCAGCTGGACCACCGTCCCCTGTTCCTGCCTCAGCGACGCCTCCAGCTGCGTCGCCGCCTCGTTGCGCTGGCTCTGCAGCTCCGTGGCGGCGCTCTTCTGCGCCACCTCCTCCGCCACTTGTATCTGCCGTAGCTTCTCCACCTCCGCTTGCTTCATGCGTCGCTCGGCCTCCTCGGCTTGCATTTTGAACTTCTGCAGCTCGTCCAGGGCCGCCTGCTTGATCCTGGCGGCCTCCTTCTCGCTCTCGGACTTGCGTTTCAGCTCCTCCTCCGCGACACGCTTCTTCTGTGTCTCTTCGTTCACCTGCCTGCGAAGTCTCTCCGCTTCCTCCTGGGCGGTCTTCCTGAGTCTGTCGGCCTCTGCAGCCTGATCTCGGAGCTGCTGCAGCTCTGACTCGGCCGTGGTCTTCTGCGTCATGGTGGTCTGCAGCTGCAGCCTGATGGTGAGGATCTCTTCCTCGATCCTGGTCTGACTGAACAACGCCTCGTCCACCTGCTGGCTCTTGGACTTGATCTCCTGCTCTGACAGGTTCTTCAGTTTGTGCAGCTCCTGCTGTACGTTCTGCTTTTGTTTCTCGGCGTCCACGGCTGCGACCTCCCTCCTGCTCACCTCCTCCATCATTTTTAACTTTAGCTCCTGTGCTTCTTGCTCTGCCCTGGCGACAGCTTTGGAATGCGCCTCAGCTAACTGCTTTTGCTTCTCTAACTCAGCTTGTATCACCGCCATCTTTTTTCTCTCCTCTTCCTTTAGTTGTTCAGTAGCTTTCTGTTAGTGGAAGCAAAATATAAAAGGAAATACAAATGTTAGGTGTTAGATGTACAGTGTTAGAATATATAAAAAGTTTCAGTTTGAATTAGTACATGTAGATACTTTTTAAATACATGAACAGTTAAGACTACTTTTATACTATGAAGAAATATTAAGAGAGAGAGAGAAAAATGGTTATTTGCTGTTGAAATAATCTGGTCACATTCACTTAATGTATGGCACACAGAATGAGCATACAACACAACACAACACATCATTTGGGGTCTTGAATGGTATCATGCAGTTGAGGTATTCTTCCTTCTGGTTTTGTAGGAACCCTGTCACTTTTGATCGAAATAGTTTAACTCAGAACTAATTATGGTTCCGCTTCCGATCTGGTCTTTGACTTAAATAGACTGAATATCAATCTGGAGATCTCCATAGCAACACTATCTGATCAATCTGGAGATCTGCATAGCAACACTAACTGTCCTTGAGGAGACAAAAACACCTTGCGCCCAATTTGAGGTCAGAAACAGTATGCCAACAGCAAATGTGTCTTCAGGTAGAACGTCCGTTAACTGGTGGTTGTGAATGAAACACTGGATGGAGACGCCAGATGACAGATACATGTAGAGGGGGGGATTCAAATACCTGGTGCTTTGAGGATTATTCATCTTTTAAGCGCCCAAACATGATTAATATTCACCGTGACAAAGCACTGGCAAGCAGTTTAAAGAAGCAGACAAAATGCAAGGTTAGAAAAAGGGGGAAAGCTAAATTTTCATTTGAAAAATAAATGGAATTTGAAAGAATGAAATGTGATGTAGTCAGTCAGATGAAGTCATCCCAGTCACCAGACAACAGAGTCAAAAGTGGTGTGCAGGGACCTGAGTTCTACAGGAGAAAACTACAAATAATAGTGCAGGAAAGAGGAACACTTAGAAAACAAACGTGATTGAATGGTGAGACTGATGCTGGTTCCAGACTGAAGACATGTAGATCACTAGCGAGTGTAAGCAGGTGACAAATTACACACCTATGAACCACAGTATGACGGAACGGAGGGACAGGCACTGTTCAGGTGTGATGTGCTGGAGCCCAAACACTCTGGGAAAGACTGAACTCCTTCCCAGATGCATATGATACTGCATACATTAATATTGAGTGAATTAGTGTATTTTCCTGGCGGTTGTTGAGTTAAGTTAAGTGTTGAGTTAAGTGTTGAGTTAAGTGTTAAGCAGCTGTTACAGGTCATGTAGGTGAAGGCCTGCCTGTGTTTGGTGTGTGTAGTTACCTCGTCCTCCTGCAGGCGGCGCTGTGTGTCTTTGATAAACTTGATGTACTGGCTGGTGATGATCAACAGCTCGCTGTAGCGAGTCCTCAGAGTCACATACTGAAACACATGTTTCAAAATTAAAGACATTGAGTAAGCATTGTAAACATACTCAATTATTAAATACAACCTTTAATATGTAGCCTATTAAAACAACTTTCAACGTCGAAACGCTAGGAGGTACCTCTTGGATGATGTTGTCCGATGCAAACTCCATTTTGGTTTTCTTTATTGGAGATGCCAGTGGCTCCTCCAGAGCTCTGTAGGTCACCACCTGCAGCTCATAGTCCTGGTGGGAACACACACAGGGAGCTCACTACACATTCAGCTCATAGTCCTGGTGGGAACACACACAGGGACCTCACTACACATTCAGCTCATAGTCCTGGTGGGAACACACACAGGGAGCTCACTACACATTCAGCTCATAGTCCTGGTGGGAACACACACAGGGACCTCACTACACATTCAGCTCATAGTCCTGGTGGGAACACACACAGGGACCTCACTACACATTCAGCTCATAGTCCTGGTGGGAACACACACAGGGACCTCACTACACATTCAGCTCATAGTCCTGGTGGGAACACACACAGGGACCTCACTACACATTCAGGTAGGGCAGCTTTCATTATACATTGATATGCCCCGCCCACTTTTTGGAAATGTCAAATTTGTCCCCCCCAACCTTTTATGAAAAAAATCACAGTTAAAGACCGTATCGTCAGTTGTTTAAGAGAAGCTGTCCCACCCACCTTTGGAATGACGCCCCTGACATTCTCACATCCTTAAAGTGACTCTATGAGGATCTTGATACCTACCTTGACTGCATCAATGTATGCCTTTGCATATGACTGACAGTCTTCAACCGTATCTTTGTGTTTTTCAATCTCCTCAAGGAGTTTCTGTGAAGGTAAAAATAGTCACAATAATGAAACTTACAATCCTCCCACTGGCTATTTACTAACAACTGGTGAATTTGTCTACAAAATGAATAGAGAAAAAAAAGATAAATGGTGACCTTTTCTTGAGCCAGCTGTTCTGCGAGGACCTTGCTGTCCCCAACGGGCACCGCCTGGATCTTCTCCTGCCTCCGCTTGGCGTCTTCGATCCAGCGGATGAGCTCCTGGTAGCTCTTGCGGTAGGAAACCATCTGTCGGCCCAGAGCCTCCAGCTCGTGGTGCCGCAGGTCGATCTGGGCGAACACGGCCTGCCAGCGTTCCAACAGCCCTGAGACCAGCTGGCGCTGGAGGTCCAGCTCAGCATCCCGCTCGTAGTGGACTCTGGTCAGCCGCTCCGTCACGGCCGCTGCCTTCTCCAGGTCGTCCTGGATCTGGTCGAACGCCACCTGGTCACCCTCCGCCCCGGCACGCATGCTCTGGTGGAGACAGAGAGAAGAACCATATGATGCAACAACTAAGACGACACCCAGGTTTTTCCCAGATTACCAGGTTAAAAAGAGGTTAAACCTTCAGCTGTGTCTGACACTTGTCCACTTCCTGCTCATCCGCGGGGACCTTGTTGACTTCCCGTAACAGAGCTTCGTACTTTTTCAGAGTGTCCTCTGCTCCTTTGGTGCTGCGAATCACTACATCAATGGTCTTCAGTCTGAAAGCAGGGATGTTATAATAGTGTTAGGGTTGTAATCTAATTTAATAGCACTCTTTGGTTTAGTGTAATGTAATAATTCAGCAGATGCTTTAATTAAAAACAACATAAAGTACACTACAGCTGGGGATTTAAACCAGCAACCTCTTGATCTGAAGTCATGGGCTCTAACCGCTAAGCTGTACCCTCCCTCCTAGTGTGGTGTGTGATCCAGGCAGGAGCGTACTTATCCATGTAGACGGAGGAGAGACTGTACACGTGCTGCATCTTCTTCTGAGTCAGGTCCAGTTCGGAGCGCAGCACCAGGGCGGAGCTGGACGGCTGAGGGGAGGACAGGACCTCCTCCGTCTTCTCCACCACGCTGCTCAGGTCCTTCATCAAACCCTCCAGTTCAGACTGGACTTTCTGTCAGACACAATGATAAGTCATAGATAAACACCCTTCGAACAAAGTACAAGCACTCAACACCACCATAGATGAGTTACGCATAGCTCCTGACCAGCAGTAATATTGTGTCTTTGGAGCTTTGAGTTTTCTATTAGCGCTTGCCAAAACAAGTAGAAGCATAGACTGAAACTAAACAGGAAATCTAATCTAATAACTTAGTGTCGCCCTTCAACAGTTGCACACAATCTACTAAATTCGAGGCAGCTTCTTGGCTGCAGTACCTTTTGCTCAACAGTCTTCAGGGCACAGTCTTTTAGAGGCTCCTTGTGTATGGCCTGTCGCAGGCGTGAGACTGTCCGACTCTCACAGCCGTCCAGCCTCAGGTGCAGGTCCTTGATCCGGCTCAGGTAGCTCTTACACACAGAGTCGTCTTGATCACCTGGACAGAACAGGAAGTGTTACTACGGGTATTTGAGGTGTATCACTGGGCTGTAATGTCCTGGACAGAAAAATCTTGGCAGAGATTAGATGTTTTTGTATTACAAAGAAAACACATAAAAATTCAGAATACATCATTTGCACGACTAATCTAAACCTCTCAACACATCCCTAGCAAAACCCACTAAACAGCATGAGAGCGACAGCCATGCCGACCCTGTCCGACCCACCTTGCTCAACCGACTGCACCAGACCTTGGAAGTGCTGGTTGGCTTGGTTGTAACTGGATTCCACCTGACTGTGGTCGTCTTTCCCGAACAGCTCTGACTCCTGACTGTCTCTGAGGAAGTCCTGGTAGTGCTGCTGCAGGTTTCTGAGCGTCAGGTTATACTCCTCCACCCTCAGGGTCCTAAACTGCAGGCAGGAAGGAGGAGAGGCAGAGAGGGAGCAGAGGCAGGGGGAGCAGAGGCAGGAGGGAGCAGGGGCAGGAAGGAGCAGCGGCAGAGAGGGAGCAGAGGCAGGAAGGAGGAGAGGCAGGAGGGAGCAGAGGCAGGAAGGAGCAGAGGCAGAGAGGGAGCAGAGGCAGGAAGGAGGAGAGGCAGGAAGGAGCAGAAAGGGAGCAGAGGCAGGAGGGAGCAGAGGCAGGAAGGAGGAGAGGCAGGAAGGAGCAGAGAGGGAGCAGAGGCAGGAGGGAGCAGAGGCAGGGGGGAGCAGAGGCAGAGAGGGAGCAGAGGCAGGGGGGAGCAGAGGCAGAGAGGGAGCAGAGGCAGGAGGGAGCAGAGGCAGAGAGGGCCAGTCAATGAGGTCGGGAGGTTGGCTTTAAGCTAGACTGAAGCTCTCAGGGAAATCCCAACGTTTTCAGGTAGACCAACTTCTTAAGTTTCTACCAGTCGACAAAAAATACATTTTCAGGGTGTGATTAACTTTTCTGACCAAGGGAACACATTTAACGAGTGAACGTTTAGTGTTCTTTCTCCTGGGCTCCATGGTGTCTGATGTTTCCTTACCATGGTGATGTTCCAGGAGTTCATGAGCTGGATGTCTCTCATCAGGTACTGCCAGGACATCAGGCACTTCATGTCCACATGCAGCCTCAGCCACAAGACCAGCAGCTTCTGCAAACTGGAGTCCAGCCTGGGGAGAACAACACACAGGGCCGTCAGCTGGGGAGAACAACACACAGGGCCGTCAGCTGGGGAGAACAACACACAGGGCCGTCAGCTGGGGAGAACAACACACAGGGCCGTCAGCTGGGGAGAACAACACACAGGGCCGTCAGCTGGGGAGAACAACACACAGGGCCGTCAGCTGGGGAGAACAACACACAGGGCCGTCAGCTGGGGAGAACAACACACAGGGCCGTCAGCTGGGGAGAACAACACACAGGGCCGTCAGCTGGGGAACACAACACACAGGGCCGTCAGCTGGGGAGAACAACACACAGGGCCGTCAGCTGGGGAGAACAACACACAGGGCCGTCAGCTGGGGAGAACAACACACAGGGCCGTCAGCTGGGGAGAACAACACACAGGGCCGTCAGCTGGGGAACACAACCACAGGGAGGGATGAAGATAAAGGGAGAGACAGATGTAGAAATGTAAAAAAAATATCTACCTTTCAAAAAAAAAAAAAAAAATGTTTAAAACCTTTCAAAAAAAATTGAGAGAGGGAGAGAGAGAGAGAGAGGAAGTGAAGGAGAGAAAAAGAGAGGGAGAAAGACAGAGAGAGAGACTAAGAGAGAGAAAGAGTGAAATAGAGAGAGACTGAGGTTATCTTACTCTGAGACACCGTTCCCTGCCTCCTTGTTGAGGGGAGGAACCAGGAAGCAAACTGAGGGTACTGTGGCTTCGCTGCCTCTGGCGTTCAGAACCTTCCACTGGTACGGCTGGGAGTTGTTCAGAAGGGCACACTCATCTCCCCTGTGGACCGTGATCTGGAAGGAGGGACACAACTGAACACATGCTGTGGGGGTGGGGGTATAGCTCAGTAGTTACAGCATTTGCATTTAGATCACACAGGTTCAAATCCCACCTCGTATTCTAAATCAAAATGAAGATAGCCTCCTCACCTCCATCTGTTTGAAGTCGCAGATGGCCTGGACTGGTGTTTTGCTCGACACTGGGGTGGCAGGGCTGCGTGGTTTCAGCTGGACGATGGTCTTTGCCCTCTTGTTTAAACCCTCCAGGTGAGTCTTGAACTCTTTCAGCTGCTCTTTATCATCCTTCACGGATGACAAAGAAGAGTTTGCAGATTTAACACCACAACGACAATCACAAATGATACTGACCTTCCAATCTTTCATCTTCTGCAGTACTTTCTATGTGTACACTAATTGTACGTCACTTTGGATAACAGGTCTAAACGAACACAAGGTCATGTGAGAGTTAAGAGAACAGTGAAAGCAGTTATCTGGATGACAGGGCGACACAGGATCGTGTCTGAAACCCACCGCCTGGTCTTGCAGTAAGTCCTCCAGCCTGGTGACAGTCATGGAACGGTCACATCTGTATTTCCTCTTCATCGTCTCCTCCATCTTCTTCATCTTCTCCTCAGCCTCCTTCAGGTCGGAGAAGAACTGGAAGTACAGCGTGTTCTCCTTCAGGTGGGACTCGACGCAGCAGCACAGCTGCAGGATCCAGCTCCACTGGGTCTGCAGGGCGGCGATGAAGGCCTGGGCCACACAGAACGAGGAGAGAACAACTAGACATTTAATAAATAACACATTTAATAAATAACACATTTAATAAATAACACATTTAATAATAATGCATTTCATCTGTGAGGCGCCTTACGTGCACTCATGGGGCTGCAGTACAGTAAAAATGTTCTCATAAAAATTATAATCTGGAAGTGAGACAATACTCTTTAGATAGATCTTAGATATTTATTCTACCAAACAAACTGTTGCTCCTGTGTGTTTACGGGTCCTATGCCCCTTCCTCCTCCTCCTCAGGTCTCACCTCCACAGTCTTGCTGGCAGGGTGACTCTCTTTCAGGAGCTGGTCTCCAGTCGCCTGGACGGTGTTCACCCTCTTCTCCCTCAGCTCCAGCTCTCTCATCAGGCCCTACACACACACACACACACACACAGACACACAAAAAGACAAAAACAGAATGACAGACAGCCCTGTCCAGTCCGTGCGAGACCTGTCCAGTCCGTGCGAGACCTGTCCAGTGCGAGGCTGTCTTACCGAGTACTTGTCTTTCTTGGCGGTCATGTTGCTGTTGCGGTCGCTCCAGTCGTAGTTCACCTCCTCCTCCTCCTTCTCATTCAGCCACATCAGCTCCTTGGTCGCCGCGGTGACAAACGCATGCAGCTGGTCCAGGCTGCTCAGACGAGACCGGGAGGAGTTCTGTCAGGGGAGACGGACATAAGTAAAGAGAGTGTTACGATTACTAGATCCTTCCAGATCATTAGATACACTCGCAAACGCGACCACCATCTTTAACAACGCTTTAACCAGCTATGCCTCTGAAAAGCTAGCGCTTCAATGGCGGTATTTATACTGAGTTTAACTGGTTCAAAACGGTTACACTTACGAGAAGCTTGCCATACAGCATCTCCAACTTGGAGAGATAGTCCCTGTACGCACCTCTACTGACAGGCGAGATCTGAGTCTGTAGGAGAACAAGGAATAAAACGACAGAAGTTGAAACAAAATAAACAGACACAGTCCCCAGGATCTGTCAGAGAGGAAACCCCTCCCCACCTCGTCTGCCTTGGCCCTGTCGATCTTAGATCTGAACTCCTCCACAGACTGGTGCAGGCCGCGGTGACTGCCCAGCTGGGACTCCACTGTGGGCAGGTCTAGGCCCCACTCCCCCTGGGCCACCCTCCTCTGGTTCTCCTCCACCCAGACCAGCAGGTCCTGGATGTAGCGCAGCGTGGCCTCGTCCAGCTCTGGCCTCACCCTCACCGGGGCCTGCTGTAGCGTCTGGGCTGACTGGGTCGGGGACAGGGGAACCTGGCTGGAGCTGATGCCAGACCGGACGCGCAGGCTGTACTCGCTACGCAGGTTCACCAGGCGCTCGTGGAGACGGTAGACCCTGAGGGGTGGAGGAGGGGAGAGAAACAATGGTGTTCAATATAAATAAGACACAGGGGTTTGAATAGGCCATCTGCGACTTCATACAGATGGAGGTTTGTCTTGCTATGTGGTCCATGTTGGTGATTTCAGTGAATAAATGAGTGCTCATGGTTAAGGAAGAGACTCAGACAGTGTTCATGGCTGACCTGCGGTACATCTGCTCAGCTTGAAGATGCCGTCCGTCCTTGAGAAGCTGCACGTCGTTGAAGAGGAACCTGATCATGCCCTCAGCCTTCTCCAGGTCCACCTCCATATCGGCAGAGTGCTGGGCTGGCTTTCCTGAGCTCATCATACGAACATCCTGCACACAGTCCAAAACCAGACCACTCAGCTAGGGCAGCGACATGATGTCGGCAAGATTGTTTTGAGTTCCCAGATTGGGACCATGTGGCTGCCAAGCTTGTTCCACAGCTACAGGATGTCCGTGTTTTCACTGGGCTTGTTTAAGTAGTCTTGTTGTTGCAGATTTGTGTGAAACTCACCGACTGTAGCAAGGTCTCCACCTGGTTCAGCTGCTCTTCACACACCCCAGACTCCATCTGGACCTTGCTGACCACCCTCTGGAGCCGCTCCAGCCTGCAGGGAAGGAGCAGGGGTCAGGGGTCAAGGGTCAGGGGCAAACTCATAGGCCGAGAGACGGGAGCCGGTCTGAGTAGCAAGATAACTGAATGACGCTAAATCAAGACATGATTAAAATACGACTTTGTTCTTTTCAATTCAAAGACCCCCAGGCAACCAGTGCTGCATTTGTAAAAAGACAACTGTCGATGATGAAGAATAACTACAATAACATCCAAAAAACAAATAAATCAGCACAGAAAGCGTTCAATTAAACTCTTTAAGAAGTATAGAAAGTGAAAAACGAATTGTAGAAGTAAAACACACACTTCTTTTTCTGGCAGTACACCAAGTGCTGTATTCCATCGCTTTGACTGACCAAGACCAGGATGTGGTAGGATTTTCTGACTCATCTCAAGACTTAAATCCAGCGAAGCTGCAGTAGAGGATGCTGGTGTACTGTGACGCACAGTTGTGACTCACAGCTCTCAGAATAGTCTCCCTGGGCACCATCTCAGTTACTCTTCTCAAACCCCTATGCCCCATTTTCTTGTGATATGTGGAAAAAGTCTTTTAATAACATGTAATCATAATAATAATCATGTTTTCAAGAGGTTTGCCCACATCTATCTGCTTTCTCCTCACAATTCTGACTTAGTCTCAATCACAGTAAAGTATATACTCTCCTGTGGTCTTAAATCTTTCAGTCCATGATGACGTACTGTATATTGCATTGTTTGTCCTGCAGTGACTCCTAATAAACACACCCAGTTTGCCTACGGAACGTACCAATAAATCATGAGGTAAAATAATTATCCAAGCATTGACTGCCACTGAATCTCTACAGATCCCAGAGTGGAGGAAGGTATTTTCCACGTGGGATAGTTACCTCTCAAACTCAGTCCTCAGCAGACGTTCTCTCTCCAGTATGGCCACGTGTAGTCGCCCCCACTCCTTCTCCACGTCGAAGGGGTGGAACCCAGGAGGAACCTTGATGTGTCCTGCCTGGATGGCGCCCTGCAGGGGGACACACAGATCCACACGTGTTGCAGTGTTTGCTTTGTGAGTCGGTGTAGTGCAGTACAGCATGCTGAGCTTAGGGATTGATGTTGGTGCCCAACCTCAAAGGACTTGTAGATGTGTTTGGAGCGGTTCTTGTCCGCCTCTTTTGCAGGTAGCTCCATCTCCTTAAACTTCAGAAACTGGCGCCAAAGAACCTGAAGATGTAAAACGTTTATTTATTTATGCAATGGAGGAAACAGATGCACCGTAACAACAGTCAAAACGTGTAGAAACTGTTCGTCACACTTCCACATCCTGTTAGTTCCACCGGTGAGGAGAGGAGAAACTCACGTCTATCTCCTCGTAGCTGGTGGGGAACCTCCTCTCCTCGAACACCACCACGTGATGTCTGATCCACTGCAGCAGCAGAGTGACCAGCTCATAATACTCCTGCCAGCGAAGCTCCAACTCCTGGACACACCGGCGGACACGGGACAACCCAAATATCAAATATTAGTCCAGTTTATCAAATGTTTGAAGAGCTTGTCATATGAGGATATTACTTGATTACTCTTGAAGGAAATCCTTGTGCAGAAACAGCTCGACTCACGTTGGCCTTCACCCCATCCTGCACGTCTGGAACCCGGGGCATGACGTCGTAGAGCGACGACACGTACGTGATGATGGACTTCTCGTCCGGGTGGAGTACGTCCACATCTAAACAGCACGGGGGAGCACAAGGGTCAGAGGTTACACCACTCAGCACGGGGGAGCACAAGGGTCAGAGGTTACACCACACAGCACGGGGGGGAGCACAAGGGTCAGAGGTTACACCACTGGATCATGTTGCTGTGAGGACGGTGGGCGAGGAGAGCAGACTCACCCTCTGGGTCGAGCAGGCGGGTGACCCCCAGCTCTCGCTCGGCCACGCTGAAGGCCTGCTCCAGGTTCTCCTGGCTGCTCTGCCGGTACACCTTGCTCATGTCTATCAGATGGGGCCTGGAGAAGGAGAGAAGCAGAGGGTTTAGAGTCCAGATCATCATTATTGTGCTTTCAACCAACAGAACAGAAACAACTGAATTTTACGCAAATATATATTTAACCTATTTTACAACCGTTAGAAGGTGGACAACTTTTTACTGCTTCTACTTTCCGAGGCATCATCCTCAATTCTCCTTTGTGATCCAGAAGGTCCGTGCTGGAGGCAGATACTGACTGACAATTTTTACTATGAATTCTTTGAATTCTTACAGGGCAGGCTGTAACATTGTAAGGACTATCATTTAATACTCTAGGAGACAGACTGTGTCTGCATACTGCCAAGAAAGAAATTGCAGTCACATGGCATGCATTTACAAGATCTGAGTTACGGGAATGCCAGATATGAGGGGATGAGGCTCAGTACAATCAAGATTTAAACAAAGACATAAAACATTCAGTTATAAAGTAAGTAGAAAATATATCCTGTAGAAAATGTCTTGCACTCATATGAAGACATAAAATATTTTTAAATTCCTACAATTCTAAAGAGGAAAATGTTTATCTGATAATTTTCAGCACAAACTTTCAAGTCCCTACCGACCCCTAACATGTCAACACAAGTTCCTCCTTATACTTGCATGACTCTCTGCACACAGTACTGTCCTTTGGGGAGTTCCCTCTCCACATAGCCGGCCTGTTTGGAGAGGAGCCTGTCCATGCCTGGGTGTTCTACATATTTCTGCTCTCTACTCTGGGTCTCACAGCTGGAGTAGACCCCTCCACTCTGGGTCTCATAGCTGGAGTAGACCCCTCCACTCTGGGTCTCATGGCTGGGGTAGACCCCTCCACTCTGGGTCTCATGGCTGGGGTAGACCCCTCTACTCTGGGTCTCATGGCTGGGGTAGACCCCTCCACTTTGGGTCTCATGGCTGGAGTAGACCTCTCCACTCTGGGGTCCATGTCTGGGGTAGACCCCTCCACTCTGGGGTCCATGTCTGGGGTAGACCCCTCTACTCTGGGGCCCATGTCTGGGGTACACCCCTAGGGTCTGGGACCCCCAAAGTGAGTCGACAGAGCTCTCTGGAGGTATGTCTTCACAGAGCATGACCACGCGATCCTCCAAATCGCTGACAGATCCTGCAGCGCTGCTGGAAGCACTGTTCAGACGACTTTTAGACCGGAACTTTCTCTTCAGGCTGAGAATCATCTTGAAGGTAAACTGGTGAAGTCGCTTTCAGTGGAAAATCTGTTGTAGCTTCAGTTCTCTACTCCTGCAGTTCCTCTTGTTTACTGGCTGTTGTGGCAATCCGTATGCGAGGTTGGGTTTACTGAGGATCATGTTATGAAAGTAATTGTGTTCATAGAGACAGGTCTTCCAATGAAACACAAGCCCAATCAAACTTCCTGTCCCTTCCTGGTTAAGTAGGACTAAATCCAAACGTTTTTGCAAAATAACTCTTTCTTTAGTAAGATAACATGCCAGCCTTTAGTAATCAGTCCACTTCTAAAATCACAGCGTTCCTTTTCTGTGTTCCAGCGTCAGTGACTTGTTGAAAGCTGAGCTCTTTGCAGATTGATGTCTGCGCAAGTCTTTCTCTTCAATCGCACGGAGACTACAGCAGAGACTTCACGATCCCTGTGCTGTGCTGGAACACGCCATGTATTTAAATTCAATCCCTCTGGGTATCTTATTCTAAACCTGCGTGACACACCCACTTAGTGAGAGACTGTTCTGAGCTCTGGGGGAGACTGCAGGATGTGTGTTTGTGGAGACAAAGTCATTCCAGTTAGAGGGTATGTCTATCTTTGTATGGTTACGGAAGAAATTGAGTGGTCATACAGTTACAGGCATTAAAGACCTGCCACTGATGAACTCCAATGACGTTGGCTAACTTAGTGTAACTGACAAGATTTATGAGTTGTGATTTTCTAAGAAAAGCTCTGAACCAATCAGATTGGTGGGTAGGAACTAGTACTTGTATAACTAGAAGTCAACACATTGACTGATGACAGTCATACCTAGTTGTTACTGGGTGTTGCTGATAATGGATGCCTTTCCTGCTCAAACAGACAAGCCTCTCACAGCCATATGCATAACAAATTCCACACTAAGGTATGTGACGATTCAAACATGCAACCTGAATGTGGAAGAACTGCTACGAGTCAAACCTATGGTCCAAGGATGCCCAGCACATTAAGGTAGATTAGGGAAATGATTATTTCAAGTCCACCTAAATGTCAGAATATCCCAACCACTTCAGACCAGGTCCAGCCTTTCACAGGGTATCTGAGCTACAGCCTTTCACAGGGTATCTGAGCTACAGCCTTTCACAGGGTATCTGAGCTACAGCCTTTCACAGGGTATCTGAGCTACAGCCTTTCACAGGGTATCTGAGCTACAGCCTTTCACAGGGTATCTGAGCTACAGCCTTTCACAGGGTATCTGAGCTACAGCCTTTCACAGGGTATCTGAGCTACAGCCTGCTGCAGTGGACAACCACAGCAGTGGTTCTCAAACTGTTCTGGATTCAGTACCTCCTTTTCCAGATTTTTTTAATCCAGGTACTCCTATACCTGTATTTATATTGTATAAACACATATTTATACCCATATTTTCATGATTTATTTTTCATGATTTCATGATTTATTTTCCACTTTCACGTAGCCCCTGTAGTACCTTTCCCCATTCGACAAACAAAACACTGGAGCATGCTGTAGGCTCAGGCTGACCTGTGTTTGTGGATGATGGCGTTCAGGCTGACCTGTGTTTGTGGATGATGGCGTTCAGGCTGACCTGTGTTTGTGGATGATGGCGTTCAGGCTGACCTGTGTTTGTGGATGATGGCGTTGAAGAGCTTCCCGTCCCTCCAGGAGGACGTGAAGTTGTCGCAGCGCATGCCGTGGTAGCCCTCCGTCATCCTCTGAGACCACAGCAGCAGCTTCTCCTTGGCCGTCATGTTGTCAGACTGGCCGTTCACCTGGATGTCTGAGATCTGGAGGGGAGACAGGTTGTCAGACAGTGCACACTATAGACAACACATCCATTTATACCAGGCTATACTAATGTAAATGTTCTTTGACGTTATGAGTGATTGTGCTTCTGGTAAATGAGGAGTGATCCAAAAATGTGTTTTTAATCGTGTACCATCTGACCAAGGACAAAACTGGGAAGTTGGTGAATGAAGGAGTGCTGGTCGTATAGTTCACAACTGTTTTGAGTGATTGAGTTAACAGCTTCGTGCGAGGCCCTTCTGCAACCTTCGCTTGGAGTACACGTAACAATGAATTATGGAAAGAACTGGTACAAACTGTACAACATACCAAACAAAATAAACCATAAAGCGCGACAATGATCTTTGGTGTCTCTGAGTCATGAGCCAAAACACAAGAGCAACGGAACAGTGAGTCATTTCATTTACTGATGACTTGTCACATGCATTTTAATATCTCTCTCAGGCTTTCTAGAAGGAAAGGGTGGAGAAAAGAGTTGCCTGTTATACCACTCTTCCTCATCAAACTGCAAACCGCCCAGAGGAAACTCAGAGGAAATTGCCCAAAGGTCCTTTGTTCTGTAGGAAAAACCTGCTCCCAGATCACCCAGTTCTCCTTATACTGACCATATTTCTGAGAGCGGTAAATCATTATGACTAATCTCCTGCCACACCCATTTCCCTCTCTCTGCTTCCCTCTCTCTGCTTCCTCATTTAAACTGGTGAGTCACACTGGAGTGGAATCCCAAAGAAAAATCTGTTTAAGCACAGCAGTCAAAGGATCTCCTTGTGATCTTGTTTTTTTCTTATTTTAAATCATCTGAACTGCTAAATGAATCATCACCTACCTACTTAACTTTGAGGGGAATTCTCTGTTAGTGACCATTACCAATTCAGGCCATTTCAAAGGGAGTGAATTATAAGGTCCTGCACAGTAATTACCATTTTAACCACACGGTTTTAGGTAAATACCTTGAGTATCAGTAATATTAGTACTGTAATATGACAGTCTTTGCAGGGTAACCCCGCTGAAGCGTCAGACATACTGCACCTGGAAGTGGAGGATGATGGTCCAGATCAGCCCGAGGGTCAGCTTGGGGTTGCCATCGGCGATGTCGTCATTCCTGATGTTGACCAGTTTCACCTGCCGCAGAAGGTGTTTAGAACCGCAGGTTCACCACAGATCCATCCAGTGTCAGTTACGATCAGAAGTAGATGCTGATGCGACTCTACCTGTCTGTGTTTGAGGAAGTCCAGGGCGATCTGGACGTTCTGCAGCTTGTGGAAGCGCATGCGTCCTTTCTCCCTTGGCTGCGGAGGAGAACACACCCGACTTCAGAAGGAGTTCACACAGCAAACATGAGAAACAATCAAATATTGCAGAGAAGAAGAGCAAGGCCCGATGACTGTGGTCGGGATTCACAAACACCTTTTATCACGAGAGGAAAGATTTGTTTCAGAAATCTGTCATGGCAACACTCCAGCACAATGGAGAAGCAATTCAAGTTAAGATTTTACTGCTGTAGTGAGAAGCTAGGGTACAATATCTTGTAATATCGCTACTTGACAATTTCATCACTTCATACATAGTATACACTAGTAAGTGATTCGACTGGAAGGCATTTAGGATGCGAGTCAGGAAAATTGATATCATAAGAGGAAAATAAGTTACAATGATAATCTTGATAACTTTATTCCAATCATCAATCATGTCCACCATTTCCTCCAAAAGCCTATCCAGACACATAGGAATCCTTGTTAACAGATTAATGACACCTGAATGTGATAATAAGCCATTGCTTTTGATGTGCAAAGTCTGCTCTTTTGAAGCAGATTCCTTGTTCCAAGCAGTGATGTATTAATATTTCTCCAAGGCTAAAGACTGGTGTAGTAACCAAGGTACTCCAGCATCAGTATCATCATGCTGAAATCATTATCATAATCTTCATCTTTGTCATCATCATCATGATCTGAAGGAAGATACTTCCTGTATGTATTGGTGCATGATCACAAGCTACAAGCCAATCACAAGCTGGATGATATTTCATTGGCTTGCAGTGGCGTCACTACGGCATTTGCAATGAATAAAGTTCATGTCAACAGACTGGATTCCTCCGTGTTGTTTGAGGTCTACCTAGAGTTTACTAATCCAACTTGCAGTGGAGCACAGATGTAAATACCTGACTGAAGGTGAAGAATGCAGTGAAAACACTCTGAGCGATACAAGAACCAACCTAGTCTCGTTCCTCATCTATAAGAGTATCAGAACACGGAGTTGGAATTGGATACTGCACAAAACGCTGACATGGCACAAGACAAGGAAGTGACATCATGCACCATCCAGCAGCCACCTGGAAGTGACACATTCCACCGCAGCAGGAAGACCCCGCAGGCGAGCCCCACTCACCAACCGCACGTTCCTGACAACGTCACGCTCCCTTGGCTACCACAGCAAGAGCATCGCAAGAGAAGAGGGCACAGGGAGAGGGCTCAGGTCAGGGCAAAAGGTCAGCAAACAGGAATTATAGAAAGGAAAATCAGGGTTCAAACAAGTCAGTGCAGAGAGGTTACGACAAGAGAGAAGAAGCAAAGTAGGAAAACTTGTGGTTAAGCAGTTATCACTGAATGGTGAGTTAAAACGCCAGAGAGATTAATTACACAGTCGATGCATTGATGTTTGGTCGGATTGTGGCCGACCTTTAGAGCATGTACTGAAATGATTGCAGTCCGCTTATTAAAAGTTTTCAGTTGAACACATGCAAGAAGAGGATGACAACAACCCTACGAGGCTGTGGAGAGACAGCCTCGTCTGAGTCGAGCAGCCACAGTAGGACTGATAAAGCAACAGAAGTGAGTGGGATGTGGGAGGAGACGGTGGGAGGGGGGGGGCTAGCGAGGGGACCAGGGTTTGTAGAAGCAGAGGTCAAACCCCAGCATGGGAGGTCAGATGCACTCACCAGTGTCTCTCCTGAGAGAACCTCCAGCAGGGAGATGAGGTTGTGTCCATCTCTCAGGTCCTCGTAGAGGTCTGTCACATGTCGCTGAGCCTAAGGAGAACAAGAGGAACAGTTAGACAAAGACTTTACATGATTTAGCTTCTTTGTCTTTATAGATACATGTATCTATAAAAACTGCTGTATCTACATATGCTGTAGAAACCAACATAAGCAAACAACTTCAAACAAAGCTGTGTTTGTGAGAAACTCTGATCTGCTGAGGAGTCGCAGTTTTATGTGTCTTATCTGTCTCTTCTTCTTGTCTGACCTGAAGATCAACAGTCTGAAAGCCTCCTGTGTTTTAGTGAGGTCTTGTCGTTTCGTTTGTACTGATGTTCACGCCTGTTACGTCTAAACTATGTGAGAGTGACTCACCCTGTTAGTGTCAGAAACTGACGATTCACTTCGTAACCATCGTGGCATCTGAGATTACTCTGATGAACTTGTATATTTGTATCTTATCATTGTGCAACACACACAGCAACATAAACACACACCATACTCCACAGGTTACCTAAGAGATGCAATCACAGCGTTTAGTCTACCTGCTGCGAGAAGCACCAACCTGATGATTATCCAATCAAGTAGCTGATTATAGGGTGCTGGGAGGGCATGATTGATCAACATTGGGCAGAGATTTAGGCTACTGCAGAAGCAATTGGTCAAGCTACTAAGAATCGTTTCATTTGTCTAATAGCCTAAATGGATTAATTTAGCACCAAACAGATTGCATGATCATAAATCATTCAACTAAAATGTTTATCTAAGTTTAAATGCATCATTGACACAAAGTTTTAATGAATCAGACTCTGAGAACTTTGTCTGCAGGTGGGGGGGGGGGGTGGGCTTAGAGGGAGACTGACAGAGGTAGGGCAGGTTCAAGGTTAGAGGATAGCACAGTAGGGGGCAAACAGCTATCAAACACACGCAGCCCAGGCCTGGAGACAGCACCTACCTCAGCTCTCCAGTGCTGGAGGGAAAGGGTGAAAAGAGACAGTTAGAAATGAAGAAGAGGAATAAAAGATCACGAAGCTTCTTGTGAACAATGAGGGTGAAGAGACTAGAACAAACAGGCACGTTTAACTGCGATGGACAGATGACATGAAGAGAGATTTGGTAGCTTGATAAAGTCCTGCTGTTCTTCCTATGGATGTTTTTATTGTTATCTTATTTTTCAGGGTCCGAGCAGCAAACATCCAGAGTCTGTTTTCATCTTCATTATTATAACTCGGAGCAGTTCTCCCCAAACAATCAATTTGGACTCATTACTTCAAAAAACTGCTGCCCTGTCCGCCTCCTTCATAGCCCCACCCTGGGTCTAATCCTAACCCTGTCCACCCCTCATCGCCCTGGGTCTAACCCTAACCCTGTCCACCCCTCATCGCCCTTGGTCTAATCCTAACCCTGTCCACCCCCCATCGCCCTGGGTCTAACCCTAACCCTGTCCACCCCTCATCGCCCTTGGTCTAATCCTAACCCTGTCCACCCCTCATCGCCCTGGGTCTAACCCTAACCCTGTCCACCCCTCATCGCCCTTGGTCTAATCCTAACCCTGTCCACCCCTCATCGCCCTGGGTCTAATCCTAACCCTGTCCACCCCCCATCGCCCTGGGTCTAACCCTAACCCTGTCCACCCCTCATCGCCCTTGGTCTAATCCTAACCCTGTCCACCCCCCATCACCCTGGGTCTAACCCTAACCCTGTCCACCCCCCATCGCCCTCAACTCCAGTGTCTGCAGCCCAGATGTGGAACCTGACCCCAGCCCAACCCCCCCCCCCCCACACACACACACACACACACACACACACACACACACACACACACAGAACCAGCCTAAACCAGAACACATGTGTATTAGTCACTCTCACACACGCACTGGGAATAGCTAGTGCGTGCATTGCATTGTTCTGGGAAGAAAAGGGCATTAATTAGAAAAACATCAACGTGATTCCAGGAAGAGTTTTTTTTAACTATGGAAACCGTAGCAGTAAAAATGCAGTGTGCACGTTCATTTTAACATTTGCATGTTTGATCCCTCTTCCACCACTAATCCCCCAGAGAGAAAGCGAAATAAATGGAAAATGAGCCCCAGTGCTTTCCATAGCCACAGGCAGTCTGGGTCATCTGAGGACGCCCACGGCTCCTCATGACTCCTTCTCTCCCTCAGTCTACATCTGATACCATGCTATTACAAACTGCTCCCCCGGTCATCAACTACTGCATTTTCTCTGATCTGGCAGAGCACACAAGCACACACAGAAGAGAACGGCTGTCAGGTCATGATGTAGTTACAGCAGGTCTCCCTCATGTACACTCACTAGGAGACTGCTTCTGGTTTAGTGGAGGTTAGGTTTTGAACAGCTACTGGCTGTAGAGGATAGTGTGTCACATTCATACCTTCATCAACGACTGATTTTAGAGGATAGTGTGTGTTAGTGTGTGTGTGTCTGTAGAGGATAGTGTGTGTTAGTGTGTGTGTAGAGGATAGTGTGTGTGTGTGTAGAGTACAGTGTGTGTGTGTGTGTGTGTGTGTGTGTGTGTGTATAGAGGACAGTGTGTGTGTGTGTGTGTGTCAGATTCATACCTTCATCAGGTGTTTGTTGATCCATTTTGTGAAGGTTTTTTTCTGGACCCGATCTCGTTCATCTGTGAGGAGAGAAGGACGCTCACTTTATTATACTGTATTTTTTATATTCACATATCTCATTATATTACTGTTTGGAGGAACCTTTGGGTGGGAACCTTGGACGTGTACAACTGCGACAATGTTTAGTTTTTTATGAAACCTCAGGATTTTGCAGTTAAATATTTGAAGAACTCAAACTATGCATGACTGCATCCAAGACCATGGATAAAGGGTCTCTAAAACAGCACATGCTTGAGTGACTGTTACTCTGACCAGGGGTCTGTTGCTCTATACTCTGACCAGGGGTCTGTTACTCTGACCAGGGGACACAGTATTACCAGCAGGTGTTGTGAAACTGAGTTGTTTCTCCACCAAGCAACTACTCTGATTTATCTTTACTCTGAAGTGGACAGATCAACTTCCAAGAGTCCCTCTCCCTTCCTCACATCACTCTCTGTTCTGTTCAGGCCGCTGAGTAGGTAGTTGTCAAGGCAAACAAACGGTCACTCTATCAAATGCCCAAACAGCATTTGGTTGAAATGAGGATTATATACATTCTTACTGGCATCACATTGAAGCCCAGAGAGAACATGGAAACAATCCCTGACGTGCGTGAGGAGGAACAGGGTTTATCGCCCAAGATAAGGTTCTCAGATCAAAGAGGATCTCTTCATCTAGAAAGCAGGACTTTAAGCAAGGCACAAAAAGTGAATTCTTACTATCAGACTGGCATTCAAGCACAAATACTTCTGTTTTAAGAATTCTTCCTTCAGTACCTATGAAGGACCCATCTGTTTTCCTGCTGTTGACATGTGTGTGCAGAAGCCAGAGGTCAGAGGGGATTCCAAACCAACACTTAACATTCCCCAGCCCTTCTCAGTTTCTAACATGATAATAGAAGCTTGAATCAAGTCATCCCTTTCATGTGATTTCTTTTGTGTCTGTGTTCACATAGACACGCATTCAGCGCCAGGAATGTAGGCTTTTTTATGTTGAGACTTAACACACATGTTTGAGGTGAGATGCATAGATATCACTTCGTCTGCAACTCATATGGCCTGTAGTACTGAGGAATGGAAGGCAACTCAAAATGTATATGACAAAAAAGAACTCAGAACCGAAGACATTTTAATTTGACCACATTTCTTCACACCAACTGGACTAGAGGACTAGTCCTAAACCTAACCCATAAAAACGTCTGACACAAAGTATAGATAATAAACATAAACATTTCATATATTGTATATATAATAACACCTACAAACAGACACAACATACAAAGCACAGACAAGCAGAATTCCCATCATATCTAAACTGATCAAAACTCCCAGCAGGACTGCCGTTAGACTGATAGACAATACCTTTTCTTCCATCAGTGGCCTTAAGAGCTGCCTGGTAGTATCCCTTCTCCTCTGAGAACACAATATCACTCCCCACACTGCTACAGGAGCTCCTGAAGACTGGCTGCGCTGCCATCCTGGTTCACAGTAGCTGTGCCACCTCACACACACTGCTGAGCCTGCTGTAGCTGAGCCTGCTGTAGCTCCTGGGCTGGACGGAGGATGTCTGGTGGGTGTGTGTATCGTGGGACTTCCTCTGTGAAGCTCTCACTCCCCGTTTTCCTCCTTTATTTGCTCAAGCTCTTTTTTTTCCCTCTCTCTAACTGTTGCTAAATGCAATGTCAGGACCTGCCATTCACTGTGGTATGTGAAGCAAGAAGAACCTCCCATCCCCAGCCCCACCCACCTCCCAGCCCACCTCCCAGCCCCACCCAGCCCACCTCCCAGCCCCACCCACCTCCCAGCCCACCTCCCAGCCCCACCCAGCCCACCTCCCAGCCCCACCCACCTCCCAGCCCACCTCCCAGCCCCACCCAGCCCCACCCAGCCCCACCCAGCCCCACCCAGCCCACCCAGCCCACCCAACCCACCTCCCAGCCCCACCCAGCCCACCTCCCAGCCCACCTCCCAGGCCACCCAGCCCCACCCCCACCCAGTCCACCTCCCAGCCCCACCCAGCCCACCCAGCCCCACCCAGCCCACCTCCCAGCCTACCCAGCCCCACCCAGCCCCACCCAGCCCACCTCCCAGCCTCACCCAGCCCACCCAGCCCCACCCAGCCCCACCCAGCCCACCCAGCCCCACCCAGCCCACCTCCCAGCCCAGCCCAACTCCCAGTCCAGCCCCACCCCACCTCCCAGCCCAGCTCCACCCCACCTCCGAGCCCAGCCCTCCTCTTCCCTAAACTGAAAGAAGACACAGAGGAGGGAGACCACAGCTAAGAAGAGCAACTGTGTTCAAATATTCTCTTAGACTTCATGGAATTAGTGAGCCGTACAGTCACAGCCCACTGACAACTATTCTTCTTACTTGAGTTACTACAATGTGTTAGAACAGACGCTGCAAGTGTGTCTAGTGAAGGTCCATTTATATGCCATAATACATCACCACAACTCACACAGAATGCCAGGCCTGCATAGTAGCAGACCAGACCAGGCCCTGCGACACAAAGGCCTCATTGAGCCTTTCAACACACATCCTCATCACAGCAATCCCACTGGGCTAAATGTCCCTGTTTCCATCAAAGTAAAAAAACGGGCATCCCCTTCATTTGGGATGCTTGTTTCCGCCAGGAAAGCCACACACACAAGCTACAGTAGGTACGGACGCCAGAAAGTCAAGAAGCATTTCAAGGAGTAAACAGCTTCAGAGTTTGAATTCAAGCATTTGGCTTGTATTTGTTTCTTTAAGTGGTATCAGATCTTCTGTCCCAGCATTCTTTGGAGTGGTTGGCTGGAGGCTGTTCAGCAGTAGATCTGAAGACGGCAGACAGACAGAGATGAGATGAATAGCACCCACAGACTGCTTACAAGCAAGGCATTGTGGGTCTTGAGTGGGAGTTCCATAAAGAATTTAGAGTCGTGGTAGACTAAGATTAATAGCCTTGTCTGGATGATCCTCTACAGACAAATTCATCCGAGAGCAAATAATAAATGGTTCAATATTTGACACACACAAAACCCAGAAATGGCTTGGAGGTTGTTTGTGCAGGTCGTAGTTTAAGTTCCTACATGACCAGCCCTCTTCTCCTGTCCATCTTCATCTTAGGAAACATCTCTGACACCTTCATCACCGGGAAAAACTGATTTCTCTCCTAAAGAAGACATCGCCTCCAAGACCGTGACAGGCAGCAGAATGCTCTGGATGTTTGCTGCCGGCAGTTCCCTGTCGGGGCTTGAGCAGGGGACCAGCTGAGTCCATCCCTGACAGGCGCCACTTCCCCCTCAGGCGCTGTGTTATGTATCCCTCAAATAAACCCCCTACCTGTCACACACAGCCTCCGATGGGCAGAATCCTACTCACCTAAAGCAGGACAACACAGGAGATACAACAAGCACAGGGGACCAGAGGAGACTCTGCAGTGCGGCCAGACTGGAACAACGACCGGCTATCCATCATATTCAAATATGACCACAAATGGAGCACTGGCACACTTTTATATCCATCACTGGCACGTAATGGCATATCTCACTAAACTGAGACTTCACTGTAACATTTCTAAAATACTCAAAAGCACAAATAAACCTGTGTTATTCTTTAAAAGCAGTTATATTGGGGTGATTTAAACACGGCTCTATTGGGATCTTTCCCCTGCGGTAGATAGATTCCATGCCGAGATACGTGAGAGGTGATAGGTTTATGAACATGGGTCAGATGCCAGGAGAGACCTGACATCCATCACATTCTTCCTCGGGGCGTTCCCCTCCCTCTCCGCAGAGAGACATCTCCTGATCACAAACACCCGGAGAGAAACGCCTCAATTCCTGAGACCCACCAAACCATCTCTGTGCATGCGACAGCACGATAGCGAATACTGCAGAAGACTGGAATGTTAACAAACACAAAAATAACACGGTTCCAACGTGTACACATGGAGATACTGATTTACTAAGCTGGGGTGAGCGGTTGTAGATAGAGACCGCTTCTTAAGAGGCTGATGAAAACATGGGTCTATGGAAACCACCACCTGCATTACTAACATGCCTCTGGTCAGTCTAACCACATAACTACAAACAACCCTGCAGGCTGCAACCTATCGATGATCCTTCATATCAACCTGTGAGAGACCTTGTGTTATGAACAAGATCCTTCTAGCAATCCCGTTTACTCCAAATCCAAAATCCTCAATTCCACCTGGTTATAAGAACTCCCTGTGGAGCTGTGTTCCTCATCACAGCTGAACACAGGGTGTGGCCCAACAGTCACAAAACATCTCCAGTCCCCAATAACTCCTGACTTCTCTCCTCCAAACACTGTCATCATGCATCAAGGCTGTCTGCACATGCCCAGAAGACCTCCCTCGGTGCTGGAGGTGGTGAGTGAAGGTATTTTGAAACTACAACACAACAACAAAGCCGTATGGGGGTCGGATGGCTGAGCGGTTAGGGAGTCGGGCTATTAATCAGAAGGTTGCCGGTTCGATTCCTGGCCACACAAAATGAAGTTGTGTCCTTTGGCAAGGCACTTCACCCTACTTGCCTCGGGAGAATGTCCCTGTACTTACAGTAAGTTGCTCTGGATAAGAGCGTCTGCTAAATGACTAAATGTCATGTAACAAAGGATGCCAACCCAGACAAGACATTGACATCTTTAAAATGTATTTTACACTAGAAGCCAAAACAATGGCATTCATCCATCATATGGATCTAAAATAAACTAAATGACTGTCTCCATGCCTACATTTGACAGTTGAGTGATAGACAACCATTCAGGAGCAGAGTCATTCATCAGACACTTTCATCCAAAGCGACAGACAAAAAGTGATATAGTAGGTGCTTTAATCATGTAGTGGAAGTGTAGTTGTAACTGTGTAACAGCGGTCCGTGCTGTGGAGCAGTCTGTTGAGCTCTGTGTCGCCCTCTTCTGGGTAAAATAGTAAATGACACATCTATTACTACAAAGACAAAAATATATATTTTACTTTATTTACTTTTTATTTCTAAAACCAATAATGTTTTGGCACGTTGCTAATCTAAGCTGTGACTACTGTAGGTTGTCTATCCAGGGACAACATAGCGGGATAAAATGTGACTCATATTATTGGACAGTCCTGCTGAGAAATGTCATGTTTGAGCTGTTACCAGGACAACAGACCAAAACATTCAGAAACTGGGAGTCCATCAACTAGTTTTTAAATATGTGTGGTTTAGCCCGAAGACCCAACATTAAGAACAACAAACTTCTTTGTGGGGGTATTGAGCTATTGGATTTCTGAGTTTCTGAGTAGGGCAGAAATCTCAGTTGGGCAGCTTAGGTCTAATCGAGACATTACCATAAAACAACATATTCACGTAGTTGGTATGAGGTTAATATCCGACCCTCACAAAACTCTTCCTCCCCCTGAAAAGAAACACAGTTGGAACAGCTGCTTACCTGCGCAGCACATTCTGCTGTACAAATGTGAGCCCACCTCTCCACAGCTCATTTCGTGAATGTAATTTGTGCGTCCACAAATTATGTAACGGTCCAAGGCGCCAATCGAAGTCATAGCTGCGGCGGGGACTTCTTTGCTATTCGCCATCTGAGCACACGGACTCTTAAAGTGCGGCGCGCAACCGAGCGAACTTTCCTTTCGAATCTCTCCGAACAGATTTTCTTATAGGTCCTACGCGTAACAAAAGTGAAAAAAAACAAGGGGTCGTATCATATTGCAAATTGTCAATTCTTAACTTTCCAGGGCCCTGCCCTTTTTCATTTGTTGTGATTTGTTAAATGAGCGCTTGCTCGCTGCCGTCCGATACGCGTTCCTTATACCTCGGTACACAGCAGACCTGAACACTGGAACTGTCCTGTGAAGGACATCCAGCCAAAAGATTTTCATAGACCCGCGCTGCCTACAGTGGGGAAAGAAGCCTCTCTCTTTTTAACATGAGGGTGTAGCTAATGCGTGTTTTCCCCCAAATTCCCACCATTAGGCAAAGCACTCTGGAATAGTCTAGACCAGGCTGGCATTGTCGAAAAAATGAAGACCTAAAAACGCGGTTAAAATCGAATTTGATGTGAAATATAATTCGTTTAAATCCAAACTATTATGCTCTAGTTGACGACAAAAAAGCACACCAGCCAAGTCAATTTTCTTTATGAATTCATAGGTTACATCATCCTGTCGCATAAAGGCGTTGTAGCCTAAATATGACACTGTCGAGCGATGACAGACACAAAAAAAACATTTCACATTCTTATGGCAACAGCTTTTAGTCACCTGACAACTTTCGACTGTTGAAAAAGTTGTTAATCAAAAAAAAAAAAGACAAAGCCACACTTGTTTGTGAAACCCTACCATTTTGAAACATTTCCTTTTCAATCAAAAATATAGGCTACTAGGCCTACATAAAACGTGTTCAACATTGCTCTTTCGACGCTCATACAGTGTCTAAATGTCTTTAGAGTGCTGTGTTAATAATCATCTATAACATTGTAATGGTCCATGTTGCTCACTGGTAATTAGAATGACAAAGCAGACATATGACGTTTATTCTCCAAAGTGTCTTTTAATGTTATTAAAACAAAGACAAATATGGGGTAAATATCCTGTTGAAAGAAATCATTCCTAAACACTTGGTAATCAATCATACCTTTTAAAAATTATTAAAATCAATTGAGAGGGGAAGTTCCACACTGATATTTGATTGACGAACTGGCATAGTTTGTGTACACAGTGTTTTGAAGTTGACTGAGATGGTTAGAATCAGCAGTTATGTAAACCATTATACTTTATAGACTGGGCAGTGTGCCAATTTCTTTTCAATGTTTAAAATGTTCCCTATTATATATCCTTCATCAAAATTAAAGTATATGGAAAACAGATAATAACATCAAAACCTATTCCAAGTTAAATACAACTGTCAAGGTCATTTATAATTTAGTCAAATCGTCATGGTTTTCTTGAATATGAACAGTAAGACTAAATCTCTGAGTCATAAAACAGCATGTCAGTGATAGTTTCTGATCCGACTTACTCTTGTTGACAATGGAAGGATGTAGAGTTAACATGCTACTGTATGAGGGAGTCAGGTGGCTAAGCGGTTAGGGAATCGGGCTAGTAATCAGAAGGTCGCTGGTTCGATTCCGGCCATTACAATGATGTTGTGTCCTTGGGCAAGGCATTTCACCCTACTTGCCTCGGGGGGAATGTCCCTGTACTTACTGTCAGTCGCTCTGGATAAGAGCGTCTGCTAAATGTAAATGTAAATGTATGAAAAAGTATTAAAACTTGAATAGAATCAATAGAAAATGACTAACTATTTTTAAGGCTACATGATAATTGTTTCATATTCAAAACACTACTAATTCCTAATCATATAAAGAATGTACTGAATAGTTTCTATCAATTTATCAATCTATCAGTAAGACACCCTTTTTCATCATAAACAAAGTAAATAGATAAAAGTGTTGGGTTGATGGAGGACGTGTCCAGTGCTAAGCGGAGGTAGTTGATGGCATTATCCCTGACAAGATTAAGCCAGTTTTGTTTCCGAAAGGCCGTGGTCGCTTGGCGTAATCTTCATCCTATGAGACATAACAACACAGCGCTCAGAGAACACACCTGGAGTGTTTACACTCCCCCAGGAGGGACATGCCAAGAGGACGTGCCAAAATGCTGGAGACTGCTTTTGCAACCACACCTGTGTCTGCGTGTGTGTGAGTGTGTGTGAGTGTGTGTGAGTGTGTGTGGACTGAGACTGAGTAGCAGAGATGAGACAATGTTGAGTACAGGGCCAAAGGAGTGTGTTGTGTTGAGCCTGGAGGAAGAGATGCACCAGGGGGTTTATGAATGGATTAGATAAAGACCCAATAAAAAACCGAGATGTTAACGTTTATAGTGCTCTGTCAACTTTCTGAAGCTTCAAAACGCCACACTAAAACAAACTACACTGTCATTTCAAGGCAAACTACAATTGACAAACTACTCCTGAACTACAATTGACAATAATTAATAAAGCAAAGATTGCAACCATAGAACTTAAACAAAGTGTTTATCACTGCAGAATCATCATCTTCAGTGTACACAACAGATCCACTCAAAAGATTCACCGCGTCACCAAATCAAATGTGAAACAGCTAACCGGCTACTCCAAATCCTGCTGCTTTGAAAGTAAAAATGTATTATTAACGTCCACACAACCTGACACACATTCCTATAGGGTCTAAAGGACTTGTCCCAGACCATGAGGGGAACTACTACAACTTGTTTTGGCTGTAACTAGGGTACACACACCGTGGTTACCATGGAGTAAATCATTATCTGTTGACCTGTGTGTGTGTGTGTGTTTGTGTGGCCATCAGCATGTGTGCTTTATTTAAACTGGCATTGGGTAAGTACCTTTAGCCTACTCACATCTCCCAAGTCTGACCTACAGTCTACCTGCCATCTCTCTCCTTCACACATCACGTATTCCTCCCAGTGTTGGCCTGTATTTGAGGTTGATATTTGAGTGTACTGAGGGTACAGTTCATAGCGTGTTTGTCAAAGTACGGTGCCACTCCCTCAAACCACAACAATTGCAGCAGGTCTAGTATGAGACATTTACACTTAATAAACACTGCAACTCACAGGCAGTCCTTTATGCATAGTCTGTGTTGCACCTGGTGCAGTGGTGACACTAACATGCCTCCCATGCAAAACAGCTGAATGTTAGCACAAGGAGGAAGAGATCATCTGACCAAGGTTTGCAGAGTAATGTTTGCCAAACATTTTTCCAGTCCAATATAAAACATTGTCCTACTTAGGACAATGTAACCCAACATGTAGGCCTAAGTGGTTTGTGATGATAGAAACCCCACCCTCTTCAGAGGTGCTGGTCACTGAGGTTTGTTTAGACAACTCAGTCCTGCAAGTGTTCCACAGTCAATGTACTGAAAGTTAGTCTTCACACAGAGAAAGCCAAGAGAGTCACTATGCTACAGAAACGGCAATACGATGGTCTTCTCTAAACAGAGTCTAGCTTCTCTCAGGGTACAACACTGCACAGACAGACACATGCGGAGAAGGTGACCAAGCATCCCCTATGAGGCAAACAACATCACCAGCTTTAATACTTAAAATACCCACTACTGGATCTGCACGTTTACTGGTCATTGGCTGTCTTAAGTGAATGGTTGATAGTCTTGTTTCATCCACCCCCTCTCAGGTAAAACATGTTTATGGTCTCTGCACACCTGCAGGCTGTCAGCCAGACAGGCATGCAGGCCAGGCCTGGGGGCGGCTGGGAGGGGCTGGGGGTGGCTGGGAGGGGCTGGGAGTGGCTGGGGGGGGCTGGGAGGCAGGGGCTGACAGGGGTGACTTTGACATGACACGTCTGTCCCGCTAAACGACACAGACACACCAGCGCCCTTTGTTAATAGCATAAGTACATTTTCGCTTTTTACATTGTAAACAAGCCACACAGGAAGGGAGGTTGGGGCTGTTGGTGGATAACCAAAAGCAGAAGGACTTCAGCAACAGAGGAAAGATATGCCAAGCATTTTCACATCTCATGTGATATGTTAATAGTTTTCCCCTCTTCTCAACAGTTCTGCAAAAGTAACCTTTAGATTCCTACTCAGATCAACCATGGATGAAACACTTTTCTCAAACACCAGGACACAAATCTGGATGTCATTAAACCCACTGGACAGACATATTATGGCTGAGACTGAAACTCCAAGTCTGGAATACAACGAGGCAGAACGTCCCAGAATTCTCTAGGTCCACGTCGTCATATTACATCCAGCATTTACAGGGTTAACCACCTTAGACACAGCAGGAAATGTAGAGGGGGGGGGGGAGGGAAAGGGGGGAACCAGGGAGTGTGATCCACACACATACAAGAAGAGGAGCAAGTCACTACGAGTAGAAGTGACCGGTTTCTTTTTCTCAAACTTCACATCTCATCCCCCCCCCTCTAACCCCTCAGGTCAGACAGAAACAACTGCGTCACCATGCCAGGAGTAAGCATTGAACAAAATTATTTCTTGCCGTCTTACCTTGTCTCTTACGTATCCTCCACTGCCAAACAGCGATCAAAGTAACTACGTGCCCCACAACCACCAGGGTTGGGAACACGTTTCCAGGGGGGCTAGACGGCATGAGGCCTGGAACAGAGTGGTTGTACAGTCCGGAGACAGGTGGGAGGGTCGGGGGGAAAGGTGAGGGGGGAGTGGAAAACCAGGAGAGGAAGGCTGGGGGTGTGGTGCCGGACTTAAAACGACAGCGGCAGCCAACTTGCTCGCGACTTTGCGGAGATAGCAGCGCGAACAAACGTTTTCTTTTTTTCCCTCGGTGTGACTCAGACTTTCAGAGCTCCCTGCCCTGTCCCGCACTCTCCCTCTCCTCCTCTTACTAACTTTAACAATCCCTCCCTCTCTCCGACTAGTCGTCTAGTCTACCCTATCATTCTTTCGTATTTGCATTCTTTCCTTTACTTCTTCACGGTCAAGGACTGTACTTGCTGCAGCCTCGTTGTAGTAAAAATAATCGGAGATCTTACAGAAGCCAAGCACACCGCACTTTTCTCTAAACAGTTCGACTCAGATGGTCATGCTCTCAATAAAAGTCTCCTTACCTGTGTGCTTCCAAAAAGTCATTTATCTAACACACTGTAAATACGAACAGCATGGTCATCGTTCATCAGCTAGATCTCACACAAATAAAACACGTCGCTAAACTTGATCGTTAAGAATGAGTTTAACAGTTATTAAGAAAAACGGTTAGGCCTATTACGAAAAAAGGAATAAATTATTTTATTCGAAAACATGGATTCCACCTTTGTCACTCCTAGAAATTCAATTCAGCTCAAATGTAACTGACGGATTTTCCAAGCAGGAGGAATGAGTCTCTTTGGAACTCCAAAAGTAAGTGTTCATCCATGACGTCATTTTGCACTGGGCCATAATGCCGGTTTAGCTCCCGTAGTGTTTAAGGGGCTGGGCGGGAAAGACCAGAGAACACACACATGAAGTGAGCCAGAAGGCTGACCTTCATGGGTCAGACAGTGGCTCTAGCTCCACGCCATCTTTACTATTCCAAATAATTCAATTTAAAACTGGAGCAGAGATGCATCTGTCTGGATGAGGATGTGTGTATTTGACCCCTACACAAAGTGAGGAGGATAGCTGACTTGGTAATCTCCAAGGATCACAAATGGAAAATTGCATAAGGTGTCACCATGTCTCCACAACTATAATCAGACTTTACGTCCATGCCAAAAGGAACAGTTTCCAGAAGAAAGCTTCTGCAGTTACCAAACCACAAAAGTAGACACATGGTGATTGCTAAATGTCATTGGAACTTTGATTGGAAGCAGGTTGTGTGGTCTTATGAGACTAACAGAGAGCTATTTGGAAACAAACACCAGAAGTGGGCTTGAGTCAAACATAACCATGAAGAAAATAACCTCATCGTCAATGTGAAGTTTGGTGTTGGTTTTGTGGTGCTGTCAGGGTGATTGGCAACAAGGACTCCATCAAGGTCCTGGAGAGTCGAGGTCACAAGCTGCCCGTCTCTGCCAGGAAAATCTAACTGAGCTATGGTTTGGTCTTCCAGCAGGACAGCGACCCACCACATTTATCCAAATGAAATGACAGACCATATACTGGAGTTTTAGTTTGAGTGTCAGTTACACTCTAAATGGCACAGTGTAACTCAACACCTAAAACCATGCCACGAGATGCATCTCTTAAAGGGGCCAAAATAGACACAACACAGGGCACAGGCACAGTCAATGACAACGTTATATAAAGAATCCAGAGCAGCTGTTCACTGTATACTATACGTATCTGAAGGGAAGAATGAGAGAAACTGACCAATTACATGTGTGCAAAGCTGGTGTTGAAATACCCAAGTAAATTCTACAAACAACATACAACAAGTTTCTGTCATTCTGCGTACTTACTGATAATTAATAAATACTCAGAGGTTGTTTTGCGATAAACCGTCCCCAGTGGAAGCGGCCAACATGGTTTAGAAGACCTTTATAGAACTTCTTCTGGATGGAAACCATGGGTCGGGCTGTGTAACCACCAGGGGATGTTCATTTTCTTACAGGATGGAGACTAAGTACGGAAAAAATTATTTTGCCAACCAACCGCTAACAAAGAGCTCTCAGTTGGAGCCAGTTGGTTTAAACGGTACAATGTGGGCCTCTGCTTACAGAAGGCTGGTAGACCATCAGAGTGGAGCGTCAGATGTATATGTTTCTGTCACTTTTCATTTCAACAAAGGCAAAGAATGAGGAAAAAAGAAAAAAACACAACCACACCGTAGAAAGAAAACACAACCACACCGTAGAGCACAGTAGGGGCTGTACTATGACTAAGGAAAACACAGCTAATCCCAGATCTACCCTGATGACCTGAACAACGAACATGACAATACTGTGAACATCTCTACCTCCTGCGTGTCTTAGGGCTCCACATGCTGTTCCTACAGCCTTGAGCGCTGCCCTCAACAGCCTGCTCTGTGGGTCCAAGTCTGTTTGAGAGTGAAACACGAAATGGCAGCCAGTGAGAGAGTTCTCAGTCCGGCGCACGCCCCTAGGATTTATAACAGGAACATGATCCCCGTGACAACCAGACGGTGTGCCTGGAAGTCTCCAGAAGAAATCTGAAGCTACAACTGAGCCTCTGTATCAAATGACCACACTGGTGAGTAGAGATTAATTCATGAGTACCTTTGGTTATATTAAAACACTCACTTATCAAGTCGTGCTTTTAATTGTGCTGGAGGATGTTAAGGCTTGCCGTGTTTTGGCGACCCAACCCCTACATGAGGAGTACTCCTTATGTTAAGTGATACACCCACCCTGTAAGCAGCCCTGGAGTCACAGCACAGTATTTCTATACTGACACCTCTTGGTAAAAACACAGAAGTGTACCACTGGTAAAACAAAGTTTCCTACCTTGGCTCTGATGAATCAAAGCTTCCATGAAGTTTCTACCATCATCAGTGCCGGTCATAGCGTGTAAATAACTCATATCACAATACAACTCAAACAGCGGAGGAAAGTTCTCTGAGTTTAATCCATGAGGCTCCCTTGTCTACTGTTGGTGGTTTATTACTGCAGCAGGCTGTAGGCTGGGAAAACAGGCCAGATTTAAAGTGGCATCTGGACTCCATGCAGAAGTTGAGCCCTCGCCCCGATCGGTACAAAAAAAAGGAAAAGCTGAAGGGATTTCCCAATCTCTGCTTAGTCATTAAACAGCCCCGGCATGAAACCATCTCAGGCTGTGTGGAGAGAGAGGCTCGAGAAGGGATGTTCTGTTTACTTGGAGACGATGATGAGAAGGAAGCAAGAAAGTTGTGAGATAAACAAATATTTATAAACTGTGATCTATTTAGTCCTTCCTTTCCCACTATTTTCAATAGTTCCTTACGAATCTAGAACTTCATTACGCTGAATCTAATTATACTGAGGTATTCTGAAAATGGAATATCATAAACCGCATGAGTAAGTAAGACTTTTTTAGTTTTGTTTCCAATGACATAAAGTACAACAGATATATACAGTGTGTACTGTAGTGTCCCATGGACAACAAGTAAAGTTGTTCCTCCAGCAGATGGCAGCAGGAATTCCATAAAGATCTGCTGCCTGTGGACACAGTGTCCATGAGGGTGTGCAACTGACCCATGTGGAAATACATTTTTATATAACTAGACGTTCAAGGACATTTTAAAAGATGTTTTAAAAGTACTTGGAAGAATAACCGATGATATCAGAAAAAAGAATATCAGAACGTATAATGTTCATACGGTATGTTTTGTATGTCATATACAGTAGATCATCGTATAAATATAATGATACTGTTTTAAGGATTTCAGTTGTTTGTCATTATATTGTATAATACTTGTTTAAAAAAACCGGGGGCTCTGTTGGTAAAGACAGTTGCACAAATCGTAGCCTGTGCTGACAAGATCTTTGCAGAAAATGCAAATAGACACACAACTGGTAGGCCTCAAATGCCATTCACATTTCTCCACGTTGCAGAAAAAAGGTGCACACACAACCAGTCAATCACTAGTTTTCTGTTAGCTTAAGTGATATAGATAGGCCTACCTCCATTTTACTGTATACATTTGGAATCAGTAGTCACCCCACTGTTAAACATAGAGCACATGCCTCTGCACTCATTTCTGCTCTGACTAGATGATGAAAGAATCTTCCAGAATCCCAGTAACGCAAGCCTGGCTCTGCAGCTCACAGCAAGAAATTACATAAGAGGAGCTTCATTTCTACACCCAACTTCTCTTCATTAACAGGGGGTGTGGAGGGGGCCAGAAGCAGGGGGGGAGGGGAGAAAGTATGCATTTGTAAATATTTGCAGGATACATAAATCATGGAGGAGGCTTGCAGGACAGCTGCCCATGCAAAGAGCAGGGGAGAAAGGGGCCCTGATGCACAAAGAGCAGGGGAGAAAGGGGCCCTGATGCACAAAGTAAATAAAAGCACAGCCGGGCTGGGCCCAGCTCACACTACTGCTCCAGTCCTTATGAGAGCTAGCAACAGATAGCAGTAGTCCTTATGAGAGCTAGCAACAGATAGCAGCAATTCTTATGAGATCTAGCGTCAGATAGCGACAGCTAGCAGCAGTCCTTATGAGAGCTAGCGACAGATAGCAGTAGTCCTTATGAGAGCTAGCGACAGATAGCAGCAATTCTTATGAGATCTAGCGTCAGATAGCGACAGCTAGCAGCAGTCCTTATGAGAGCTAGCGACAGATAGCAGTAGTCCTTATGAGAGCTAGCGACAGATAGCAGCAATTCTTATGAGATCTAGCGTCAGATAGCGACAGCTAGCAGCAGTCCTTATGAGAGCTAGCGACAGATAGCAGTAGTCCTTATGAGAGATAGCGACAGATAGCGACAGATAGCAGCAGTCCTTATGAGAGATAGCGACAGATAGCGACAGATAGCAGCAGTCCTTATGAGAGCTAGCGACAGATAGCAGTAGTCCTTATGAGAGATAGCAACAGATAGCGACAGATAGCAGCAGTCCTTATGAGAGCTAGCGACAGATAGCAGTAGTCCTTATGAGAGATAGCGACAGATAGCAGTAGTCCTTATGAGAGATAGCGACAGATAGCAGCAGTCCTTATGAGAGATAGCGACAGATAGCAGTAGTCCTTATGAGAGCTAGCGACAGATAGCAGTAGTCCTTATGAGAGATAGCGACAGATAGCGACAGATAGCAGCAGTCCTTATGACAGATAGCGACAGATAGCAGCAGTCCTTATGAGAGATAGCGACAGATAGCGACAGATAGCAGCAGTCCTTATGAGAGCTAGCGACAGATAGCAGTAGTCCTTATGAGAGATAGCAACAGATAGCGACAGATAGCAGCAGTCCTTATGAGAGCTAGTGACAGATAGCAGTAGTCCTTATGAGAGCTAGCGACAGATAGCAGTAGTCCTTATGAGAGCTAGCGACAGATAGCAGTAGTCCTTATGAGAGATAGCGACAGATAGCAGCAGTCCTTATGAGAGATAGCGACAGATAGCGACAGATAGCAGTAGTCCTTATGAGAGCTAGCGACAGATAGCAGTAGTCCTTATGAGATCTAGCGACAGATAGCAGTAGTCCTTATGAGAGCTAGCGACAGATAGCGACAGTTAGCAGCAGTCCTTATGAGAGCTAGCGACAGCTAGCAGCAGAACAGCTACACTGTTGGCTCCTTCCTAAGGTATTTGCTGAAGCAAATCCAAGCACTGTGCATTTGTTTTGATAACGTGGTTTGAAGTATTGAAGTAATTCAATGAGCATTAAGTTAGAAGATTTCTTATTTTTTGGGGAGGTATGGAGCTGGTTTTTGCCTGGGGGCTCCAGCAAGTTGATGTATGCTTTGAGTGGAACTGGCCTGGTCCAAACCCATGCAGAAAGCATTATCCATACAGACGTGTTTTAAACAGATTGATAACGTGGCATGCCTGCACAGATCCCTGCTCTACACCCCAACACATTTGGGATGAATTCTAACACCGTTCGCTAACCACGCCTAATCACCCGACAGCAATGCCCATCCTCACTAATGCTCTTCTGGATGAATGGACGCAAATTCCTGCATCAGTGTCCAAAGTCTGTTGGGAAACTAACCCAGAAGAGTGGAGGCCGGTACAGAAGGAGGGACCAATTCCATATTAGTTCCCATGAGTTTGAAATGAGATGTTTGACAAGAAGGCCTAGGTGTTTGTATACTGAATAGATGTTACCATACCTTTGATCACAATATGCTGTGTCGTTCTTTACAAGGTTAAATTTTGGATGTGAATCTCAAGCACTTTGGCAGTCCTCTGTTCAAAAGAAAGTATTTTTAAATGGTGAACAACATTGACACATACAACACAAAAATAACAATTCAATCGCATGCAAATATCAAAAACAGGAAGTTAGATATCAATTTGAGTTTAAAAGGAAAAACAATGTAACAGTAGATTGAATGTGTTGCATGCATCCACAACCAAGCAATATCAAAATCGTCATTGTTTACCGTGAAATGACAAGGCCATTACTTCTAATACTATCAAATCTAATTAACCATAGAAACTCCTCCAACATATTTACAAACACAAACCGTTCCCACAGCAACACTTATGACATCACGGACAGAGGAAGCAGGAAGGAGGGTGGAGGAGATAAGCTCTAACCTTCTAGGGAGTCAGGCCAGACCTTTGTCACCTCCTGCTCATCCAGGGGATCCTCAGTGAGGAAGCCCCAGTCTCCCTGTGGCAGGGAGCTCCGCAGGGCAGCGATGGGGCACTCAGAGGGGCCCGCAAAGGAGGCCTCGAAGGAGGCGTGCTTTTCAAGCCCGAGATCTGACACTATGTTAGCCGTCGTGGAAGTCTCCACGACACCGTACGACTGAGAAATGGTTGTTGTCGAGACGACTTCCTCGGTCACAGTGACGGCTTTCGGCGTCAGCATGTATGACGTTTCGGGTGTCGCGTCGGGCACGGTGGTCTCCTCGTGGATCATGTGCTCGGCCGTGGAGTCCACGTGCTGCTCTGAGAGGTCTGTGACGTCATCTGAGACAGAGGGCGGAGGGGAAGGTAAGTCAACGTCAGAATCTGGGTCAGGTGTGTCAGCTTTGGTGAGGGGGATGGGCGCTTCGACCTCCATGGCTTCTGTGTTTATGACAGGTTGGCTCTCAGCTTCCTCTGCAGCGGCAGGCATGACTGGCTCGGGTTCCAGCTCCTCAATGGCAGCTTCTGGAACAAGCTCTTTGGGTTCTTCGAGAATCTCAATATCTTTCTCGATCTCAACTTCCTGCAGAGAATCTTCGTCGGAGGAATCCTCCTCAGGGACGTCCTCGACAACGACCACATCCTCCTCTTCAGTGACATCCTTGACAACGACCACATCTTCCTCCTCCTCCTCCTCCTCCTCGTCATCCTCCTCCTCCTCCTCTTCCTCCTCTTCTTCAGGCTCAGAAGCTCCGTGCGGTTCTTCTTCTATCTCTTTGACGTGGAACGCCTGAATGATCTCTTCTTCTTCTGTCACTACAGCAGGCTGGATGGCCTCCTCGGTTAGCTCTTCAGCCAGCTCCTTAACGGCAGGCTTTGGTTCCTCTTCTTCCAACCAAGCCGAGGCTTTCTCGACAAGTTCCTCAGTAACAACCTCCTCTTCATCATCTTCCTCCTCCTCTTCCTGCTCCTCTTCCTGCTCCTCTTCTTCCACAGTTGGTTTGATCTCAACCTGCTCAACCGGTTCCACTGCCTTCACCAACTCAACTACCTCCTCCACAACAGGCACAGGCACCACCAGCACCTCAGGCTCCACCTCCACCACAGGGATGACCGCTGGGGCCGCCAGGGCAGGAGGGAACACCTCCACATCCACAGCCGCAGGGACCACCACCTCCTTGGGGATTTTAGGCTCCAATGGAACAGAGACTGGGATCTCAGGAGTAGGTGGTTTGACCTCCCTGGCTGGAGCCGGGGGCCTGACAGCCCTGCTCTCTGGTGGGAGATTAGAGCTTCTGAATCCTCCTCTGCCCTGACCTGGCTCCTCGGCCCAGCGCTCCTCTCCCCTGCGGAGGCCCTGGCCTCTCCTGAAGAAGGTCTGCGTGGGCACGCCGGGCTCCACCGTCGGGCCTCTGGGCTGGTAGGAGCCTCTGAATCTCATCGGGGGCCTGTCCGAAACGGCCTCCTCCTCCCCGCCCGGCCCTCGCTTGTGCCGGTAGCCCTGGCGCTCCACCATGGCCTCCTGGCTCTCCCGACCGGCCCTGGGCTTGGGGACGTAGGAGGTGGGGCCCTCCACGGTCTGGACCCGGGCCGCCCGGCGCATCACGTCAAGGGTGGACGCAGGGCGCCGGATCCGCTGCAGGGAGGAGGGCACGATCTCGGCCGGCAGGTGCAGGTAGTCCCGCAGGTAAACAATGCCCTCGTTGGTGAGGTAAAAGTAGGCGTGTTTCCACGCAAACGTCTCCCGGACAAAGCCCCGGGACTTTAGGGAGCCCATGGTCCGGATCACCTTCAGGTTCGCAACCCCCTGGATCTCAGGGTGCATGCACTGGGGGCGCTTATCCTTCTTAGTGACCATGACGCCATCCCGGAAGAGGAGCTCGTAGATGGCCCTGAGGTCCGCTATGGGCATTACCATGCCAGCCACCATTTTGAATTATTGCCTGATCAACAACAAAAGATGTCAGGCACACTGAGTATCGTACCTTGTGTGAGTGGTGAAGATACTACAGGTAGGACAAGCTACCAGAGGATTTCAACTAGATTCTACCAAAAAGTACAAAATGTTACAATGTGTTCTTTTGACAGTAGTCCTGTCCTGTCTTGGAATTCAGTGCAACAAAACGTACAAAAACAGCTCCCCCTTAAACTAATCTCTCTGAACCAGTCATTGGAAGTACAAAAAGTACAGTCCTGCAGTAATAAAGTGTCTTGGACAGCGTGGAGAAAAGTAAAAAACTCCAATCCCTCCTACCTTCTCTTGGATCAGGGGAGAAACAGCCCGGACTGGAGTCAAGCTGGAAGCAAGAGGGTGTGCACGCACACGCAGGGAAGGCAAAAGGAAGGACGCCAAGCAAGCAAGTTAGCAAGAGAGGGAGAAGGGACACACCTCCTCTGCATTAGAGCACATGTGTTCGTACACTGTGTGCCTGAAGAGGACTCCCCCACCAGGCCCGGACACACCCCCTCACACTGCCGCAGAGTGGGGCTGAAACCCCCGAACAAAGCATGAGACAGTCTGTCCAATGCCTCCAACAGGCTGAAAGCTTATCCAACATTTCAGGTCTATCGTATACAAACCCTGCCTGTGCAGCAACACTTCTCTTCATGTAGAATGCAGATGTAACTGTGTGTTTTCCTGTTCCAACTACACATGTTGGTGGAACTTTGCTTCACCTTTGGCAACGCACAGATTAGGATGGCAAACAGAAGCTCAAAATGGGGGAGAATTCCACAGCAGATGTCCAAACTCCAATCACAGAACTGAAAAAACATGTTACACATACTAGCACAAGTGTACATGTTAAGTTCAGCAAAGGAACATCATGTCCCAACAGCTCCAGAGAGGGGGAGGGGGGGGGTGTTGGTTCTTGCACTTCTGTTCTGAATTCAGCACTGGATTTCTAACTCAGAAACTATCACCGAACTGAAGTGACACGCTACAAAGAATGGTTGTGGTTTTCGACTAGTTTCGACACCTCTAATCAGTTTGCCAAGAATGCATATGTGCAGTATTTTGAATCCTCATGTGTAGATGTTGTAAGAAACAGCTGTAAACTGCAAACAAACTATAGGGGTTTCCTAGTAAATACTCATGAATTAATTAACTTAAAACTTTAATTTACTTCCATACTGACCTTATTCAGTAGTCATTAATATGAGCTGTTATTACTGTCCAATAATCGCACGTCGTTTTCAACATGCATGTCTCTGCATACAGGCTTTTGCATGTACAGTAATGTGTTTAATGATTGATGTGTGTGTGTGTGTGTGTGTGTGTGTGTGTGTGTGTGAATCAGCGAGTGTTGGAGTGAGTCTGAATCACAGTACTAAAAACATTCCTCCAACACCTCTTACCACAGGTATCTTGATAACATCAGCAAATAATGAGCTATGAGCAAACTATAAATGCATGATCCATTATCATATCATCACCATCCAAGCTCGCTACAGCTGCGGCTTTCTGTAGACAGACAGAGATCTCCGTTCACGCCTCAAAATAGCCGGTGGGAGAGGATGAGGGCTGCTAGGCACGCAGTGCTACATTTACATTTTAGTCATTTAACAGACGCTCTTATCCAGAGCGACTTACAGTAAGTACAGGGACATTCCCCCGAGGCAAGTAGGGTGAAGTGCCTTGCCCAAGGACACAACGTCATTTTGCACGGCCGGGTATCGAACTGGCAACCTTCAGATTACTAGCCTGATTCCCTAACCGCTCAGCCACCTGACTCCTGACTCCCCAGGACTAGAGGAGACAGGAGAAGACGCCTCCATTCATGAACCCTGCAGAAGAAACCGATAAAGGTCAGAACCCCTGGCTTCCCTGGCTCCCTCACGCCTGCGCGCTCCCTCAGTCGCTGAGCAGTCGACATGAACGACACAACTGAGTCAGTGTCTTGAGGGGGATCAAAGATGTAATGGATGAACGATGAATGAAAGGTTATTTATAAAACAGTACAGCGATGTACATCAGTGTAAAAACTTTTAACTTCTTATAGAGCCATAAAAAATGCCTAGATCATTCTTATTCTTAAAAATGATTTGAAATAGCTTGAGAGATTTGCGCTACAGTGTGTGACTGCTATGAGTCTTTAATAACTAAACAAATCAGAGCAAAGGCCACCAAACTCCTTTAGCAGCTAGAAAGTGAAACCTACACCAGCAACTCCCTTTCCCTGCATGATGCTGACAGCTGTGGGCTTCTGCTAGGAGCCATGTGCTGCACAGATCTTCGTCCTGCAGATTAGAGCGGGCTCTGTCTGGAATATAACCTCTGGAAGTGAAGTGATGTACTGTCAACATGCATGGTTCAGGTATGACAGAGGTCGAATCCCCTCGTGAGTGAGGTTTGTTAAGATACGTCATGCAGTGTAAACTGGACTAGAACCATGTTTGGCTCTACAAACTATAATCATTTTACGTGAGGAACAATTGCTTCCAGAATTCCAACAGGACAAAAAAATGTTTGGTTAGGGTTAACCCTAACCCTAAAACAGGCATTACATTCTGATTCTCAGCACCTTTTGAAAAAAGGGTCTCGTTCAAACTATTGTATTTCGATGACGGCTCTGATGGTTTTTCCGTAAAAGCTGCATCAAACCACTTCCTTGCAAATGCCGTATTGAAAAATAGAGGATATTGGCATGTGCTTGCCCAATCCAGACTACAACGTTAAATTCAATTCAGTAAAAAAAATTCTGAATTTATTAAAAGGACATTCTAAACCACCTCACATCCTGTGGAATGATATTCATTGCCGTTAGCACAGGACATGTCTGGAAATCTCCTCTGACAGTCAGCACATTCCCAGAGGAGTGACGAGACTCAACGAAAACCCCTGGGTTCCAGACCATGGTCAATGCTCTAGTTGTCCTTGAAGATCTGCTGACAGAGCAGTAGTGTACCATATCCCTCTCCAGAGCAGCAGGAGGAGAAGAATAGAGAGAGAGAGAGAGAGAGGGGGGGGGGGGGGGGGGGGGGAAGAGAGAGAGAGAGGGGGGGGGGGGGGGGAGGGAGATAGAGGATGGGAGCATAGGAGGCCTGAACACCTGTTACTCTGCTTCCACAGTGTAGAGTAGAAGAGGTCCTGGTCTGTCCCATTTTCAATCCTGTCAACATATCCTCTTTCTCTCTCTCCTTTCCTCTTTCTGTCTCTCCTTCCCTCTCTCTCTCTTCCTCCTCACATTAACACTGCTGTGGCGCCATGTGACTGCAACTATTTTATTTTTTATTTTTTTCACAAGGATTAGAATTTATGGGCCTGAGCTCCATTTAAGAACGTGATTTTTTTTTTGCAACCCTGAAACATTTATCCCAGGTGTAGCACCCTGTTCAGTGTGACTCTGCAGCCCCTGGATGAAGCACCTCTGGACAGGGAGAGACTGAGAGTCCCAGTTCAGCTGTGAGGCCTCGTCAGGCCTCCTCTATATGACCCACAGTGAGCCTCTATATGACCCACAGTGAGCCTCTATATGACCCACAGTGAGCCTCTATATGACCCACAGTGAGCCTCCTCTATATGACCCACAGTGAGCCTCCTCTATATGACCCACAGTGAGCCTCCTCTATATGACCCACAGTGAGCCTCTATATGACCCACAGTGAGCCTCTATATGACCCACAGTGAGCCTCCTCTATATGACCCACAGTGAGCCTCCTCTATATGACCCACAGTGAGCCTCTATATGACCCACAGTGAGCCTCTATATGACCCACAGTGAGCCTCCTCTATATGACCCACAGTGAGCCTCCTCTATAAGACCCACAGTGAGCCTCTATATGACCCACAGTGAGCCTCTATATGACCCACAGTGAGCCTCCTCTATATGACCCACAGTGAGCCTCCTCTATATGACCCACAGTGAGCCTCCTCTATATGACCCACAGTGAGCCTCTATATGACCCACAGTGAGCCTCGTACAGTAGGTGACCCACATCAACAAGATTAATGCCCAGATCTTAAGTGGTAAAGTAAGGACGTATATCTAGCAACTTGCAATCTGGAAGGCATAAGACAGAATAACAGCCTTCCTGCTTTCACTATGATCGTTTACCACACAGCTCACACACACAGTACCACTCTCACAAACATGTTCTAAATAACTGCTTTCAATTCTTGTTTGCAGGCCACATGTTAAGTGTGACATGGCCTAGTGACTGTGCCTCCTTTCTTCCACTGTCCGTCTGCTGCGGAGTTCCCCCTGCAGCCCGCGGAGCAGCGGAACAGACTAACACAGCCCTCTGTCGCTCACCACGGGAACAGGCGCCCTACACAGCCCTCTGTCACCACGGGAACAGGCACCCTACACAGCCTGGCTCATAGAGCCACGCACCGCAGAGCGCCTCGACATCGCAGAAGAATCATCTTCCATCATAAACAGATATTAAGGACGCATAAGGAGAACATCTGCGAATGTGCGTTTGTGAAACTGTCACCCTTCAGATGATTTCAGATCTGAGGCCCTTTCATAAGCTCAGCTCGATGAGGGTCGTGTTTAGAAGTTGTGTGTCGCCAGAATCCAGTGTTTCCATCGTAAACAACCACAGGCACATCTTAGGTCTGGGTAATAGGAACCAGGAGATTAGACCCACATGGAGCAGTCTATCCGAGTTACACCCTTTCAGCCCAAGCTGCATTAGGTGTGCAGGTCTCTACACACGCTCATGACTGGTGCACTGTAGGACTCCAATACATACGGTACCAATCGAAACTTTACCGCTTGTTCTTTCAAAGCCCAAAAAGAAAGTAGACGTTAAAAGTAAGAAGATGAAAGCGTAAACAAATCACAATCGATTTTACTTTCATTTTAAACAGGCTGCAGCGGATGAGCATCAAAAGATTAAGCATTATTTTTATCTGAAGCCTGAAATTCAATTTCTGCAACTTATTCACTTTCCCTGCATCCGATTTAGACACAACTAAGGCAACAAGAGATTCTTCCCCTCTCAGACTGAGTCAGTTTGAGAATGTTTTTGTAAGGAAGTGTTTTCCTATGAAAAGAAAACTTTCCAGCAAACTTGTGAGACAGCAAACTGGGCAGACAGCTGATGGAAGCTTGTGGCCTTTAGTTCTGAAACCCAAACAGTCCCACAAGGCATCACAGGCACCCTGACACAGCCCAGCAGCAGGCGAGGACAGATCCTGGAGGACAGATGGGACAGTCTAGGACAGACAGGACAGTCTAGGGTGGATAGGGTAGCAGTCTAGAACAGACTATTCCCATCCGTCTGTTAAACTAAAGTTAGACTTTGGAGCACAACAATGTCTGTCTTTGTATGTGTGTGTGTGTGTGTGTGGTTGTGTGTTTGTGTTAGTGTGTGTGTCAGATCACCCTCACTGTGAGTCACCACTGAAAACGCCAGCAGGGCGTGGTCACTCAAAATCCCTGTTGCCCTGACAACAAGCCCCACCATCAGAGTAAATATGAGTGGATCCAAGACCCAGGCAGGACCATGGGGGTCAGGACTTAGCTGTACCTGGCACCAGACAGGGCACAGCCAGTCTGCTCCTCTCCCTGGCACCAGACAGGGCACAGCCAGTCTGCTCCTCTCCCTGGCACCAGACAGGGCACAGCCAGTCTGCTCCTCTTCCTGGCACCAGACATAGCACAAGAGGAAACCCCTTCAGAACAGACCCCAACCTTCGCTCTTTCATTAAAACAGAACTGTGTGATTAAACAATAATCTGAGGAGATCTCTAACTGGCAGCGTCTAAATCTGGCTCAGCGGCAAATACAAGAACAGAGAATCTCTCTCTGGCACTGCTGTCACTCCCTCAGGTAAAGATAGGGGCGTTTCCTTAACCTCTCTCTGTGGATTCCTCATGGCTGCATGGTGCAACAACAACAGCCACAGTCAAGCTATGAGCCGGCCCACTGTGAGCCACAACAGTGCAGACACGGCAGTGCTGTGTGCTGTCAGCGCAGCACCACGCAGAGGAGCCAGGGGAAGGCTGCTACTGGGCCGAAGTTCAACTGAGAAAATGGTAAAGAAACAACTGTTCATTCATGAGACTGAGGCCAGTACCAAGACAGAGTCACTGTCAAGCTCCTCTCCTCTGCTTAGCTCTTATCATTAGTTTTGAAATGGTTCACATAGTTAAATGTGGGAATGCCTTTTCTCCATGAACACCCAGAAGCTTCAGCACCTCCCCCTTCCCTGGGAGGGTCTCCAGGAATGTGTGCTTGTGTCACACCTCGTTACCGACAGACATCATCCACCATTGTGCCGGAGAACATCACTCCTCGCAGGCTCTGACACAGGCCATAAAGAAAATAACTTATGTTTCTTCAACAATGGTTCCTTTGCGAGTCTGAGGCCTCCCCCAGAGAGACTGGAGGTTATACGGATGCATCCTTCAGGGTGTGACTAAGGAGCTAAACACAGATTAATACGCCACTACCAAAACACTATTTGGTTACCCCCAGGCAAAACTGCTCTGGGTTCCAGCCCACCTCACCATAGTGATCGTGTGGGATTTATTTAGTGCTGGATATAAAGACCAAGCCCCTGGAGAGGGTTATTTATTGTGTTCCTTGTAAACCTGATGTTGACAGTGTGAGAGAGCCCTTTTTCTTTTAAAAGACTCCTTTAATAGTGACACCCCAGACCCCTCGTCACACAGGCCTCCCTCTCTCTCCCCCTGTCTGTTTCATCAGATCACTCCCAGACTTCACACTCTGAGGACTGCTGTGGATCTGGGATCGAGCTCTCAAAAGCAGGGGAGAGGGAGGAGAGAGAGAGAGAGAGAGAGAGAGAGAGAGAGAGAGAGAGAGAGAGAGAGAGGGAGGGAGGAAAGGGGAGGGAGAGGGGGAGGGAGAGGGAGAGAGGAGAGGGAGGGGAAGGGGAGGAGAGGGGGAGGGAGGAGAGGGAGGAGAAGGGGAGGGAGGAGAGGGAGAGAAGGAGGGAGGGGAAGGGGAGGAGAGGGAGGAGAATGGGAGGAGAGGGGGAGGGAGGGATAGGGAGGAGAGGGAGAGAGGGGAAGGGGAGGAGAGGGGGAGGGAGGGAGGATAGAGAGAGGGAGAGGGGGACTCTGTACTTTGAAGGTTTTTGCTTGTCTGGGCGTCACCCTGGCATCTCCAGGCTCTGGTCGATGAGGCTGGTTTATAATGTCATGGTCTCCTGCCAGGAAGGAGGGGACAGGCACAGGCTGGAGGGCAGAGGAACACTTAGATGTGAGTGGAAATATACAAAATAAATGAGGGAAAACAACAGTTGTTGCTTGTTATTGGCTCCTATTGAAAGTGAATGGGCAACCAATCGGTATGTTCCCCTGAACATCCTCTCCTTCATCCCCTTCCTGAACATCCCCCTGACATCAGGATGGAACAGAGAGCAGCAGAACCCAGCATCAGACGCTCTGGGTCCTGCAGGTCCTGCAGGTCCTGCAGTCCCTGCAGTCCCTGCAGATCCTGTCTGCTGACACACATAGGCATCTGGTTCTACTCTGTATTTACAACCCCGTCCCAGCCGAGGGCAGGGGTAAATAAAACACCTTCTAAAGGGAGGGCTATTGTGAGTGTTGATGCATTAAAGAGTACCACGTTCAGCAAGATAAGTGTTTATGAGGAGAAACAGAGGAACACTCGTAAACTGTGTAAACAGTAAAAAAAAAAGTTACAATGTTGACGGAAGGTGAAACAATAGAGACACCAGTCTCAGACAGGAAGCTGCATCACAGGAAGCTGCATCACAGGAAGCTGCAGTACAGGAAGGGGCTGCAGAGAGTGGTGTGACTAACACACCACATTTTGGTTCACAGTCTTTATCTACACACTAGTTGTGGAGCTACAAGGGTGTGTGTGGGGACAGGGAAACACTGCTGTGACTGAGTGAAACAGCAAAGCCAGCTGTAGCTTTACTGCAGTACCTGCACCACCAGCGCCCCCTAATGGCAGAATGTTCTCCAAGAAGCAAACCTGTTGAACATGTCTAAGCTGTCTATGAGATGTCGTGTCTATGAGGAGATTGGGAGAGGTCACCTGGTTTCTATTTCCATCAACCACTCACCGCTGGTCCATGTTAAAACAGGGAGAGAGGAATAGGAAGTGATAAATGACTTCCCTCAGGTGGAGGAGTAGAGGAGGGAATGGATGTTTTCAAAGGATGTGTCGTGTTAAAAACACTATTTATTTGCTGAATACCTGAGCTACCTAGATGCCCAGCTTAGATGTCACACTGGTTCCAGAAATTCCACCCATGACACATCTTATTTTGGCAAGCCGCTGCTATTTCCCACAATGCCTCTGTCACACGAGATGCAAGTTCATCAGTCTGAAAATAGATCTATGTTAGTCACCCTGGATTCACTCTCCCTGTGCAGGCAGGGGATATTTACAGCACAGTATCCTCTCTGCAGCTATACTACACCAGAGTTTATTATTAGGAAACTCTGGAATCAACAAACACTTCTATGAACCTCTGCTTCATACGTCTCTGTCTCTCTCAGATGGTCAACCAAAATGGTTTGTTCCAAGAGTTTGCTAATACTCTGGATAAGAGCGTCTGCTAAATGACTAAATGTAATACTTCACATTTACATTTAGTCATTTAGCAGACGCTCTTATCCAGAGCGACTTACAGTAAGTACAGGGACATTCCCCCCGAGGCAAGTAGGGTGAAGTGCCTTGCCCAAGGACACAACGTCATTTGTCACGGCTGGGAATCGAACTGGCAACCTTCAGATTACTAGCCCGACTCCCTCACCACTCAGCCATCTGACTCCATTTCAACATATCAAGTGTTGGCGCTGTGTGGACACTATTCAGACGAGTTCTAGCCTGCTCATCGATACTGGACTGGGTGACAGTTGTGAGGGTCCAGTATCTCCAGTTAAAGGTGGGGGACATACAGTTAGAGATCAGATCCCAGGAGAGAAATACCAACTTCGCCACAGAGACGTTTGGCCTGGGTCCCCTGGGGGCTCAGATGGCCCCAGCAAGCCTGTCGTGAGGACAGCAGCACCGTGAGGACAGCAGCACCGTGAGGACAGCAGCACCGTGAGGACAGCAGCACCGTGAGGACAGCCACTCCTGAAGCTGCTAAGAACACGGCCCAGGGGCCATTCTGCTTTAAATAGGAGGGGAGGAATGCATCTGATCAATCACTGTCCTTAGTGAATTACTGTCCTGTGTACATTTACATTTAGTCATTTAGCAGACGCTCTTATCCAGAGCGACTTACAGTAAGTACAGGGACATTCCCCCGAGGCAAGTAGGGTGAAGTGCCTTGCCCAAGGACACAACGTCAGTTAGCATGACCGGGAATCGAACTGGCAACCTTCGGATTACTAGCCCCACTCCCTCACCGCTCAGCCACCTGACTCCCATTGTCACTGTAGCGTTGCTTTACAGTCAGGGAATCAGACAGGAGAGGGGTTCAGGGACAGGGTCCCCCTCCAGGACGCCGTCTCCGCCTCTGGGACTGTGGGTGTCGTGTGTCCCTCCGTCCTGGACTCACTCAGAGACACACCCAACTCTCACGCCCCTCACATCTCATGTCCTGCTGGGAAGCAGGTAGTCTTGGCATCCAAAAAACTGCAGCGAGGAAGAAAGGTGCTGATTCATCCCTGTTCTGGCCGTCTCTGTGCTGGCTCAGACAGAGCGGTCCAGGACTGGCTGGATGCTGCAGACGCTTTTCCTTTAAACCCAGTCACCTACCATTGTTACATGAACAACCTGATCAAATCCAATTGAGAGAAAACTATATCTCAAAAGAGAGACACCAGTTAAGATCAGTGTGGAAGCAGGGTGGACTGTCTTCAAAAGGCAGCATGTTCCCGTGTAACACCCCCAGACCGATGGACTTGTGTTCCAACGACTCAATCAAATCCTAAAGCAGATTATGTGTCGGGACCTAAAACTCTGGTGTGAGCTTTGGGTCCCGGGGCCAGTGGGGCCCTGGGGCCAGTGGGAGCCTCACTGGCCCCACTGGCCCCAGGGCACCACTGGCCCCAGGGCCCCACTGGTGCAGGACTGTGAAGATTTATGCCCAAATGTCTTCCTTCCTCCCCTGCTCCAGAGCCCTGGGAGCCAGGCTGATCAGAGCCCTGAACGGATTATGTGCTAAGCTCAGAGAATGTAAGCTAAAACCCGGAGCTAGCTAGCAGAAGGGCACTACCCACCATCCCAGTATGCCTATGCATGAATTTTAACCTGCAACCTCTTGTTCTGCAGCCAAATGTTCTAGCAATTGAGTTAGACCCAGTGCTGTAAGATCTGTGGAATGAGCCTACAAATGGGTGATAATTAGGCCAATGGTGAGCTCTCCTTAGTGAAGACGCACCGAGCGAGCACTGTCAGTAACTTGAATAAGTGGCATTCAATGGAGCCAGCAAGCCTTTTGTATTCCCTGCTCTTGGGAAAACATTTAGCAGTTCCAAGTTCCAGGACTTGTTTTTTTCTCTTGAAGCCAGTGTCACTTAGACAACTTATCCTTCAGCAAAGTGAGTTAACAGGCCACATTCTGTCCACCTCATAACCTTAAACCAGCTTCACACCAGCACCACCTCTGACTCTGGGGTCCTTTCTGACAGTCTGACTGGGGACTGTCACTGAAAATGGATGCAACTACTAATGGATGTCAGACAGGCACACTGGATCTAATCGCCTCCCCTACCTGGAGACAGACGGGAACCCAAGAGCTTCACACAGCCCACATTAACACAGCACATTTCACTTTTAACTACTGCAAAGCGATTCGAGTCTGAACCAAACCCACTGTTCCAGGAGGCGACAGGCAGAGTTTACAAACTTCTGTGAAGCAGGGAGGTGAGAGGGTTATGAATAATTTGCCAGACTTTAGTTCAGTCTGGGACACTAATTCCCAAATGCCACCAGGCTGGGGTGACCGCCAGCACTGCACCATGTTGGTTGAAAACATGCAGGATGAATGCAAGACTGTGTCTCCAGCTGGCTAGGCTAGCTAGGCCATACTCATCTTTTCTCTTCAGGAAACCCTCTTTACATCAATAGATCAACAATAAGATGTTATACTCTTTCATAGCCAGTGGATCCAGTAAAAGTACAATCATGAAAGTTGTGTGTTTTGATAGTTAAACCAAAGTCTATTGATCATTGAAAGTGAGAACAGTCTTAACCATCGTAAAAGTCATTACAGTTAGGGATCTGAAGCTAAAAGTGAATGACCTGAACCTGCCGCTATCTGTCTCTATCACATCTGCCTTATATAAACCTGCCTCTATCTGAGCCTGCCTCTATCTGAGCCTGCCTCTACCACAGGAGGCAGAGGCTTGTTGTTGTGCTGGGGTGGCTGTGTTCCCCGTCACCACGGGGATATCCCCCCACTAAGCAGAACAGGCGCTGGCCGGATGGCGCAGCGTTGCCGTGGTGATGCAGCAGCCCTTTGCCGCATGCTGCAGCAGAGAGCACACACAGCAAACACACACACACAGCAAACACACACACACAGCAAACACACACACACAGCAAACACACACACACAGCAAACACACACACACAATCACCCCTCACAAAGCACCTCTGGTCTCACTAATACCATTCTCCTGTTCTACTTCCCAGTGTTTGTTCGCACAGAGTGGGAGGAAGGAGATCCCCATCCTCATGCTAAACCACAGCACATTCTCCAAACTTTTTAAATCGTCAAGCTGAAGGAAGTCCTCCAGGAGGGGTATTGGGAAAACAAGATGGAACTGGTAATAAGCAAAAAACAACCAGTGAGCCAAAGAGAGGAGGAGAGGAGTACCTTTGAGAGAAGTGATTTCATGCTGAATAGACCTTGCGCAGTCCATGCTCTGCTGGTCCTGGGCTTTCCTCAGCTTCGAGTGAGCGCTCTGCAAGGTCAGCCCACTGCTAGCCTGCCTGCTGATGGAGGAGAAGAGCTGGTCTCTACAACCGCTATCTCTGTGTGTCTCGCTACAGAACTGCTGCTGCTGGAAGGAAGCTTAGCTGCTGTGTTTTGGTTTTCACTCTCTCTCTCTCTCTCTCTCTCTCTCTCTCTCGCTCCCTCCCTCTCCCTCTCTCTCTCTGCCTCTCTCTCAATCCTATTCAGCAGAGAAACTGTGAAAGAGAAAAGTCCTGCCTCCCCCTCCCATCCCTTCTCTCCCCTTGACAATGGCCTATCCCATTCCCTTAGCTTTTCACAGGAAGGTGCCTCAGCCAATCACAGCCCAGGGAACTCCTCACATCTCACTGATGCTAGAGGAGGCTCCAATGGACCGCAGCAGATTACCGGACAGTAAAAACTGTTGTTTGATTGACAGACGGGCAGAGATGAGGCTGCAGAACACACTGTGTGATGTCACATGACTCCGCCCCTCTCAGCTCCGCGCTACTCAGGAGAGAGACACTTTGTCGGGCTGCTTCATATTTCATGAAGACGCTGCAGTGAGGTGAAGTGTCTGGGATGATGCAGCACTTCCTGAACATGGAGGATCCTGGTGTAGAGAGATGCTCTAGCAAAATGTCACCTTTGACTACACTAAGAGTGTGTGTGTGAGTGTGTAAATAAAGAACAAATCTTTTAGTTATGTGCTGAGTCAGGGTTGGTAAAAAGTCTCAAAAGCAAGAAAATATTAATAACCACCACAACTAGAACTAAAAAAATGCACTAGACTGCATATACTAAATCGAAATACTAAATGCACATGTACAGTACAGAAGGAAATCCACCAAAATAAGAATCTGATTGTGAATTTACTCAGTCTAACTAAAATGTGCTTCTGTCAACTAGAATATCTTAAAGAGAGACTGACTGAACATCAGGGTTATTGTGGTGGTGTTCAAGGTACCAGGTTATATTGGTAGCGGGTTTTCAAAGGAAAGTGACAAGGACACGCAGCCAGGCCAGTTGCATAGCTACAGCCTAAGGAACACTAACAAAGGGACAAACCAGAGATCCGACATTCACAAACATCAGAGACCCAAACTCGGACTGATCCGACACACATGACTAAATGATTTCATGACAAAATACTTGGAATTAAATAAACGTTTCTTGTGTTAACACTGGAACTAGTTTCTCCAAACAGTTTGGATGCACAGCCTGCAGTTCAGTCTTCACTAAATACCATTAAGATGGTGTGGAACTGGGAGTCAAGCTTCATTCGCACAATTCAACTACAGAGTGACCTCCTGTCACCCCATACCACACAGATGGCAGCTGGGTAAGAGACCCTCAGATATCTGGGTTGGATGATCCTGTTCCCACTAACAGAACGGACCAAGATCAGCTGTTCTCATCTCATGTACTCAAGCTTCTCACAGACTGGATCATAACTAAGAGGAACCGTCTCGACTCACAGAGAAGTTATCTGAGTTTAGTGCCAAGGACACAACGTAATTTTGCACGGCGGGAATCGAACCAGCAACCTTCTGATTACTAGCCCGATTCCCTAACCGCTCAAACACCTGACTCCCCCTAACAAAGGATATATGGTCCCCTCCATCAGCCCCCACCTCTGTCCACACTGAGTGGATGGTTCTATCTTGTGTCACTGTGCATGTTGGCTCACTTCAGCTAATCTGAGCTGAGCACATGAGCCCAGTTTTGTTCTGACTAAGGAGGCTAACAAACAGCTGTCCTGTCCCTGTGTGTAGTTAGCTAGTCCCTGTGCACAGGCAGTCTGACTGTGTTCATGCAGTCTGACTGTGTTCAGCAAGTCTGAGTGTGTTCAGGCAGTCTGACTGTGTTCAGGCAGTCTGACTGTGTTCAGGCAGTCTGACTGTGTTCAGGCAGTCTGACTGTGTTCAGGCAGTCTGACTGTGTTCATGCAGTCTGACTGTGTTCATGCAGTCTGACTGTGTTCAGCCAGTCTGACTGCGCCCAGGCAGTCTGACTGTGTTCAGGCAGTCTGACTGTGTTCAGGCAGTCTGACTGTGTTCAGCCAGTCTGACTGTTAGTTAGTTGTGTCCAGCTGCATCACGATAGAGACAGAGATCATAACACTGTACAGCTGAGCCTGTCAGGCACATTCTGGTATCAAAGTGAAATAATTTGGTTTCATAAATAAAGTCCTGAGGACAGAGAGACTGTCTTCATAGTGGGGTGGGTATAATGCAATTCAGACTATGAAGAAGTTCTTGTTTATGAAACTTAAAGAAGCTAAATGGCATTACTGTTGTCACAAAGAGGAACAGAGTTATTTACTAGATTTGTCCACCATCTCTGATTTCCCCCCCTGTCAGTGAAGTTTCTAACCAGCCTGCTGACAGAGAAAGGCATGCTGCTTCCAACATTACAGAGCACCGTGTGTGCGTTACTTATGGTTTATGATTGGTCAGAAATAGACCACATTCAGGCTCAGAGAGCAGGGGCGTTGCCAACAGCACCTTCCAGTATCAGTGTAGAGTGGGATGTACAGTAGCACTGCATAGGTGCAGTTTGCCATACCCTTGTAGGTACTACTGAAATACAGCACGTCTGCCAATCAATATGGAACCACCTGATGCCAGAGATAGCCTGGTTCACGACACACACACACACACACAGACCCCCCCCCCCCCGGGTACTTTCCATGACTTCACACCCAGGCCTGATCCCCGTCTACAGTTGACAGTGTTACCTTTGTACTTCTCTCTGACGTTCTCGTAGGCCTGGACATAGTCCTGCTCCTCCAGGTGAGCTGGCTGCATCCCCGGCTCACACGCGGCCGGCAGAGACATGGCAGGTCAGGTCAGGTCACCTCCACACTGCTGCTCTCTCCTCAGCCTGGGCACAGCTGGACGGCTGTCAAAGCTCCGTCTGTCAGACAGTCAATGTCTGCCTGTCTGTCTGTCTGTCTGTCTGCCTTCTCTAGTCACACTGTCTCACTCACAATGAGTATTCCTTCCTCAGCACCGAGAGAACCAGACCACCAAAGCACCACCACTCCTCTCCTCTGCTTGAGAAATACCAACACACACGTCGAGCCCTCCTCTTAAAGGCACAGAGGCAAACACACCAACACTGATACCAGCAGAGAGCACAGTCTCGCCCCCAGATCACACCCAGGCCTGTTGGCCAGCCCTCCCCTGCCTCACCTCCAACAGGAACAAATAACTGATCAGTGTGGGGTTACATGAGTAGCTGTAAGACACCAACCCAACACAAACAAGGTTCAGGCGTATCTGTGCTGTATGGAAACTTTTTCTTTTCCGTTTTAACAAGCTGCGCTCCACAGAGCTGCTCTGGAGCTTCGGAGACACACCTCCACAGAACCCTGAAGGAGTGCAGAGCCAGGCTACCAGAGCACCACACCTCCACAGAACCCTGAAGGAGTGCAGAGCCAGGCTACCAGAGCACCACACCTCCACAGAACCCTGAAGGAGTGCAGAGCCAGGCTACCAGAGCACCACACCTCCACAGAACCCTGAAGGAGTGCAGAGCCAGGCTACCAGAGCACCACACCTCCACAGAACCCTGAAGGAGTGCAGAGCCAGGCTACCAGAGCACCACACCTCCACAGAACCCTGAAGGAGTGCAGAGCCAGGCTACCAGAGCACCACACCTCCACAGAACCCTGAAGGAGTGCAGAGCCAGGCTACCAGAGCACCACACCTCCACAGAACCCTGAAGGAGTGCAGAGCCAGGCTACCAGAGCACCACACCTCCACAGAACCCTGAAACTCCCAGGACAGATTCATGCTTGTTGTTTCTGTCAGAGCAGATGAGTTTGTTTTCAACTGAACAATGAAATGTGGCCAGGGGTGTTGGATTTCAGCCTGTATCATTCGATGTATTACAAGGCTGTGCAAACGCATGAGATTTATATCTGCATCAGGCTTCAGTCAATAAACAGGCAGCAGAGGAAGTGTTTCTGCCAAAAGCACCAAGTCCCACTCCTTATCAACATCTCAAATATCTCCAGAAGCCTCATCGCTGAGTGTGATGTGATTGGAAACAGATTCAGCAAACTTAGTCTGCAAAGTTCTGCTCATGTCCAGTCAAACATTCTGACTCACCTATTCATATCTGCTATTTTCTACATTGCAGAGTTATAGTGAAGACATCTCTTTACACATACAAAAAAACACAATGTTTGGAATCATGTAGCAACCAAAAAAGGTGTCAAACTCAGAGATATGTTTACCTTGAGAACAGAGTTGTACCATCTTAATATTTTCTCAACCAGCTTCATATATGTCACTTCAACACTTCAAAGCAACAAAATAATCAACGTGAAAGTGAGGCTGGCTAAGTAAATGGCTACCTTCAGATCATCCCTGATTGGACAGATACATAGCCTCATCATCGGCCACTGGAGAGTCTCTCCCACACCAAGAATGTCACTTCTGTGGACTTTTCCGCCTGCAATAAAACTACCACCATGCTGCGCTAGCTCTAGAACACTGGTTCTTCTTTGTCCTTTCAGCATATTAAGTACGGGGGGAGGAAATGACAGACAAATAACTTCAGTATTCATTGACGGTTCCTTTATGCTCATTCACATGATGAGTAACATACCACCCACAGCAGTAACCATGCCTGATGTTGTTGGTTCGTGGACTGAAAGCTCATCAGAAAGATGTGAGGAAATGACTTGAGGCTCTGGCTTTGAGAGACACGGGCTGGAGGTCCAGGCAGCACGTTTGTGAGCCTGATTACTTCCCGTGACACACAAAAACACATCACAGACTATTTCTAGATTAATCTAAATTGTGCATTTAGTAGAGGTTAAAGGTGGAGCAGATATTGAAGCGTGCAACACTGTAACAGCACACAATCATGGAGATATTGTCATCACAAACTCAAACTAGTTTTATTTGGCGCCTGTCCTCTAGTGGTGTAACTGAGTACTACACACAGAGAGCTTAATCAGTTCAGCCTCTTCCTGGTTGTGTCTGAAAGTGTCTGAAGCGTATGGTGAATCATTTAACATCCGGACTTCACAGTAAAAGTCTGGATGAGGAATTCTTGGCCTGAATCGTTGATTCAATTCCATCACAAGCATGTGAAGCAGAAGAAAAGCTCAAATGAAAATCCACTCCCTGTGTGAGTGGATTAACATACTTGATAGATCAAGCACCATGTGAGATATTGTGTGTGTGTTCAGTTAATGTATGTGTGTATCTCTGTGTGTGTTCAGTTGGTGTGTGTGTGTTCAGTTTGTGGAGGTGTGTGTGTGTGTACCTGCTATGCGGATGACAGCCCTCTCCGCGGGGTCCAGGATGACCCCGGAGGCCGACTTGGAGCGCTTCAGACGGTGGTGTTTGGGCAGGTTCCATGGCAACGTGTCCCCTGGTGACGGAGAGCTAGTCATGCTCAGTTCGCTGGAGCTATCCTCCGAAGCGGCTCTGACCAGCGGCCTCCTCCTGGGCTGGTCCTCCTGCTCGGTCATCACCTGGGAGGGTCAGGAGGAACGCTTCAACACAGCCGTTTCATCCACCTACCTGCCCTTGTTTTGAACTTTATGTCTGTTTCTACAGCGTCACAATAGTGTCTTTCTCTCTCCTCTCTCCCTCCAAATCTCTCTCTCCCTCCACCTCTCTCCCTCTCCCTCTCTCTCTCTTTCCTCTCCCTGCTGGGAGTGTGAGGGCAGGTGATGCAGGAAGCATGCGCCACAGCCTGCCTGTTTCAGCTGAGTCATCATCTACAGCCGAACAGTGCTCTCTACAGGGGCGCTGCCCCTCTACAGCAGCTCCTCCTTGGGCAACACTGACAGACACAACAAGCCAAACCTCCAGTTACAGCACTGTTTACACGCATAGTATCACATCACTACTGCAGATGCCTACCTTTGTTAGGATGGATGTGTAACAGTGTCAGAGTATGAGAAATAAATAAATATACTTCAATCTCAGGAGACTGAGTGAGTACAGCAAAGGTTGTACAAGAACAGATCTCCAGCTTGGAATGTGCAGGTTCTACTTTGTTATATCTCTATATAACTATACTGAACTTTAACCTTTAAGCATACTGAGCTGAATATTTTGACTTAAATACTTCAACAACAGCTGTGAACATTACGAATTATTTAAGATAATGGATTAAATATGCGAAATAAAACCGATGGTACTGAAAAAAAACTGACATTCATCCATCTCTCTGGGTTTAGAAGGCAGTAAAACACGAAGACACTTGGAGAGTGCAATTCTCAGCCAAGGATTGAGCTGATCACGAGGAACACTGCGAAGAGTGGCGAGCTGATCCACACACGGTTCTTAGCATCAATCATATACTACTTACACCGCAATTACTCTGAGTGGCCATCATCTTGAAATCAAAAGCAGATATTACGGGAATTAAACCGCCAGTTTGTGACAAATTTGTATCAAAGGCCTGACACACAATCTATGTTTGGTACTCAAGCAAGGTCAAGGCGATGGTAGCTGTTACCCCAAGTTACCCAGAGAACAGCATGCTTCTGCAACTCTGGATTAGGACCTTGGGACTGTTGTAGGTCAATTTGGAATGACTGATTTAGGATATTGGCACAGGTATCAATTACATATAAACAACACTCGCAGCTGGGTGTAAGCGACTAGGGCTAACACTGTAAAACATGTAAATAATGTAAACATGCTCACAGATCTCAAACAACATGATGCTACTACACACTGTCGTGGAGAAAGTGATACTGCATTGTTTTTCGCTGAGACACCTGCTTTACGAGTGGATGCATCCCTTGTTATATTTAACACATTTCTCGTGGACTATACTGGAAAATCATGGTATCGACATCAAAAAATTGCACTGGCTTTAAACGCAGTGACGATGCGGAATGATAACATCTTGAACGGTGCAGGCTACAGTACTTTACTTACGTCGGACGCAGAACGCTGCTGGGATGCCGCCCCTGTAATCCTGCGACTGTCACTCCACTTCACATTCCCGGACCTACAGTACTTGTGAACATCCACGCGTGCGTCAATGCTCGCTCGTTAGAGATGCGCCAGAGACAGGCTTGGGGGAGCAGAGCGGTTATAGACAAAATCGGCAGTTCTAAACTGCATTATCCTGCATCAAGCTTGCATTCCTTTCCTGGTTGCATCAGAGCATTTTCATGCAAGGTCATAATGTAATTTATAAAAGGACTGGGATTACATAATAGTCTACAATCATCTATAGTCTCTATACATTTTAAAGCAAGTTGATACATTGAAATATAACTTGCTTCTAATCAGTTGTAGTCAACATATTCAGTCCTAATTAACCCGTCTTGATTTCAATCACTTTAATTAAAACATCTCTCACTGTGTTCTTGACACGCCCCTTGCAGTACCACAACACTAATTCCGCTGGTGACAGCAGTTTGAGTAGCAGTTAATCTCATCTCTCCTACATTGACCAAGAGTGGTCCAGGAGTGGTGCTGGATGGGGAGGGGGTGGGGATAGCTCATGGCTGTGCCTGCTGCCCACCCCCCATTATATGATGGTTGCGTGTCATTTATTCTGAATGCCAGTCTGTGTGCCAACATTGCCCCATTGTGCCACGGCCTGATCCTGACCAACCAACTGCATCAGCCTGTGACAACAGCTTTGGGCTATGGTCCAAGTTAGCTACCAAACCACATTCTACAAAACTAATGAGAGGAACCAAACATCTCACTGTGTCGCTAATGCGGCAGCTTGGTACTTGATAAACATCTTGTAGTCAAAGTTTAACGTGAAGAAAAGGGATGTTGCCAGCTGTCATCTAATGGAGTTGAAGAGGGTGATGGGAGCTGGTGTTGATGTTCAGAGCAACACATATTTAGTTATGAGAGACGGGAATTTTACAAAATGGGCATTTTGTAGGCCTAGTGGATTTCAACCAGTGGTGTTTTCTTACAAAGTGATTGTTTACCGTACTCATCGTTTTCCAGTCATCTTTTCCTCGTAGCAGGGATGGACGTATCCTGAGCAGATGCTCCGGTTTGTCCTCGCTCAGCTGAGGAGGAGGGGTTCAGTTTGGGTTTATTCTTCCATTTGAACAAGAAGAGACACAGAACTATTCATTATTTGTTCATGGGATGACAAATGACAAGCAACACTGGGGGAGCAATTACAGTATAATTCTCTCTCTCTCTCACTCCCTCTCTCTCACTCCCTCTCTCTTTCACTCCCTCTCTGGATCAGACAAAGACATCTTTATTCAAAGGCCATTGATTGTGTTCACAGTTGTGAACGAAACAAATGATGTTTTGTGAACAAGAGATTAAAGTGACCAGAGATGGACTGACCTGGAGTTGAGGGTTTTACAGTTTTGCATCCTGATGAAAATGGTGTCTTTTTGACACAGTCACAAAAGCTTTCAATACACATTGCAGAACAGGACAGAAGCATGGCACAAGCTCACAAACTGTGATGTAGTGTTTTGATGGCCAGAACATCACAGTATATCAATGAAAAAATAGAGCTAGAAAACCCGAAATCTAGATCTAAATTGACTCCCTTTCAAGGGTGGCAAAAGAATCAGAAAGGGTTTTATTTGCCATGAAAGTTCACACAGACAAGAAATGTACTGTGGCAGGAAGCTGCATACATTAAACATATAAGAATCTTAAATAAGTAGTGTACAGGTCTAACTAGGGCTAAAACATGTACAAAATGTAGAATAAAATAAAATAGCTATAATATACAAATTCAAAAAGTTAACATGTCTTGATTGGCCCAGAAGTTAGATGTCCTGTGACTATCTATTTTCAACTAATGCAAGTAACTTTATACTTTATATTTATACTATAGGTTTTCTAAACTGTGCCAAGGCACAACAAGCTGTCACGTGGAGGGGACTAAGAGTGGTACTTGATCCCTCTTACACCCCAGCCTGTGGAATGATGTTGGTGACAGTTATACTGTCATCACTGCAAAGTAGTTAAGCAGACCATCTGAAGATCATATAAAAGGCCAAATGTTTACTTTTACTGAACAGATCATTAACTTGTGGGGTTAGTTAGGTTTGCTTGACAAGAACCTCTCTAAACAACAACTTTACTATTACACAGTGGCGATTTTAGACTCTTTTTAGGGGTGCTCAAGCAAATCTACATTTAATCCCAGCACCCCTAAAAATAATATTAATTAAAATAAAAAAATATATGTATTATTATCTTAAATACGTTTTAGTACTCTAACGTAAGAATTTGCAAACGTATCTGTTAATGACAAACAATGACAGGTTCAAAGGGCTTTAAACAGGTTTAATATCCAGTGTCGCCATGCACCTTTAAGAAGAGGAGAGAAGAAGTAGGTAGTTAATTTCATGGTGCAGATGTTACATTAGGTGCGTTCGACTTCATGCAGAGCCGGCGGCTCCGACAGCCAGCTGACTTGAAGCTGAGAATGCCATTGGCTGCTTCAAGTCAGCCGGGCTGCAGGCAGCTGCAGGAGACGCCGTCGCTGCATGAAGTAGAACGCACCTATTCTCATTGGGGGCTGAGCCCCCCTAAAGGTCTGATCCTAGAATCGCCCCTGCTATTACATCATGAAGTGTACCGCAGGGTTGATGAATGGATGACGGGACACGTAACAGAAGTTATGCATAAGCAAACAGTGCTCTCTACAGTCTGAGGATGGAACAGATTGATAATTGCAACATCCTCTTATCTGTTAATGACACCAAGTAGGTAAAAGAAAAGAAAGGTGTCGTTTAAATGGAGTATCGAACAACAGGTTTTTCAAGCCCTCAAGCCAATCCCTACATAGCTTTGTTTAAAGCTTTGTCTTTGAATTCTTTACCATCCCTCATTTTCACATTCTACGATCCACATTCTCTTGTGACTGCAAACAATGAGTCATTCAGTGTGTGAAAAGGACTGTCCGAGGCAATGAATAAACCTTAAAAAATGAAAATGAAACTACACTGAACATGAAATTTAGATGGAGTCAAACCCCAAAAGATTGAGTATTGCTGTGCTTCAGAGGATGTTATTTAATCAACATATACAGCAAAATGTTCCTGCCTGTAAGCAGCTACAGAAAGGACAAGGTCTGCAAAAATGGCACATCAGAAACACTCTACATTCCCTCGCGGATAAATGATTTATTGATCAGAATTATACACCATATGGTGGTGTGATGCCTCTCTGCTATAAATGCATGCAAGGGCTCTCCGCTCGGGCTCTCCGCTCGGGCTCTCCGCTCGGGCTCTCCGCTCTAGCTCTCCGCTCGGGCTCTCCGCTCGGGCTCTCCGCTCGGGCTCTCCGCTCGGGTCCGAGTTCCTTATTGACAGCTTGGCACTTTCTCAGCATACCCCAGAGCCGCTCACCCACACGCTGGCAGATTAGCTCACGTCTGAGATACATCGACCTGTCTGTGTCTCAACAGCTTGGTCGGAATTATGTTAGCTTGGTAATGTTAAGACAGATCAAACGACCAGAGAGAGGGACACAGAACCGCTGGGGCCCAGACTGCAGGCCGTAACTGAGGAACACTCCATGTGTATCAGAACAACACTGTTCTGGTTCCCAGCAAACACAGCCCCCCCCCCTGCTGTTAACCCTGCGTAACCCTGCCAGCAATCCAATTCCATTTCACGTCAGCGGTGCTGAATGATGACCTGAGTGACTGCGTCCACAGGGGGAAGGCTGGTGTGTGTGTGATTGTTTACATGTAGCACCTTCAACTGGAACTGAAAATATTAATAATGATTATGTGTAATAATAAATCATAATAATAATTCAGCAGATGTTTTAATCTAAATCAATGTACAGGGGGGATTTTACCCTGTGACCTCCTGATCTGCAGTCAGGAGGTCTTTTGGAGGAGGTATTTTGCTCTCGACGAAGGCGGTCGCATTTTCTCCCTCTCCTCCCCCTGACCTTCCCTGCTTGGCTTCTATCGTATTGTCTAGTCTTGTCATATAGTGAGAGACTCTCTCCGCAACCACTCTCCGAACTAAGAATCATGGAATTGATTAGCTCGTCTCTCAACGCAACTGACACCATCTTCTCAACGAGAAGCTTGGGTTCGGGGGAACCCGACTGTCTTGCCGGGACGTTCGCAGCTGGCTACTCGATGGACGCGTGGGAGAAGTGGCGCGTTGTCTTCCTATTCGGAACCATGATTACAGGCTTTCTGCTGATTGGATTGGGCGCTGCCCTGGTTTATCTGAAAATTTATCAAATGGTAACAGCTGTCAAAAGCCCCCTAAGGCTGCCCGACATGATTGATGCGCTGGGAAGAGTTGTTGCAGCTCAGACTGTGGCTTTAAACCACTATATGGATAACATCACGGAGAATCTTGGGGCTCTGCAAAGGAAGTTGGACCTACTCGGAGACCTGTTGGACAAAGAAAATGAGTAGACATGAAAATTGAATGCGGCTACTGGCCCAAACAACCCCAATCTTATCTGCTTTCAGCCCCGTACCCTGCACAGGCCTTGGCCAAGGCCGTTGCTGGGACAACAACTCCCCTGGAGAGTGCTGCTGCGAGACTCTCTTGCCCTCCCTCCTCCTCCTCCTCCCCCCTTCCAACAGACACCTGTGGATTGTTGTCTCTGTCTGGGACATGAGCAAGGCTGTCTCCATGGCAATACAATCTGAGATTCTGATTGTGGCCTAGGCGAAGGAGACAACCCAGGCCTACTCATACACTAACTTTCACCTACTACAGATATGCCATCACGCCCACCGACCCCCATCCAATGCCTTCGCCTGCTTCGTTCCCCCAGTGTGGCAGACGGGTCTGTGGCCAGCGCATATTATGGCTGTTTGCACTGGCTTACCTCTACACCCCACCCCCTCCCCCCGTTGCAAGTCTGTTTCTGTAATGTTGTACAATGTATGTCCCAATGTGCTGAGGTGTTTTTTCCTGTTCCCACACTGTACTCCTCTGGGATCATAGTCTGGGGCTTGACTTTTTTCTCTCCTCCCCTCTCCTCATGTTCTGCTGAAATTTTCAAGATGGCGCCGATGATGGCTGCCTCGGTCGGCACCTTCCGGCCAAAGTAAATTCCTTGTCTGTGCAAACTTTCATGGCGAATAAAAACCGATTCTGATTCTGAAATGCTCTACCCACTGAGCTTCGCCCAGTCCCATTATAAAGATGTAGCCATGGTTAAACACAACCTTGGTCTCGTTTAACAGAGGAAGTTTCCAGTGGGCAATCACAGAGCACAAATTCACAGGAGGACTTGATCTTTGAGATTGGTTGTTGATGTTCAAAACCACAAAGTAACAACTATTTACCAAGCTCCATTTTGCAACCACAGCACTCATATTTATTCAGCTCTACAAGTGTAATGGACATTTTATGACAAATCTATTACATCAATTTGAAACAAACCTTTCACAAAAGAGATCATTTACAGTTTACACCTTGTGCACCATAAGGTGTCGTTAGGATAAGGGTATGGATTTCAGCAGACTACTTCTAAATCTCCGTCCGCAACAGACAGTTGTGAAGAGGCGGCCAGAGTCTGGTTTGAGCCTCCTCTTAAAGCGATGGAGCCATATAACTTTACTGGCAGCATGGAATAGTCAAAGGCCGTTCTCCTAACCATCTCTTCTCTCCTCATGGAGACCATCACCAGGGTAGACATCACAACACCCCCGAAGGTTAGCAGGCAGAGACCAGCTATGACACACTTATCCACCCCAGCCCACACTCGAGCGTTCTCCATCTCCAAACTCTCCATCTCCCGAGCCGAGACACTGTCCGAGTCCACTTTGACGTCCCGGGGGATTGCATAGGATATGGACACTAACAAAATACCAGTCACGAGGCAGATCACAGCGCTTATGAATCCATAATCCACTGACTTTCCCGACCCTTCAATCGCGAGTTCGTCATCGGAAAGCATGTACAGAGCCGGAACACCATCGGGGAGGTCCCTTGAGAGGTGACTTGAGCTGCCGTTATTGGACGACTGTGGACTACTCGGTTGTATATATAAATCCTCGTCGTGGCAAGTGAAATATGTTTCCAGTTCTTTGTTACAGTTTACAGATATATTATTGTCATCAACTGATCCATGCTGGCTGTACACTGCGCTCAGCAGCCCATCCTGTGTGGTCGCTGTCCATTCCAAATCGAGACTCGCCAAATTGCACGCATGCTCCATGGAAAGTAACTTTTTAACAGAACGACTTGTTTTCAAACAAAATTTAAAGTCTGAGTATTGGAGTCGGTTGATCTAGGTGACTGTTAACTTTGAGTAGATCAGCCATTTAAACACCCGTCTCTTCTCTTGTATCCAGCCGTCATCTCACAGGTCCATCTCTATACACGTGTGAAGAAGCGTCTTAATTAGATACTGATAACATTTACATAGCAGGCGTAATGTCATAAGTAGCCAGCCTAGGTAGGGTTCAGGCCTCTATTCAAAAATATTTCATAAAATATTTGACTGTATAAACTACAGGTTTGTAGCCTACAAGAAAGCTTACTGTAGCCTACAACACGAATGTCCATAGCCCATGGAATACATTTGAACTTGCCGGCAGAAGAAAATGTTAAAACAAAATAACATAGGCTAATCGAATTGACAAAATGTAGCCAGTGCTATGGCTTACCTTTTCTCGTGTAAAAATAAGACAATCGTCACGAGACTTGAATGTATCCTGAGAAGCATCTATTTACACCTATTTTCAGGAGATGGATCCTTCAATCACTTCACTCGGTAATTTTCTTTAACAAAGGAATCCCAAAGACAGCTTCTTTCAAAATCTAATGAAACTATTTAGAGTAATGCTGATGATCGCGTGCATCTGTCAGAGTCGTCATGAAAATATAAAGGCATAAGATATGCCATACCTTCTCTTCAGAAACCGCGTGCACATTCAGTAACCTACCTATAGCTGGATTTGCCTCCTTAAAGGCTCAGAAAACTCCGCCCACGCGGAGGGATCAGTGAGGCGTTTTTTGGAGAAATGTGGGAGATTGAGTTCAGTCTTTTTCAGTAAACACTGTTTAATTTCCATCAAATGAAACAATGGTTGTAATCTTGCAGCCTTTACATTTTCACAGATATCTAATTTACATTTACATTTATTCATTTAGCAGGGACATTCTCCCCGAGGCAAGTAGGGTGAAGTGCCTTGCTCAAGGACACAACGTCATTTGGCACAGCCGGAATCGAACCAACAACCTTCAGATTACTAGCCCGATTCCCTAACCACTCAGCCACCTGACTCCCGATGTAGCCTATACATCACTCCAAAGCAAGGGAGTGACACTCATAACTCAAATAAGTGGCCGATCATTAACATAAACAGGCTACTCAAAAAGTGTATTCAATGTCATACTGGTTAGAAACGAATGATGTGATTAAACATTTTATCAGTTAAAACTGTCTACCTCTGGTTCTAAAATGAATAAATGTAATTGGATTCAGTTTGGGCAGGTTTAGGACTGTCCATTTGGTGGCAGTACAACTCTGTAAATTAGGCCTACATGAGGCTTGCTTTACCAACTCTTCATTAAAAAAGTATTTTATAAATCAGATAAGTAAACGATGCTTGGTTATTCAGCTCCCTCTGCTCCATCAGACACAAGTCGGTGAAAGAGGCTTAAACGGAAAGGTCCACAAGTATAGCGAAATTTTGATTGTACAACGCAGACTACCCTTCTATTTGTATCCTATGTCTACAGCAGCTAAATCAAGTAGGCCCTATACCCAGATATCCGTATTCTTCTAAATATTAATATGAAGGGGCAAACACAAATATAAAGCCTATATATAGCCTACTTTAACACTTGAATTTTGTAATTTAAAGGCTAAATAAAACCATAAATGTATAATATTTGTTCTATTCAAGACTGCTGTGTATACCCATTATAAAGAAAAAACATGGCGGCTTTTATATAACACCCATTAGTTTTAGTCCACCTGTTCACTGGCAGGAGCTGCTGGCATGTTTCTGCCATTTTCAGATCAGTTCTTTCGGCGCAGTTGGTGAGGGGGTGAGATAATTCTCACATCCAATGAGTTGTGTAAAAGAAGCAACTGAATCCCAGATGAATCTGTCACAAAGATCACAGTTGAAATTTCAAAGCTGTCAACTGTGATCTCCTTTGTGGCAGATTTCCAATATTTAGTTTTTTGCTTTGGTACCTACCAAAGCAAAAAACTAAATATTGGATTTATCCCTTCAAAAGTTCATGATGGGAATAAAAAATATATTTACACATAGAATGTGTAGCTGCTAATTACAGAAATTAAACATGAAGTCAAGAGACAGGTTACAACGAGAATCGTTCTGCTGTATCTACAGATCTGATAAATAAATAAAAAGTTAAACCCATTGAAGTTCTTTATTCACACAATTTCAATAGATTTATTAAAAGTCTGAAAATGTCAGTAACAAAAAGCATAATCAATATACCGTCCCTACAATATACCATATAGCTTTATAAATCTATAGGTCCACGAGAGCAACAGATGTCACGTTGTTCCTCGTTGTCAGTGCCTCTCTACCAACCCCGCATGCGTTAAGAATCTTTGGTCCAACGGAAGGAGACAGAGCAGCATCTCTCCCCTCCTGATCTCAGATCTGTATCTACTCTCTGACAAGACGGAGACTTGAGCGAAGCGCGCGCTCTCACTGTTGCGCTTTGGATCAAGACACCCCGCGCGCAAAGTCGGAACTTTTACGCAAGGAACGAAAAGGTGTCGGCGGTGTCACATTCTATATTCAATCCTCGCTATCTGGTGTGCTATATTTACCAATAACTTCAAAGAACAGACAGACCTGAACTTAAAACAATTGTTCTCAGGAGTAAAAACAAAACACTTAAGAACGTTGCAGTGATGGAAAACGTTACTGCAGTGATGGAAAACGTTACTGCAGCTCAAGAAAACCACACACTGCCAACATGGACTGACCACAGCATCGAATACAAGTTGATAAGCACTTTATTAGTGTTTGTAATCTGTGCTTTAGGGGTCGTTGGTAACATAATGGTGATCTTAGTGGTCCTTACAACCAAACACATGAGGACACCCACCAACTGCTATCTGGTTAGCTTGGCCGTGGCCGATCTCATGGTGCTAACGGCTGCAGGCTTACCAAACATAACGGACAGCATCTTCGGCTCATGGGTGTTCGGCCGCTCAGGATGCCTCTGCATCACCTACTTCCAGTATCTTGGAATCAACGCGTCGTCATGTTCCATAACCGCTTTCACTATCGAAAGATACATCGCCATTTGCCACCCCATAAAAGCACAGTTTCTCTGCACGCTGTCCAGGGCAAAGAAGATCATAATTCTTGTGTGGCTTTTTACTTCGCTATACTGCATCATGTGGTTCTTCCTGTCGGATATTGAGGAAGTTTTATATGAGAACGTGACCATTGAGACATGCGGCTACAAAGTTTTAAGACGGTTTTATTTACCCATTTACTTTTTCGATTTTGGGATGTTTTTTGTTTTGCCTTTACTGCTAGCAACGATTCTGTACGGACTCATTGCAAGAATCCTTTTTTTGAATCCATTGCCATCAAATTCCAAGGAGAAATGCAAAAATGGACAAAGAAACTGCACTAAGATGAGCAGCTGTAAGAACTCCCGCCATTCCAACTCCACCGCCACATCCCGGAGACAGGTGAGTTAAAACGCGCACGTGACATCCACGGTCCCGTGAAAGTAAAGTAATATTGTAGACCGAGGTGATATATTAATATTGTTGCTCCCTGCCTGAGATGTAGATGTTCTGCATCGTCTGGTATCGAAATGGTACCGACCACCGAAATATAACATTCACATTTAGCAGACCTCTTATCCAGAGCGACTTACAGTAAGTACAGGGACATTCTCCCCGAGGCAAGTAGGGTGAAGTGCCTTGCCCAAGGACACAACGTCATTTTTCATGGCCAGGAATCGAACCTACAACCTTTTGATTAATAGCCCGACTCCCTAACCGCTCAGCCATCTGACCCCATATAAGAACTACATGCACTTCTGATCTTTGACCCAGCTGTAGGCCACTTTCTGTTCACTTATAAGTCACATTACATAAGTATCTGGTAAATTATTACACTGTTAAATGTAATGTAACAGTGAAAGTATCTCCTTAATGTATAGGTCACCAAGATGCTGGCTGTGGTGGTAGTCCTGTTTGCCGTGCTGTGGATGCCCTATCGCACGCTAGTGGTGGTCAACTCCTTCCTCAAACAGGCCTACCTGGACACTTCGTTCCTGCTATTCTGCCGGTGCTGCATCTATTTAAACAGCACCATTAACCCCGTAATTTACAACGCCATGTCGCAGAAGTTCCGCGCCGCTTTCCGCAAGCTCTGCCGCTGCGGGCGTAAAGGTCTGCAGAAGCCCACAGCGTACAGCGTGGCGCTCACCTACAGCGCCGTCAAAGACACGTCGGTGGTTGAGAGCACCGACCACTTTACCACGGAGCTGGAAGAGATCACCGTCACAGAGGATTTACTGCCTGATAAGATGATGTTTCAAGATACCCGTGTTTACAACGAGGTGATTTTCAACAAAGACTGATTTACATTTTTGACACGTTTGTACAGTAGACAGCTTGCTAAGTTCCCCTCAGGACCAGCCCCTGATCCTGAGGTTAAGAGATACTCTAGAGAAGCCTGGGTGATGCTGGTGTAAACTGTCACTTAAGTGAGAACAACTTGTGCTGTTTGTGCAGTAGAGCAGATATAATAGGCAGAACCAAGTATATGCACAGACGCACATGGGTATGAAACTATGTAAAATAAACCTCTATCCCCCAAAACAATGCCCCACTAAAACAAACTGACACCCATGCCAGTCTTCTAAAATGTCCCACAAATTTGCTATATAATGTGGAATTCGGACAGTGTGAACACATTTCCGGTGTTTGCTAACTGCAATACATCCCTTAGCAAAGTGAAAGAAGTATTAGAATAGAAGGTTAGATTCATCATTTGTGACTACTAACTCCATGTGAACAAGAAGGTTACCTCAAGGTTTCCTGTTCCAGGCACTCAGAGTATCAGACCACAGGAAGCTTGCCCTTCAGAGGAGAAAGATCCCTGTGAACGAGGACTGAGATGGAGGTCTGAGGGAAGGCCAGGTGATGACGCGCGATGTGGCAGCTAGGCTCTCGAGACAATTTGATGGACACTACTCAAGGTTCACCCTTTGAAAGCTTGTTGGAGGAACAGCAGGGTTAGACCCACACCAACAAGCTCCGCTTCAAACAAATAGGGGGGACTCATGAATGGCGCAGACATGAATGTAAACTTCAAGTCTGGAATCCTTGTAATTTTGATCAATGTTTAGCGGTGCTTTCTAAGTCTTTTGCTTGGTACTGTTTCTCGTCTGCTTTTTTGAGAACGATTTTGCAGTCTAACTGTGATGTTAGTGTCTGGGAGGAGATGTTATGAGTCTGAGCTTCACCAAGCACACAGTCTAACTGTGCATAACATGCATCTTATTCTCTGGTGTATTTCTCAGCAAACTACTGTACATATTGCCAAAGCTGTAGTTAATTTAATATTTGAATGTAAAGTGACTTCAAAAGGTTGTTCTCAATGAAGGTTAAAATGTGTTAGCTTCACTGCAAATCAAAGTTAATTTTGTTATTTATCTTAGAGTTGGAATATGGGTAGAGAAACATTTCATGTATTGTAATATTTCATGTAATAGTTCATATATTTGAAATTGTGTTTTTAAAAACTATTAATGTGACTTTTATGTGGAATATCAGTTATTCAGTAATTGGGCTTTGTTGTACACTTTGCAAGTTTTAGGTAAATAAAACTATAGTGTTCATGGTGCCGTACTATATACATGATGTCAGAACTGTAGCCATGCTTCATAAATCAATCTGTTTACTGCAGTGTGTTTGCTGTTCATTAACCATTATGACTCAAGTACTGATGTTGTAGTACTTAATATGTCTGGTCTGGGATCCTGCAGAGTAAGGCAGGATAGGGAGGATCATGAAAAGACTAAGAATCTACGTAATCAGTAAGTCATTAGGATGTACATTGTATTGAATAATGTGTAAGTAAAGTTGATTTGAGAATAAAATGTGCCTTCCCTGGCAGCCTTCTCCTCTATGTATCTTGCTACATCCAATCATGATTTCCTCATTAACATGGTAAACGCAAAGTCAACATAAAACAATTTAACTGTAAGGATTGAAAAGTAATAAAACAGGTGAAATACCATGTTACTGGTATCAAATCTAGTTCTGACAGGCAGAAGTGGACAGCCATGTGATGAGAAAGAAGCAGGAAGTGGTCAGTCATGTGATGAGAAAGAAGCAGGAAGTGGTCAGTCATGTGATGAGAAAGAAGCAGGAAGTGGTCAGCCATGTGATGAGAAAGAAGCAGGAAGTGGTCAGTCATGTGATGAGAAAGAAGCAGGAAGTGGCTCATATCAGGAAAACCATTATGTACATAGTTCATAATTACTGTTTACATTTAGTCATTTAGCAGACGCTCTTATACAGAGCGACTTACAGTAAGTACAGGGACATTCCCCCGAGGCAAGTAGGGTGAAGTGCCTTGCCCAAGGACACAACGTCAGTTGGCATGACCGGGAATCGAACTGGCAACCTTCAGATTACTAGCCCGATTCCTTAACCGCTTAGCCATCTGACTCCCCTATTCCTCCCAAAGAGACTGTACTCTGATGCCAAGGTACATAAGCAATAACAATTTCCATCCATAAGAACATAAAGTAGAATACAGGAAAACATAGATCTGTCATATTTCCAACTATAAACTGGGTAGTTTATCTGTATGAAATGATCTATCCATGCACATTAACCGTAACACAACTGAAGTCAGAGTTTTTCCAGATGGATGTAATGATCCTGTGTTCTATAGAACTGGGGGAAATATTGATCTCTTGGTGTGCAGGAGATCATTATCACCATTTAGAAATCTACTTCATCGTTGTATAGCTGCATGGCGTACCTCAGCCAAAACATGTGTAGCAGGGAAAATATGGATCAATAACCTGTCTTTGACAAATTCCCAGCTTGTTGGACACATTTCAAAGCAGCTCAAGTATATATATACACAGACACATCTTTAGAATATTTAGTATAGAACACACTGTACACAGAGGGTCTTAAGTTGCTTCCCTGGCTGCCTTCTCTATGTAGGAGACGGCTTCCCTGGCTGCCTTCTCTATGTAGGAGACGGCTTCCCTGGCTGCCTTCTCTATGTAGGAGACGGCTTCCCTGGCTGCCTTCTCTATGTAGGAGACGGCTTCCCTCCCAAGGCCTGATATGAGCTGTAAAAACTGAAATCTTTGGTTGAAACAGGAAAGTAGAAAAAGAAACAGACAAAGGGCGGGTTAGGAGGAAAAGAAAAACATGTTCTGGCTCATTAAACTTGTGATTGAACACGTCTCTTTGTAATAAAAGTGCCTTACTCCGTGTCAGTGGTATTGTTATGCTGGTAACAGCAACAGGGTTAGAAGCAGCAACAAAGGCGAATCTTTCCATAATTACAGCTCATCTGCAGGAGAGACTAGACCTAGCTTTTAGAAGTAATTATGCATGAAGAGGATGTGCTATATCAAGTGTGTTGATGGTGAAATCTCAGTCCTTACACGGTAAAAGTTAGTGAAAAGCTTTCATAATTGTCATCTTCTCTGCACAGCAGGGAAGGATGAGGATGGGATTGACACAAGCAACCCTAAGACACAAGCACCCTTCCTGTAATGTAGATGGGATGAAAACGAGTTAGATAAACTTGAACAATAAACAGAAGATGACTTGACTGCACATCAAGAGGTCACAGGATCAAACCCTCCTGTACGTCTCTTTGGATAAAAGCTAAATGCACGGACATTACATCCCAGCATCTACAGCACATCAGGCTTTGAATATTCAAACAGAATCACGGCCGCTTGGAGGGGAAGCACATTAAACCCAGTCCATGTTGACAGAATGAGCAGCAGCCAGGTGACGTGCTGGTCTGCTGCACGCAGCTCATCCATCGTTACAGGAGCTAGTTCTCTTTCCATCATTACAGGAGCTAGTTCTCTCCATCGTTACAGGAGCTAGTTATCTCTCCATCGTTACAGGAGCTAGTTATCTCTCCATCGTTACAGGAGCTAGTTATCTTTCCATCGTTACAGGAGCTAGTTCTCTTTCCATCGTTACAGGAGCTAGTTATCTCTCCATCGTTACAGGAGCTAGTTATCTCTCCATCGTTACAGGAGCTAGTTATCTCTCCATCGTTACAGGAGCTAGTTATCTTTCCATCGTTACAGGAGCTAGTTCTCTCCATCGTTACAGGAGCTAGTTATCTTTCCATCGTTACAGGAGCTAGTTATCTCTCCATCGTTACAGGAGCTAGTTATCTCTCCATCATTACAGGAGCTAGTTCTCTCCATCATTACAGGAGCTAGTTATCTTTCCATCGTTACAGGAGCTAGTTATCTTTCCATCATTACAGGAGCTAGTTCTCTCCATCATTACAGGAGCTGATGACCTGGCCTCAGCACTTGTCCATCCACAGGAGGAACAGCCGTCATCATCGCCGCTCCGATAAGTCACACCTCAGACAGACCTGCTAATTAACCTGCAGGCCTCCCCTGGACTCTCACCAGTGCTACAAGCATTTACTATTTACAGAATCTAGAAATGTTGCAAAGGATGATATTATGCTTCATTTTATTTTATAAAATGTGCCCCAAGATTGTTAGAATAAAGTCCTCAACCGGTTTGATCCTGAATGGCCGTACATCTTGAGTATGAAGTGAAACAAAGCATTAACTCAAGTAATCAGAGTATTACCTGCCTTTTACAAACGCCAAACCAGTGCAAACAATAAGTGGATGTTGTTTTCGGTCTGTTGCTGAGGGAAGCAAAGAGAAGCTGAACACGAGGAGTAGCAATATATGAATGAAAAGTTGCAGCCTTTGTTAATATCTCTTAGTATCTATTCCCTTGGTGGTCCACAATATCGAGTAGGGTTTTAGTAGTTGCTAAAAGCTTAGTTTTCCCCTGTTACATTGAAGTTATTGTACAATAACTGTTAGTAAGCGACATATCGATTCAGCTAACGTGTACGAAATTAAGTCTATGCACAGTTGGTATTCTGCAACTCGTGTCTTTTTACGTTGTATTTATTTCCGGCTTTTGTCAGTTTTACTGTGATGTCTGGAAACTTACCACTTAGAGTGCTTTGTAGGTTGTTTTTACTGTGACTGTGAAACAGCCGGGTTCAAGACCACATCTACCCTGGTAATGTCTAGAACTGGGTATTGATCTGAACATCTCAGACCTTAGTCTGACTGAGCAAAAATAGACAAAACCCAAATCCATTAGCGGCTCTGAGATACATCTCCCACCGAATAATCAGTATTTAGTCTTTTTCTAAAGCTTAAGTAGAACTAGTTTGGCCACTGCCAAACTAGCTTGGCAGGGTTGCCAATTAACTGATGACATTTGGCACCAGCACAAACCAGAGGAGGGGTATTTCTGTAATTAGATCTGCTGTTGTTAAATTGACTTGTTCATGTGGAAACAAAATTGAAGCTTTTTATTGCATGTAACAGGTAATTACACAAACAAAAGTTGCTGTGGAAAAACCGCAGGTGGTTGTGAGAGTGGCACATCATGATTTGAGTCCTGGTACACAAGATGTGCAAGTCTTCGCACAAAACGCAGCTTCACAGTGTAACACTGTGTAGGATATCATTTACATTTATGGAAATCAGTGTTCTCAGTTTTCATAATGCCAGCAAGGCGATTGGATGATGTGATTCTCTCACTACTACGACCATCTGAGAAGACCTTCGGCGGGCCAGCTCACCAACTGTAACCCCCAACCACTCTAACGTATAAACACACGTGCTCACATATAATAAACATACTCTACAAAAAAAGATTAGGGGGCGGGGAAGTGACCTGTGTTGTGTAAGATGCGGCTTGGAAAGACAGGGTTCACTGGGTCTGATTCATTTCAATGTTTCTAGGTCGGGTTTCCTGAGAGCATTATTCTTCACGAAGACATAAAGCCCGGGCCTACAGCACCGCCAGGCTGTATCCACCAAGCTTTAGAAAAATACACATGACACTACTGTTCACACACAACAGTACAAGACTAACTTGAAAAAGCTGCAAAGAATACATTCATGACCCTGGCGGATGGAATCCCTCAGTCTTGGTTTACCAGTAGAATGTGTCGTCTGCAGACTGATGTGGTCCCTGTAGGCACCTCCCTATCTAGTTACTGACCTTCAGAACAAAGAGATTGTTGCAGGTCAAGACAAACAGTCTCTCGTTGCTCGCTTGAAAGCCGAGTATTGTATCGTTGGACTCCAGGCTGACCACCTGTTGCTTGGCAACCTGGCCCACCTGCCGTCCCTGTTTGCGGTTGAAGAGGACAGTCTGGAGGGGCGCGGGCTGCCAGTAGAGGAACACCCGGCGAAGACACTCCCCCAGAGCTGCGTAGGAGAAGTTCGGGGCGCATGTCGCAAATTTCTTGTCACGTTTGGAAGCCTGGACGTAACCTGTGAACAGGAACAGGGAACTGAGAGTGTGTGTGTGACCGAGACCATGGTGCTGGACAGAGTGTGTGTGTGTGTGACCGAGACCATAGTGCTGGACAGAGTGTGTGTGTGTGACAAAGACCATGGTGCTGGACAGAGTGTGTGTGTGTGTGTGACCGAGACCATGGTGCTGGACAGAGTGTGTGTGTGTGTGACAGAGACCATGGTGCTGGACAGAGTGTGTGTGTGTGACAGAGACCGTGGTGCTGGACAGAGTGTGTGTGTGTGTGACAGAGACCATGGTGCTGGACAGAGTGTGTGTGTGTGACAGAGACCATGGTGCTGGACAGTGTGTGTGTGTGTGTGACAGAGACCATGGTGCTGGACAGAGTGTGTGTGTGTGACCGAGACCATGGTGCTGGACAGAGTGTGTGTGTGTGTGACAGAGACCATGGTGCTGGACAGAGTGTGTGTGTGACAGAGACCGTGGTGCTGGACAGAGTGTGTGTGTGTGACAGAGACCGTGGTGCTGGACAGAGTGTGTGTGTGTGACAGAGACCATGGTGCTGGACAGAGTGTGTGTGTGTGACAGAGACCATGGTGCTGGACAGAGTGTGTGTGTGTGACCGAGACCATGGTGCTGGACAGAGTGTGTGTGTGTGACCGAGACCATGGTGCTGGACAGAGTGTGTGTGTGTGACAGAGACCATGGTGCTGGACAGAGTGTGTGTGTGTGACCGAGACCGTGGTGCTGGACAGAGTGTGTGTGTGTGTGACAGAGACCATGGTGCTGGACAGAGTGTGTGTGTGTGACAGAGACCATGGTGCTGGACAGAGTGTGTGTGTGTGACAGAGACCATGGTGCTGGACAGTGTGTGTGTGTGACAGAGACCATGGTGCTGGACAGAGTGTGTGTGTGTGTGACAGAGACCGTGGTGCTGGACAGAGTGTGTGTGTGTGTGTGTGACAGACACCGTGGTGCTGGACAGTGTGTGTGTGTGTGACAGAGACCATGGTGCTGGACAGTGTGTGTGTGTGACAGAAACCATGGTGCTGGACAGAGTGTGTGTGTGTGACCATGGTGCTGGACAGAGTGTGTGTGTGTGTGTGTGACAGAGACCGTGGTGCTGGACAGAGTGTGTGTGTGTGACAGAGACCATGGTGCTGGACAGAGTGTGTGTGTGTGACCATGGTGCTGGACAGAGAGTGTGTGTGTGTGTGACCGAGACCGTGGTGCTGGACAGAGTGTGTGTGTGTGACAGAGACCATGGTGCTGGACAGAGTGTGTGTGTGACCATGGTGCTGGACAGAGAGTGTGTGTGTGTGTGACCGAGACCGTGGTGCTGGACAGAGTGTGTGTGTGTGACCATGGTGCTGGACAGAGTGTGTGTGTGTGACCATGGTGCTGGACAGAGTGTGTGTGTGTGTGACCATGGTGCTGGACAGAGTGTGTGTGTGTGTGTGACAGACACCGTGGTGCCAGGCAGGGACCTACCAAGGGCGTCGAAGGTGGCAATGTGCTCCCAGAGATCGCTGGGCTGTTCTGGGCGAGGCTGCCAGAGCAGAGCGTCCACGTCGTAGCGCAGGCAGAAACACGGCATGTCTGCCGGGTTCACCGCCACCGAGAACAGGAACTGATTACTGCCCAAATTCACCTGGACAGAGGGAGAGAGGGGATAGAGAGGAGGAGAGAGAGGGGATAGAAAGGAGGGGGGAGAGAGAGGGGATAGAGAGGAGGGGGGATAGAGAGAAGGGGGGATAGAGAGGAGGGGGGAGAGAGGGGAGGGGGAAAGAGAGGGGATAGAGAGGAGGGGGGAGAGAGAGGGGATAGAGAGGAGGGGGGAGAGAGAGGGGATAGAGAGGAGGGGGGAGAGAGAGGGGATAGAGAGGAGGGGGGAGAGAGAGGAGGGGGAAAGAGAGGGGATAGAGAGGAGGGGGGAGAGAGAGGGGATAGAGAGGAGGGGGGAGAGAGAGGGGATAGAGAGGAGGGGGGAGAGAGAGGGGATAGAGAGGAGGGGGGAGAGAAGGGAGGGGGGAGAGAGAGGGGATAGAGAGGAGGGGGGAGAGAAGGGATAGAGAGGAGGGGGGAGAGAGGGGATAGAGAGGAGGGGGGAGAGAGGGGATAAGGAGGAGGGGGGAGAGAGAGGAGGGGGGAGAGAGGGGAGGGGGGAGAGAGAGGGGATAGAGAGGAGGGGGGAGAGAGGGGAGGGGGGAGAGAGAGGATAAGGAGGAGGGGGGAGAGAGGATAAGGAGGTGGGGGGAGAGAGAGGATAAGGAGGAGGGGGGAGAGAGAGGGACAGTGGGTAACACTACAGTCAGGGTGTGTTGAGTGATTCCTAAAGGCTTTACTGATGGTTGAGCTGTTAGAGAGCCGTGTGATGAGAGCCGTGTGATGCTGTCACACTGCTGGGGGAGTGAGCCCAGCTAGCGCCCTCTTCCCTCTTCAGTCCGAAGGGTTTCTGAAGTGACATGAGTGTCGTTTCGGCTGCCATCAAAAAGGCCCAAAAACATGCTCAAATACAAACTGTCTTTTCTCTCTCAGTGGATGTGAAACAGGAGTGTGCGTCTGCATGTCCGCCCGGCGCCCACCCAGAGTTTACAACCACAGATCAAGAGAGAGATCTCGACGTCTGTGTAGCAGGACTTAATCACAGGACCCCATCGGGAAGGCAAGGGACACTTGACAACAGGCACACTTAATGAATGGTTAGTAGCAGAAATAGGCACTCAATATTGAATGAGTGATTGAACTTGAGGACATCCTTCAGATCAGCCTGTAAGTAGTGCATAGTGTGTAGTGCGCGTGTAGCGTGTGCGTAGCGTGTGCGTGTAGCGTGTGCATAGCGTGTAGCGTGTGCGTAGCATGTGTGTGTAGCGTGCAGCATGTGCGTAGCGTGTGCGTAGCGTGTGCGTAGCGTGTGCGTAGCGTGTGCGTAGCTGTCTGTCTGAGGTGTTTTCAGCCCTGCCGTCTCCTACATTTACATTTAGTCATTTAGCAGACGCTCTTATCCAGAGCGACTTACAGTAAGTACAGGGACATTCCCCCCGAGGCAAGTAGGGTGAAGTGCCTTGCCCAAGGACACAATGTCAGTTGGCATGACCGGGAATCGAACTGGCAACCTTCGGATTACTAGTCCGACTCCCTCACCGCTCAGCCACTCTCCTCCATCAGGAGAGCAAGAATAGAGACACCGCTTTATGACAGGCCGTCCAGTGTTCACGCTAGCCTTCCTGCTCAGCAGCATGCAAATCTAACTGCCAATGCTTTTATATGAATATGACAGATCTCCCCACCTATTGCTTTGCTTGCCTGACAACCATTGAAAATGCATTCAATAAACTGGGCCAAATGTGACAGCTTAATGATGGTTTCACAGTCTGACAAGTCTTGTAGATATCAACACTCCTTCATATTGTAACTTTCTTTTTTAACGGTATCCTGCATGTAAAGAAACACCTTGTAAAACCCGTGTATGTAAACTGTGAAGTCATTGGTAACTGCTTTGGCTGGGTATCACAGGATTTTCTGCATCTTCGAACATAAAAGGACCTGTAAATATCCAAGGTATTATTTTTAAGAATGATTTTAATGGTTTAGCTTAGTTTTTTAATAGGAATGTATATAATACATTAAACAAAGATGATATCGAAGGAATATTGTATTCTGGAGTTAACTGACACTGTTGTGTCTTCAGTTCCATTGGTAAAGAACAAACCCAGCACCTTGATAACGAAGCATCTCCAACACCATGCTGCCCTCTCCTCATTACCTCCTCTCTCCTCTTCAGGCTGCCGGCTGCAAATGATACGTACATTTTCCTTATTTTTGTTGGACTAAAATCTACTGTACGTCTCCATTCGGTTCAGCTGTAAACAGCCTGGAAACAGCATATTCTGTTAATAAATATAAGCCTGTGTTCCTCTACCTGGCTCTTGCTTCGTGTAGCTCGAGCATGTGAGCGTATAGTGCATCAGTGTTTTGCCACCAGTTGAATCACATCAAGTATCAGTCAAAAGACGTAAATAATCCACATTTCTCCACTAATTCCTATGAACATGAAGACACAAGAATGTAGTGGGACCCGTTTTATTTTTTTAATCTTTGGAAATCCCATCAGATGGAGTGTGGTGTTGAACAGAGGCAAAGGGGCATGTTATGTGAACTAACAGCATGTTTCTGGCTGGGAATCAACCAGCTGGTTCAGTCCTGGTATCTGGCTTGTATGGGTGAGTCAGATGTGATGAGCACGACACAGAACGCAGCGGAACAAATCAACAACCTGGATGTGCAGAGACTGCACAAACATCCACACTAACGGGACTGACTAGATGCATTCAAAAAACGAATTAGCCATGTTCCAATCCTAGTTTATTGAGTCACACGAGAGGTTTCGTATGGTAATGGCAGTTGAGGATGTTTTGGTATTTAAGCCGTGCAGGGCAGTGGAAGGCTCTGCAGGGTCCTCCAGTGTGGGGCTGAACCGTGTGTGTGTGTGTGCACGTGTGTGTTGGAAGGTCTTGTTCCTACCACATGAGTGGGCTTCAGAGTGTCTCTGTCGAAGCGCACCAGACTGGAGCTGTCCTCCGGGAAGCCGTCACAGTCCTCCAGCTCCTGGGAGTTACACGGAGGCTTGTCCTTATCTGGGTCTGCGTTCTGGAGGAAGAGGAAGGCACAGTGAGAGTGTGTGTGTGTGTGTTGAGCGTTCTGGAGGAAGAGGAAGGAACAGTGAGAGAGTGTGTGTGTTGAGAGGCAGCGCTCAGAGAACAGGAAGAGGAAGCTCGAAAAGCTCAAGAAGAAAAGAATTGACAAGAGGGACACAGAGTGACGTAAGAGGCCAGAAATCTCTTCCATACTAGGCATGTGGGACTGAAGAGGTGGGACAAGATGTGACGGTGTTGAGCCGGCACAGAAGAGAAGCAGACAGGGACTCGAACAGACTGGGGGTATTGGAGAGATAATCCCCTCCATTAGTAACCACAGGAGTTGGTTGAAAACCTTTATGGACTGACCATGTCCTCAGTGGTGAGGTGAGTGAGTCTCTCGTTCAGGAGAGCGGCCTGCTCCTCGCTGATCAGAAACTCCCCTCTCCTGTCCCCAACCACCAGCTCCAGCCACATGGGCCCCTGGTCGCGCTTCTGCAGGGTCACCTCCAGGCTGGTACAGAGTAATACAGGTGACACAGACGCAGGGAGAGAGTTAGTGGTGGACAGCAGAGAACACAAACAGGCCTGCAGGAGAACCATCACACTGACACACAATCATATTCCATGAAAGCTTTTTCTTTCAATTTAAAACAGGAGACTGGAAAGCGAGAATAGGCTGGTGCTCGGCTGGCCACTTGACAGCTCAGTGTCTCCAGGTTCAGCAGACGTGTTGCTAATGAGGATTTACATGCCATACAATGCATATTGAAAACCCACATTATACAATAGACATTCAAATGCAAATCACTGGCACACGGATGTTTACATACTCCAGTGTCACTCTCTCTTTCATGGTACATGTACAGTATTACCCACAAACACACGAAAACTATGCACATCAAAAGGAATAATCAAGATTGTTTTTAGAAATTATAAATAAATTCTTCATTGCAAATTTTCCATATGAAACGATTGTTAGGGGTTTGGTTTGAAAAAGAACAGGAGAAAAGAGAAGTGGGTGATACTGAAAAACATGAATGAGTGTGTACGACCCATCATGGTGAATAATAGGTTTGTGTGTGTGTGTGTCAATTCGGCACCTCCAACCTTTTGTTGTCTCTGATGATCCAGGCGCTGGCTTCGGGGTCCACGGGGGCCTGCAGGAGCCCCTCCAGCAGGGGGGCGTAGCCCTGGACCCCCACCCTCACGCTGTCCCCAGTCAGCCTGAAGTCCACCATGTCTCTGCTGATGCCCGGGGGCATTCGAACCGAAACCGTGACGTCCTCGCTTGTTTGCTGCCAGAAGTAGATGGGGTCTGGAGGACCAGGAGGCAAGGACCGGAGAGATTATGGGACAGCACTTGACAAATAACGCTTTATTCTACAGATTTAAAAAGACAAATATAAGACTGAACATTTGTATATTTATATTATCATCAAATAAAAGTTGAAGGGTTTTACAAAATGTGATAATCCTGTGCGGTTTTACGGTACATGAAAATAAAGGTAATTGTGACCAGTGTCCTACAGTTTCCAACCTATCTACAGTACACGCCTCATATTCAACTGAATGAAGACAATTCACCAGGGCTGGCTGTGTAATGTACTGTCATTATGCTTCAAGGTTATAGGCTCATTCAGTCTCCCTGTTCAGCCCTCCACCACCAGGTGCATCTGGGTCAGCAAATGTCAACAATGCACAGAAACATGGTCCATGAGAACATTCATGATCTCATTTTGTTGTTCTAGTCAGAATCTCGCTTGGCTCAAATAATGAGATGTCCGGGACATAATGTCCCATAATGTCAGTGTCTCTAACTCCCCACACAATCATAACTAGCTCCCCCTCTCCTCTCCTCTCCTCTCCCCCTCTCCCTCTATGTGATGTGACTGTAGCGTGTCACTGCCATCTTTAACCAAGCTTCTGAACAAACGGACAGACTTCCTCTGCCTCCGGTTACTCTCGTAGCACTTTCAACTCCTCCACTACCATTACCGTTTCTTCCTCCGCACAAAATAACAATAAGATAAAAGGACTGGCTCAAAGCTAATATTCTTGGATGTGTCAGGAAAATAACATGTTTTTGGCAATTAGCCTAGTCAGATTATCAAGAACCTCAATCATAGGGATGTGAATGTGGTGGTGTTCACTGATCCAGAAGGGCTGAGCTCTGGATGAGATATTGTGTTAGAATTACTATTGGTTTCTATGGCTACAGCCAACCTAGCTGAGTTTTCATTCTTGAGCTCTTGAGGGGGAGAGGAGATGATAGCTTGGCCCATTTGTGTGGGATATTGTATGCAACCATGGTAAAAGACAAACTGAACAATGTATTTCCATCTCTCTGACCTCACTAGCATTTCTGTGTAGCGGATCTACACAGGTTAGATAATCTCCCAACACGACCCCTTCACATCAGGCGACGGGAACAACCTCAACGCAGCCCAAGACACTTTCAAAAACATGCAACGTGGAACATATAACTCCAAAGAAACAGGCCAGTAGAATGAGCAGACATGGAGCCGTGATCCACCTTGTGGCTGTGAGCTAGCGTCCGTCTCCATGGGCTCTGCAGCCGCCCGCTCCACCGGCTGCCCGTCCACGTGCGTCACCACGAAGGGCTTCTCCGCCAGCAGCATCAGGCCGGTCCCCTGAGGCTCCACGGCGGCGTAGTGAGGAACACACTTCCCTCGCAGCACCCTCCTCTTCCTCACCTCATACTCATTCTTGCGGCCTGGATTCAGATTACATTACATTTAGTCATTTACCAGACGCTCTTATCCAGAGCGACTTACAGTAAGTACAGGGACATTCTCCCCGAGACAAGTAGGGTGAAGTGCCTTGCCCAAGGACACCGTTATTTTGCACAGCCGGGAATCGAACCAGCAACCTTCGGATTACTAGCCCAATTCCCTAACCGCTCAGCCACCTGACTCCCATGTTGAGACAACCGAACAGGCCAGACTGTGAAAGAGGGGACACGCTGTTCCATTATTTGGTTCCCTTCTTTTCTCAAAGCACTTTCATCCTCACAGTGTTGAAAGCAGATACCCTTCCTACAAACAGTGCTCTCAGAACTGTTCAGATGTGAGCTGTACGTGTTGAAAGCAGATATCCTTCCTGCATCAGTACTAGTGATGTGGATCCAGCACATACAAAAAGCAACCACTCAAACAAACAGCTCTGATGAGAAAAAGCATGCTTGTACTGCGTATTACAATAAAAATGTTACATAAATGCACTGACAATATCTATTATACATGTTACTAACTACTGTTATATTCGGTTTGTAAAACCAACAGAATGTTTACAAATAATTCCAATTAATTAAATGTAGCATACTGATTGAATGTGACATACTGACACGTTAACTTTCCACAATTCAAAGCCAACTTGCAATGTGACAATCCTCTAGTGACGATCAGGGGGCATGCTGACAGACTGGCCATCTTCATCTCCATTCTGTTAAACATGACAGCCCAACACTGGTCTTCCAGCATATTCCTTCTCTCCATCAATAACTAGTTCACACAAGTCCTCTAGCAATGTAACACTTGGCATCATAAGTTATACGAATACACCCCCCCCCCCGACCCCTTCAACTATGTTGCGACTGTGCGGTGTGTCTTAAGAGGAGTGGCTGCTGTGTGCAGTCAGAAGCCAGGCTGCCAGGCCGCCACGCCTGCCCTCACCCTGCTCAGCTGTGCCGGAGACGGCCTGCCCTCACCCTGCTCAGCTGTGCCGGAGACGGCCTGCCCTCACCCTGCACAGCTGTGCCGGAGACGGCCTGCCCTCACCCTGCACAGCTGTGCCGGAGACGGCCTGCCCTCACCCTGCACAGCTGTGCCGGAGACGGCCTGCCCTCACCCTGCACAGCTGTGCCGGAGACGGCCTGCCCTCACCCTGCTCAGCTGTGTCGGAGACGGCCTGCCCTCACCCTGCTCAGCTGTGCCGGAGACGGCCTGCCCTCACCCTGCTCAGCTGTGCCGGAGACGGCCTGCCCTCACCCTGCTCAGCTGTGCCGGAGACGGCCTGCCCTCACCCTGCTCAGCTGTGCCGGAGACGGCCTGCCCTCACCCTGCTCAGCTGTGCCGGAGACGGCCTGCCCTCACCCTGCTCAGCTGTGCCGGAGACGGCCTGCCCTCACCCTGCACAGCTGTGCCGGAGACGGCCTGCCCTCACCCTGCACAGCTGTGCCGGAGACGGCCTGCCCTCACCCTGCTCAGCTGTGCCGGAGACGGCCTGCCCTCACCCTGCTCAGCTGTGCCGGAGACGGCCTGCCCTCACCCTGCACAGCTGTGCCGGAGACGGCCTGCCCTCACCCTGCACAGCTGTGCCGGAGACGGCCTGCCCTCACCCTGCTCAGCTGTGCCGGAGACGGCCTGCCCTCACCCTGCTCAGCTGTGCCGGAGACGGCCTGCCCTCACCCTGCTCAGCTGTGCCGGAGACGGCCTGCCCTCACCCTGCACAGCTGTGCCGGAGACGGCCTGCCCTCACCCTGCTCAGCTGTGCCGGAGACGGCTTGCCCTCACCCTGCTCAGCTGTGCCGGAGACGGCCTGCCCTCACCCTGCTCAGCTGTGCCGGAGACGGCCTGCCCTCACCCTGCTCAGCTGTGCCGGAGACGGCCTGCCCTCACCCTGCTCAGCTGTGCCGGAGACGGTGATCCACTCCAGGGACACAGAGAAGCCACTTCCCCTGTCCTCCTCCGAGTCCTTCTGGATGCGGAGCAGCAGCACCTCTATGGCGTGGACCCCGGACGTGAGGTGAGCCAGGCTGTGGAGGATGGTGAAGGGCTCTCCCAGGGTCTCGCTGAACAGGGGCTGGGGGGGGGGGGAGACACACACACAAACAGCAAGCTCTCATGTCAACCCAGTTGTAAATACATTAGTGTATTAGTGTGTTCCGATTTAAAATAAGATATCAAAGTTACGGTGGCTTGATTGTATTTTTTCTGCTGTAAATGGTAAAAGTTGTGTAAATGGTAGAACTAGCTAGAATGACTGACTGAAGTGAGTGTACAGTAGGTGCTGTTGCCTTGGAACTCACCCAGACGCCTCATCTAAACACAAAGAGAATGCGAGTGCCAGTTTGGCTCTAATCCTTCAGCACAAACGCAACAAACCCAGCAAAATCATGTGAGGGCATTTACTCAAGGGCTTTCGAATAATCTTCCAATCCATATTCAACACAAAAGCTTAGGCTATATTGAGTCTATAAGTGAGCTTTCTTTAACAAGCAACATTCACAGTCCTTGAGGACAGTCAGAAATAATCTTGTAACATGAAAGCAACCCTAGAGAGGATTGTCTTTTACAGAGTAACCAATATTGCCAGCCTGTCAGGGTTATATGTTATTTTATTTATGAAAGTGGCAAAAACAAGCATCAAATTGTGGCAAAACAATGGCTGTGATTGGCAACTGACTTGGAATATGTAATTATTTGGTGAATAGGGGTGTAAAACTGTAGTCTAAAGGCCATCAGGAGGCTTATTTCAACTGAAACCTATCAAATCCATCGGTTTAACTGCTGGTATCCTTAAATTAGATTTTGTTTCACATGTAGCTTTAGCTTAGTGGTTAGAGTGTTTGACTGCAAACCACTGGACGGAGGTTCAAACCCCCCCTACTATACGTCACCGTGGAAAGGCCTCTCCTAAACAAACACATTTCTATCTTCTTCTTCTTACCTCCCAGGTGTGAGAGGCCTCCTTCCTCTTGCCAGTGCGGAGGAGGAGGAGCCTCCCGGAGCCATCAGAGAGCGCCGCCCAGGTGGCTGACGTCAGGCTCAGAGAGGCACACAGCCTCTCCTCCCCCCGGCTGGGGTCAGGGGTCACGCTGGGGTCAGGGGTCATGCTGAACACCTCTCGGGGCTTTCCCAGGGCTGTGTCCTGGAGCACAAAACAAAAACAGAGTTACAGGAAAATCCACATTCTATGGATCTCTTCAATTACAGAGCCTATATGATCTAAAGAAAAGTCATCTGTTACACAAAAATAAAGATATACTGCTACTACGTTTGCAGTAGAAACCTTTTCCAAAACACTCATTAGTGAGCTTGCCGTCAGCACGGCACACCATTATCTCATTTTTATTTTATTTTGTATTTGTATTATACCCACCTAACTCCTTCTACAGTTTTGCACTGTGACACCTTGTGCATCTCATTCAGTTGCACGGTTTCATGAGAGATGAGGCTGGAAGTAATTGGGTTATCAAAACTGTAGTAACCAACTTCTACCCGGAGCACCTTGTGACTGGCTGCTTACAGGATGCAAGACCACCTCTTCTCTCAGCTTTGTTAGAGGGGTGAGATGATACAAGGCTAACAGACTCAACAGCTTAGCTTCATTCAGTTGCCATGGTTCCTGATTCAGAGCTTTATCACAGGACATATTATAATGTATTTTCAGATCCTTCTCTCCAGACACCTCTCATTACCCTGCTTGCAGAGTAAAGCAGCATGCACAATACCCCACTGCCCTGGCCACAAAAGCATCCACAAGAAGGATAATTACCATGTGATCATTGTAATTATAGTGTGAATTTAATTTCCATAAGTACTTTTTTCTGGGAACTCAAGTTTCTGAAGCTTTTTGCAGGCAACATGGTCTTGGTCTAATCATTACAATTAGCTTCACATGGAGAGAAGGGATAATCCTAAAAACTCAGTCCTCTTCATTAGACTAGGCTGGTTATCTTGGTTATGAAAGTGATTTTAGTTGAGGCCGTTCCTTTTTCCAAATTCCAGTCTTTTCAAAAATGTTTGGAATTAGAGATGTCAATGTTCAAAAAGATTATTTTTTATTGTCATTTTAATAAATCATTGCAGACAAATGTACTTTGAGAGAGCAGTTGACAGTTCAAACATGCAATTTTTTCAGAAAAAAATAGTACAAACTATGTATTCCACTACAATGATTACTGTTGTAGGTTAGCTTCACTGCTAAAATATTATCAATATGCTTCAACACATTTTGTATGTATTTCTGTGGTCCATTATGTTGTGTGTTGTACGTTATGTGTATCGTTTCATAGGTGTCAGGGCGCCCCCTACAGGTGTTTTAGAATAAATTGGGATTTAAGGTAGTTGCATTGTTTGCATGTTGCAACGTTCAAAAGAAGGTTTTGCAGACACACTTACCAGCGTGACTGTGAGATTGAGCAGCCGCCCTTTGCAATCCACAAAGTAGACACTGTCTTCATACCAGGGGTCTATATGCAAGTAGTTGTACATGCCAAAAGCACGCACATGCTCCAAGGTATACTGGCTGTCTTTCAGCTTAATTTCCCCAACGCCTGGAAAAAGATATACAAAGTAAACTGCAATATCAAGACGCAAGAAACAGTTCACGGGAATATCGTGTCGTGTTCACTATGATATCCCTTTGGGGTCTCTGACAATGAAATTGGTTGTTAACTGGTAAAATGTAAAAAATATATAACGTTACAGTCCTCTTAACTGAGCTGTTGTAGCTGGATAACTACGTCACAGATGATCTTTACCACGTAGCTGATGAATGAAACAGTAGCTACCGATGTTAATATAGCTAGTGCTATATGGCTCGCAATTTTCCTCGAGAACAAAGACTTTCTGCTCAGTCAAATCTTTCATCACCCCCAGGCTCTCTAGATATTTATCTGTTCCAGCTTTGTAATGAATTGCAACTTCTGTTTGAACAGTCATTTTCTGAAGAAAAAAAAACATAACTAGCCGATCATTCGCTGAACACTTTATCAGTTGTATTATTTATGGTACTGTAGCAGGTAACCACATGATGCTAGATGGCATGCAGTTTCAAGGCATTCCTCACCAGCATCTAGCTCTACGTTGTATGTTGGTATGGTGTCCAGAGATAACCTGTAACTTTCAAAGCTGGGATCCAAAAGCTGCCTGTTCACCTTCAATGTGTAATTTGATGCGGCCATGTTTCGAAAGAATGGCTACGTTTGCAGATGCTGCAACGATAAATTTGTGTTTACTGAGAAGACATAAACACACCAACTTTATATGCTTCCTGCACTCTTTCTTCTTCGTTTAACGTTGCTGCCATCCGTAGACGTTTACGTTGCTGCCATCCGCAGGTAGGATGGTGTAATGACCAATTTGGCGCAGATTGGATGTGCACAAGACAGTGATACGTCTTTTCGGGGAAAAAATAGACCATGTCCAAATAGACCAAATAGACCATGTCTATTTTTCTAGTAAATTTATTGTCTGCTGGTTTATTTAGCTATTTTTTAGCACACCACATTAAGTATAACACTTTGTACTGTAAGACTTTGAATATTAAAGAATTAACACCTGACTACTCTTGTGGTTTTGCAAATGTTACAGTTAAAAACCCTAGAAGGGTCAAGTCATTCCAGGCAGACATTTGTATGACGTGAGCAACACAGCTACAACTAATATAATTGATAATGGGTGTGTTAAATTTATGTGCAAATATCAAATATTGACCATAGTCAGTTGTATTGACGGCACCGACGGACCCCCAAATCAGATTCTGCTTAGGGCTCCATAAAGGCTTGGGTTAGGGTTAGGCCCCTTAAAGGTTTGGGCTGGCCGTTGGAATGGTTTAGAACCTCCTTTGGACCAGACATCATCCTGACAGCTGTAGAGTAGTGGGATAGGTTATATATTATCGCTAGGCTATAGAACAATTCTACTGTACAACATCAAAACTGCGTAACTATAGCGCCGTAACAGTACAGTAGGCTAAAAGATGAAGAAAATTATGCTGTTGGCCTACAAGTCAGGATTGTGGTTGTTGTTTGAACTGTCTTTCTATTCTTCAAACCCTAACTAGAATTATCTATTGTGAAAGACTAATTGATGGAGCTGTCATCCTTTCACAAAGAAACTCAGCAAAATAATCACTAAAAAGTTAAGTTCAAACTTAAGTTCCTACTTCCATTCTTGTGCACATTCCATGTTCATACTCCACTGCCTCAGAAAGGCATACTGATATTTCCTTTACACGCAACTGACGATTATTATACATATTTTGAACTGAAAATAGACAAAAATGTTTGTAGAAGGGCTTATATGTCATGACATCCAAATTACAGAGCAAGAAGTTCCCATTAAAGTGTTTAAAAACAAGACGCTATCGACAAGCCGCATGATACGGTTGTCCAAATTCTTTTGTTTGTTTTTGAAATGGTCTATTTCTGGTGGGCTTCACTGTATTTTGCAAGGTTGTTAGACAACATAAGTAATGCCTGAGTGATCATGAATGCATCGACGGTCCCATTCTTCAAAGACTGAAGTTGCCACACAACATTTCTGCCTTTGTTTCTTTTCTTTGTCTTTCATGGTTCATGACAGGAACTTCAGACGTGTATGACAGACTTTAAATTGGCTGGATCCATTGACTGAAATTCAGGCCATTATTGTCTCCCCACAAGTACAAACAAAAGACTAGCTGACTTATTTGTTCTTTTCTGAATTTCATCCATTTTAATAACTAGCTAAGGTGTGCATATGATTATGTAAATATTGAAAGAGTGTATGAAAACAAATTATTGGGAGTGATAATAGACCATAAACTCTGTTGGAAAACTCACTTAAATCACATCAAATCAAAACTGTCTAAATCCATTGCAATACTGCACAAAATCAAGGACAAGCTGAATCCAACTCATTATATATTCTATACTGCTCACTCATAGTTCCATACATTACATATTGTGTGGAAGTATGGGAAACACAAAACTTGCTCAAATTCCATATTTATACTGCAAAAAAGAGCCATAAGAATTGTACATAAAGCTGATTATAATGACCCAACAAACCCATTATTTATGAAATCATAAGCCTTAATGTACAGACCTAGTAGACTTTAAAACTCTACAAATACTGTTTAGTAAAAGACAGAACACTTCCTGACTGTATCCAAAGGCTGTTTTCAGAGAGAGCAGGTATCATTTAAGGGGATTTAATATGTTAGAAAAAAAGAGGGTATAAGGACAAATGTGAAAAATAGATGCGTGACAGTAAAAGGGGTCAAATTATGGAATTGATGTAACAATTAACTAAAAGAATGTAGTAATATGTGTACATTTAAGAACATATTATCTTTGAAAGAATCTTTGAAAGAAACAAAAAAATAGTGACTAACTCTGAAATATGACTGATAATTATGATCCATCTTTGTTTTGTTTATGTGTCTCTGTTTTATGATGTTGTGTTTTTTATCCTATCATTATTATCTTATATTTATGTTTGTTTATCTCATTGCTTTCCTGGGTAGAGTAAGGTTGTTAGGGTAGAGTAAGGGGAAGGTTGTTAGGGTAAGCACAATCAGCTCAGGCTTCAGCCTAAACTCTTTTTTCAGTCAGAGAATATTAAGTTTGATTTTGTTTTATTGTTCATGTAATGATTTTGTATTATTTAACCACTTTCGTGGCTGTGTGGTCAATCTGTTGTTTTGGTGTATAATTGACCAAAATAAATATTCTATTCTAAATATTCTATTCTAAATATAAATATTCCATTCTATATGCACTGTTCGTATACTGAATTGTTTTGAGCCTTTGTGCTTCAACTTGAAGGAATTTATCTAGTTTGTGTGATTGTTTTACAACATGATTCATTATTCCATTGATCTAATAAACCAGACATTTCTCAAATGAGATAATTGAACAGTATGTGCTGGACATATTTCAAACAATGTTGGTTTGTGTAACTTGGGGGCAACATGTTTTGGGGGTGATATTTATACCAAAGCTCACTGACTGATGCCAGACCGTCATGATAACTAGAGGCTGCTTGTCATTTTCATCTACATGAACTGGAAGTTGTAGATGTCAGATGCACCTTTCATGTGACACTGAGGATGAGATAAGTCTTTGATTGGTGTGGTGTGCCCTTCAGAAGATAAGTACACCCACTTAATCCTGTCCAGAATCGAGACAGGTGCTAACCACACCCATCTTAGTCAAGCAATATTTAGCGAGCGCGTCAGCGAAGCAGAGGCTGTGAATGTTATGTGCTCTGACAGGTAGGCCAACTAATCTTTAACTTTTCTTTTTCACGTGAGGTTGTTGATTTATTTTATTTTTTTTACCTCTGAGCGTTTTATTTGAACTTGATGTGTTAAATTGTGTCCTTGGGAAACCAATCTGAAAAGCTCGAATTACTATTTAAGTTGAAACATTCAACTATCTAGATTTCTTGAAATTCGGGCTTTGATTTGAAGCACACGGAGCGCGGTCATCGGGGATGAAGTGGGAGAGAAGGCATCGGCACCTGCCGCTTGCTGTTTTCTTCGCGCTGTGGTGGTGTTCAGGTACGGAGCAGATACAATTTAGAAAATATGGCGTTTTAATAATTAGTTTTCTGCCCTGTACCCATTGTCAATTATGTTGTTTTTTTTATATTTCTTGAATGCGCAGACGCTCAAAGAATTACTGGAGTGACGCCAAGAGTAGGAAGCCTGAATGGAGCAACGAGGCTTACAATTGAGGGAGAAGGTAAACATTTTTTGCGCTCTTCAAATATTTGGCCAAGACTAATTCAAAATAGAAAAATTGTGTACGAACAATATGTCCGTTTTCAAGAGTGTACTTGAAGTATAGAAATTAGCCTGAGTATAGGTTAATTTAATTAAACTCTAAATGTAACAAACCACAATAATTATTCTATTATAGTTAGTTCCTAATTAAGCCAAGCTTTGATCTTAAAAATGCAAATACATTATAGACCTACTAATAACTACATTATTTCAATACTAATGGATTTCATATTATCTCGTATACATCTGTTGTCACAGGACAGTTAGAGTAAATCTTAACAAAAAATGCTATCAAATGTGTCCTACACTTTGTTCCATATTATAAATACTATAATAAATATATTATCTTTAGGTTTTGCCCAGGAAAACCAGTTCCAACTCAATGCAGCAAATGACGACTTTGGCAACCATGTGACACTAGTGTCTGACACCCAATCTATCCCCTGTGATGTGGAAAGAGACTCAACCCATGGCAATCAAATAATGTGCTACACAAGGTACTTCTGTTATTGTTATCTGTTCAGTTATTGTTAATTGAGCAAATTTCCAGTTGACACCATGAGTGTTTATTTTACTTTGAGTTCACTCTCATGAGATAGAATAAACACTTCTAGTGTTAAATTAACAAAGAAAAATTAGCTGTGTGCACTGGGAAATGTCCTATGTATCCTGATGTTTGATCCGGACGCTGTCCCAGACCTATGCCAGTTGACCAGTATGTGGTGCACGTCAGCGTGGACGGGGTTCCTATACCAGACAGCCAGATATGTTGGGGCTACGCCAAACATCCCCGCTGCAGCTTATATGCAAGTTAAATCATTTATCTTCAGAGAATCACTATACTGGTTCATCTTGTAAATTAAGGTATACATTGGATAATAGTCCATCTATATTGACCTCTTTATATATAGCCTAACAATCTAAATACGATTGTCATATTTTATAACTTAACCTGCCATTGACAGACCCGGTGGTATCGCACCCCTACGATCGACAAGGTAACCCCAGTCACCGGCATTCCAGGTACCGTTTCATTTCACATCCAGTTTTTCCCTTTGACAACTGTACTGTCTATTGTAACCTGTTATTATTTACATACATTTCCCTGTGGCCATGTTATACTATGATTTGTTTGTCATTTTTGGGATCTTCCTCATCTTGTGTGAAACGGTAATGTAACCATAGGAACCGTTGTTACGGTGAGAGGAAGGATTTACAGTGATGTGTATGGAAGCAACACAGCTGTGAGCTCTAACGGCCTGGATGTCAGATTCCTGAGGTAACTAACGTCTAGTTTGGACAGGAGATGAACTGGATAGGAAACTATATTTGATTTTTTTATTTATATTTTTTTGGGGGGGTCAAATTCACCCATTAAAACATGTTTAAATGAAGTATATTGCCGAATTGGTCCATTACTGTGAAAAATAAAACTTAATTGTATCATGTTTCTGTAACTTGATGATGCGTTGCAGAGCTTACATGGGTGGAATGCCTTGTGACCTTCTGATGCCCAACTCAGACACACTGTGAGTAGAACTGGACTGTTCATCATTTACATTTAGCAGATGTTTCTATCCAAAGCGATGAACAAATAGTAAATTCAGAAAGTACAGTAGGATAATGGGGTGTGATTCTTAATTGATATCCTTTGTAAAATGATAAATTATTTCTCTATATTGTTGTCTCTAGATATGGCCTGACTCTGGACTCTGAGACCAGTCAAAATGGATACATGAGCTGCAAAGTTACAGGAACCTACGTTGGTATGAGTAGTTTTATTATGTACAGTTTGTAAATAACTAATAATTATGATTCAGTCATCCAAATTGAATGTAATGCTAACTTTTTTCAGGGCATCATAATCTGAGTTACATTCTGGACAGTGACTATGGGAGGTAAGTAAGTACACATAGATGTACCTCTATGTATACAGGTAAGTCCTGTATACATAGAGGAGCTCATCTTCCTGTATACATAGAGGAGCTCATCTTCCTGTATACATAGAGGAGCTCATCATCCTGTATACATAGAGGAGCTCATCTTCCTGTATACATAGAGGAGCTCATCTTCCTGTATACATAGAGGAGCTCATCTTCCTGTATACATAGAGGAGCTCATCTTCCTGTATACATAGAGGAGCTCATCTTCCTGTATACATAGAGTAGCTCATCTTCCTGTATACATAGAGGAGCTCATCATCCTGTATACATAGAGTAGCTCATCTTCCTGTATACATAGAGGAGCTCATCTTCCTGTATACATAGAGGAGCTCATCTTCCTGTATACATAGAGTAGCTCATCATGAAGACTCCTCGTTCTGACAGTATTGTACTCTTTCAGGAGTTTACCACCTAAAGCACTCTACACGGTTTCAGCTTCGAACAAGCTTTCCATGTTTCAAACCTATGCAGGTAGGAAACAAGCCGAGCTTGCAATCTTATTTCATAACAATCGAATATTCAGATGTAAAGTTTGAACTGTTTGTTTTCCAGAGGTGACAGGGGTCTTCCCCTCCAAGGGCAGCTTGCTGGGAGGAACTCTAGTCACCGTCAGTGGACGATTCTTCGACCAAACTGATCAAGCAGCCTCCGTCCTGATAGGAGGTAACTGCCTGTTACTGTAATAGCAGCACCGGATTGATCTAATGAGATTGTGTAATAATACAGAGGCCAAGTAGCTCTACACTTGTGGAGTTCAGTTTTTGATCATCAATCTGGGTGAGGGTTAGGTCCTGTGGACGAATATAATTCAATGGGCATTGAGCTGCAAAGCCTCAAACAAATATGAATCATCAGGAATGTATAGTAAATAACAAGACAATGAACGTACATCATTACATACATAGTGTTGCACCATGTTTGTGAAGAAAAGTGATAATGACTGTTTTGTAATCATGATGTAATGAGGTCACTTTAATGTGTAATCGGTTTATTTGTGTTATGAAATAAAGGCAGGCCTTGTGATATCCAGAGTGTGTCTGATGAAAGAATCACCTGCAGAACTCCAGCCCAGTCCCAGAGCAACAGCACCGTCTTCCCTGGTGAGAAAGATTTCAAGCTTCGCCGTCAGACTTCCTGTAAAGACAAACGTGTTAGTCCTGTTTAGTTTAATTGTTTTGTATTGGTATGGCTTTATCGGTGCTGTTGAAAGACACATTATAGGCATTTGATGTTGTTATAACAAACCTCCAACAGGCTGAACATTAAACATTGTGTCATAAAACCTTTTATCTGGTCTATTCAACACCAACTATCTACAGTTACAGGACTGTGTGGGGCTGTGGTTATGTGTCTGTCAGCAGAAGTATGCGTGACAACTGATTGTGAAAACAAAAGGAATGTCAAAACTAAAAGAGATTGTGAACGAATCCTGTAACTCGAATCCTGTAACTCGAGTCCCGTAACTCTAAATTTAGACTGTTAAGATTCATCACAAAAGAATCCAATGATACTGTCTACACATTCACCAACAGCCAATCTGAATGTGGATATATTTCAGATTTTAAGTTGTAAGAATGGCAATTTTCTTCAGTATGGGATTTCCCTTTCTCATAATTTCAGAATACTAAAACGACTGGCTTGGTTCCATTTTTTATTCTCCAGGAAGCAGAGGTTTGAAGTTCGAGGTATGGAATAACAGCAAACCTAATACCTTGGCGGATGTGTTGGCCTACGATGGGAACATGACAGGGTACTGGCAGGGATGGGCAGACTCCATGCCCCACGTCCTGCCGCAGGAGCTGGAGTACTTTGTGGAGAGACTCAGAGGGTTCTTCGTGCCGACAGACACCAATGACTACACCTTCTACATCAGGGGGGACGACCGCTGTGAGCTCTACTTCAGTCTGACCGGGGACCCCAAAGATAAGGTACGACAGACACAGCAGTCCAACTGTCTCTGCTTCACATGTCAGACTGGTGATTTCACTTCATGACTTCATTCTCAGGTCAAGATTGCGTACAACAATCGTTACAGTCCCACCTACTCAAACGACGGCACGCAGAAGTCTGATCTCTTGGCCCTGGAGAAGGGGAAAGCGTAAGTCAATCCCTTCTTGCCCTCCAGAAAAAGATGCCAGTTATTCATTGTTGGATATTTTGTATACCTGATCTCCCTGATAACCTCATCTGTCCGCAGGTACTACATTGAAATGCTGACACAGGAGTGGGCTTACGGGAACTTCATCGATGTGGGTTTCTTCCAGGGAAAAGCTTCCTTCACAGCGGACCAGACTGATGATGCAGTCAGCGAGTTGCAGACCATCATAGCACAATATGACGTGTATGCTGAGAAGCAGGTAGACTACCTGACCGACCAACTGACTGACTGACTGACTGACTGACTGGCTGGCTGGCTGGCTGGCTGGCTGACTGGCGTGACTGGCTGATTGACGGCTTGAACCATTGCTGAAATTATTTTTGAACTTGATTGTGAATTGTGATTTTAATCTTCTTATCTTACAAGATAAGATGCTTGTTGCACAGCATCTTATCTTTGTATTTCCATTTCAACACACTCACTGTCGTTCCATCTCAGCAATGTGTTCTTTCATGTCGGTTGCTCAGATGGTGAACTTGAAGAACTGGTCCACCAACGCTGTGCCCGTCAGAGAGGTCCAGAGAGTGACCCTCAACAGCAGCTGTGTCGAGTGGAACCTCTGTGGCAACACCTTCTACAGCCTGGCTTACAGAGCCCACAAGACCTGTGAGAACACCTCAGCATTACATCTCTCTTCTGCTTCTGTCACCTGTCGGTCTGTCTGCCTGGCAACTGTCTCTCTGGCACCTGTCTAGACATCTGGCACCTGTGCTCCTAAAGAAGTTCAGGCTTTACGTACATAGTTTCAGAGTTGTCTGTTTGTCTGACCTCTGTGTGTGTGTGCGTTTGTGTCAGGGCCGATCTCTGTGAGTGCCTCTGCGGTCGTGATAGAGCTGGCTTTGAACGCTCTCTGGACCCTCCAACCTGACACGGTCACGGTGACTCCACTGTCCAACACTTATGGCTCGGACTACACAGTCACCTTCAACTCAGACAGGGGTAAGACAAACACGTCTTAAAAGTGGATGATACTTTCTTTTTAGTTAAAACTTTCAGTTTGCGAAAAAAAAAAAAATGCTGGTAGTAATTTCTGAACGTGTTCAGGTGACTTTGAACTGCTGCGCTACGAAGTGATGGGAAGTGACGTGAATGTGACGGTCAGGGAGGTGACCAGGGGCAGAGGCAGCATGCAGACCTTCACCCTGCTCTGGGGCAGCGTCCCCTCCCGGCCCATCCCCTACAACGCCTCCGCCACCGAGGTCTGCCCTCACAACACACAGGGGAAACACCATGGCCTTTTCCCCAAGTGATTAAGGGATTTGTACATTGTAATGTTTGTACTTTATTCACATGTTTTCTACTGTACTATGTTGTTTGAACAGGTCCAGGAAGCGCTCAATGTCATGGTGAGCTCTGAGTGCCCCGGTGAGATTCTGACCACGGAGAACAACGAGCTGAAATACTTCAGAGACTTCGAAGGGGATCGCTCTCAGGTTAGTTGTATAGACTGGGTGAAGGGATTCATCAGTTTGGTAAGAGATGTTTACAATAAATACAATTTCAGGTGAATTAATTTAGTTGGTGAATTTGACTTTTTCCATCTGCATTTGACTTAATTATATACAAATGTGAATTGAACAATTATCACAGATCACAGTTTTTCAGACCTTTTTCTGACTGTTAAAACCCTGCAGTACAATGGAGATGAGAGAGGAACTCCAGTTAACAATGCTGAGGCCTTCTGCGGTCTCTGGTCTCTGAAGAACCCTGAGATCCTGTTCATGGACGACTTCCCCATGCAGTCCAAGGGCACCTATGGGCCCATCCCTCTGCAGCTGTTTAAAATTGTGAGGACTCAACCAACATTTAATCACTGATGCTGAAGGTTTCAAGAAATTCATGAATAATAAATAAGGTGTCTCTCATTTTGTTTCACAGCTATGCTTTGCGTACAAAGGACAATTAAAAAATGAAATTGGAATCAAGTTGTCTTACCGCAACCCTCAGGGGCAAATTTTAGTAGAGATGACGAAAATGGCAGTTACTTTCAACCAAGGCCAAGAGTAAGTAACTATAAAGTAAAAATAAATATATATATATAGTACGATATACTTTATGGACTTCCACTGATTACTAACTGACAGTTGTCTGTCTGTTTCTCTACAGATGGAGTTACAAATGTGTAGATCTGTTTTCTGCTGTACAGACAAGCTTTGTTGGAGGAGCCTACAATCTTCTGCACCTCTATTTGTACAAAACAACATCTGGCGAGGATTTCTACGTGGACGCTATTTCCCTCGGAAGAAGGGCCACCATAATTGATGAAAATGGTACACCGATTTATCTGATCATCATCTCATTTATCTGTCTATATTATTGTGTTTTATAAATAAAGAAAAGCCACAATTTGGGGGATTTTTACTACAGCAGAAATTGAATGCATGTGTAACATGCAGGCCAGTTCACATTGCTCAAACACTGTGTGTTTTGGAGGTTGTTGGGGCAGTGTGAACTGGCCTTTAGAAGCAGCCAGCGGACCCAGAGACTGACGGCTCCTGTTTGCCCCCTCAGAGCTGGTCTGGAAGAGAAGACCTGCAGCCCTCGGACGCACGGGACGCTTCTTTGAGGACATCTCCGTGATCCGCAAGTTCCCGGAACCCTCTGTGGTCAGCTACGAGATCACAGCCACCCCCCTGGACTGCGCCTTCGACTTCCCACTGTTCCAGATCGGTTTCTTACAAGTGAGTGAACACAATTCATCAACACATTCCTGTTTCAAAACCATTCAAAGAGGTATGTGGAGCGTCAGAGAGAGGCATAGATCTATCGGCATGTACCTGTGCTGGGATGGACTGGTTGCTGTGACACACTGGGAAGCCAGGTGAAGGAAGATCACCACACAGTATATTTCAAGGTGTTAATTTAAACCCCAGGAGAAATGTCCCAGCTCTGCATCTACCAGTCCTCCAACCATCTCTAAGTTTGATGTTGGGTATCAAGACAGATCACTGCTTCTACATGATCGTGAAGGCTTTTAAACCCTGTGGAAGACAAGTGCCCTCTTGTGTAGCAGGCGTCTGTCTAACAGTTTGTTCTGCCTTCCTCAGATGACCGACAGCTCCTATGACCTGTCTCAGTACACGGAGGACACAGCCACCGCCACCGTCAGCCTCGTGAAGAAGGCCAGCCCTCCTCTATCTGGGACCTTTGACGTGGAGATCTACGGGAGTCGGGTCGAAGGTAAAACTGCACGATTGGGCTCGTCCTCTCATCCGTCGTTTGGTTCTCCTGTGGAACGCTGTGTAGATGGTGAGTGTGTGCTCCGCAGGGCTGGCTGTGAACGTGAGCGCGGAGGACCTGCAGTACGCTCTGCAGGGGGTCCCTGGCATGGGCAAGGTCTCGGTGACAGGCCTTGGAGACTGCAAGCTCCGAAAATGGAGGGTCAACTGGCTCACCAACCCTGGACAGCAACCCCTTCTTCAGGTGGGACACCTGCACCAAGTCACCCTCATCTGAGATCTGCACAGTTACAGAAGAGTTAGAGTTAGTGTTAGAATCAGGGTTAGTGTTAGGATCTCACCACCCTAGATTTACCTTTCTAGTTTTAAGTTGTTATTATAATTTTCTTCCCTTCCAAAATCTGCCTATCTGCTGATAATGAAGACCGTCATCAAATCGCACCCTCTGCTAGATCAGTAAACTGAGGCTGAGAATGTCACTGTTGTTTCAAGTTTAACATCTAGCCCTGACTGCCCAATTACAGATCAACTCCCTGTCTGTTACCGGGTCCAATCCAATTATATGGGTTAACAAGAACCGCAATGGAGGTCTGTTCAAGCAAAGCATCGGTGGAGACTTTCTGCGTGTGTGGGAAACCAAACCACAGGTCAGTTCGTGTCACCATCCACATTAAACAGCTGATTTGAACTTTGAATAAACCTGTAAGCCTGATTTACCTAGGCCTGCTGGATGCAAATTAATAACTAACAACATGACTCATTCATGTCTGTTGAGGTGAGTGATGAATGCACAATATAGATCACATGGTGTCTGTGGTGTTGTTCTCACTGTAACCCTTGTTGGCCCATGCATGTCTAGCTGGTGGATTTAGTCCCAGAGGTTTGCATATGTATGTTTGTATTTAGTATTTTGCATTTAATTGAATCTCTACCTAGGTTGACCGTTTTATACTTGGATCTTAGATTATTTGTTTTTTACCTTTTCAGGTGGAGGTTCAGATCAACGGCATCCCATCAAAGTGTTCTGGTGACTGCAGTTACACCTGGACGGAGGCCCAGACCCCAGTCATCACTGGAATCAGTCCATCTCAAGGTGCTTTTGAAACAGCTCTAGGGAACGTAGCTCCTCTGCAGTTGTTTTACTGAGCTGAGGAGCTAAACGCTGTTAGCCGAGGAGCTAAACGGTGGATGTGTTTGTTTCAGGATCAAACGGTCTGGGCACCCTACTGACCATCACAGGGACTGGCTTCAGCTCTGAAAATGCCACTGTTTGGGTGGGAAGTGAAAGATGCAATGTTGAACAAGTTACAGGTAAGGAACACGATGGTAATGTGGTTTAAGGTTGTTGAATAATGAAAATTATTTGAGGTCAAGTATCACAGAAACAGAATAGAAACTGCAGTGAATTTCCTTTGAATGCCTTAAAATATGTTTTTTTTTCTTTTCTAATGTGGTTTCAGTCAGCGCACAGGTGTGCAGAGTGGGCGTGGCCAGGGCAGGTACCTACCCTGTCTCTGTCACCTTCCCATCTCTGGGTGAAGCCCGTTACCAAGACGACAACCAGCTCAACTTCACCTACCTGCTCGTGGTGTCCTCCTTCAGCCCTCTCTCTGGCAGCACAGCAGGTAAACAAGCTCCCACAGGAAGTCATGCACACTTTCCTTTCCTGTCTCCTCCAGTCTGAACCCCCCCCCCCCGCTAGCTCTCTGGGTAAGAGCCCGTTCGAATCCGACTGAGGCAATTTTCTGAACACCTCCCTCTCTCCCTCCCTCCCTCCCTCCCTCTCTCCCTCTCTCTCTCTCTCTCTCTCTCTCTCTCTCTCTCTCTCTCTCTCTCTCGCTCTCCCTACCTCCCTCCCTCCCTCTCCCTGCCTTCCCCTTTCTCTCTAACTTTTCTATATATAATAAGAGATGAAAAAAGGCCAAAAGAATATATTACTAAAACACAGACACCCTCCTTGTTTCCACCATGTGTGTTCCCTCCGTGCAGGAGGAACCCTCCTCACGGTTAGAGGGTTTGGGTTCGGCCTCGACACCACGGTGACGGTCGGCAACACCAGTTGTGATCTGGTCTCTGCCAGCGCCAGTGAGCTGACATGCAGAACATCTGCAGTGAGCCAAACACACTACTCCTGTCTTCATTCATGAAATACACATTCATCTCATTATGGATATGAAACATTATATTTTTTTTTCTTTAAAAGGTCTGTTTGAATTTTTGTTATCGTTTTTTAGTTAGCAGACTTTTTTTATCCGAACTTACTAACACAGTTTTGGATGTCTAGGAGTCAAGGAACAGTGTGTATTTACGAGCCGCATCACAAAGTGTTTAGATGTAAGTGTTGGTGTTTGTGCTGCAGGGCCCTGCAGGGCTGGGCTCTGTTGCGGTGTGGACTGGTAACATGAGTGCCACGGCAGACACCATGTTCACCTACGATGAAGGCCTCACTCCTCTCATCACTGGCCTCAGTCCTCTCTCCACAGCAGTGATCGGTGAGCTGGCTTTTTCTGCTTCAGTCCTCTAAACAGCTGTGATCTTCTCTCTTGGTCATTTGGAAAATGTGCTTTATTTTGTCAATATTATGACTCTCAAACAATCCTTAATTGTCTTGATTCTTGCGTCCATAAAGCATGAAACAGTGACCTTTCTTTTTCTACATACATAAATAGCTATCTAAACTTCTTGCTGGCATTTGTAATTATATTCTATGAACAAATGCCAAAGGAGATTAACTAAGTATGTTTGAAAAATGTGCAACACAAACATTTCCGCTGTCATGACAATTAGTTTGCCATTGTCAAAGAATAAAGACATTAAAGATTATAGGACTTTTAAAGGTAATTTCGTTTTGAAAACTAACCAGGGAAATTATAGGTTTCTATCTGGTACGGATCATTGCCTTTGTTCTCTTTGTTCCCTCACATGTTCATGTGACACAATGTGGACATGCCGGTTCTCTTGTTGTTGCCATGACAGTCAAGCACCACAGCACGCCTCTGTAGCATCATTCCCTGTTGTCATGCAAACCAGATTGTGACTGAGTGAGCTGACTTGTTGAAACCCTCTTCCTGTTTGTCGTTAAGGACGCAGAGTTCTCACTATCCTGGGCAGCAACTTCGGCAGCCTGACCAATGGCAGTGCAGTATTTGTGGGTCAGGAAGTGTGTGTCCTTCTGCAGTGGACGTCCAGCAACATCACTTGCCTCCTCCCCGACCTCCCGCCTGCTCGCCATCATGTGGATGTGCGAGTGGGGAACTACGGCTACCCCAAAACCAGGTGCAACCTCCAGATCAGCACATGTGTCTCCCTAATGAGAGTTACACGGTCAAATACATTTGATCTTTTAACCTGGAGATAAAAACTTAAGGAATGCCCATGTAGCTCACCGACTAAGTCTGTGTAGCATGCAGGCTGAGGCATTACTGCAGGACACAGGGTTTGAATCCGGATTGGGATTCCAAATTGTCCGCTAAAGCATGAAAAAGAGGTTAACCCTAACGCTGTTCAGCTGTGTGTGAAGACATGTTCTGTGTCGTCCAGCGCTGGTGTGAACGTCAGCGTGGAGTATCTCCTGGAGGTGACCAGCGTGTCCCCCAAGGTGGGCTCTCTGTTTGGAGGCACCAGGCTGACCGTCTCTGGCTCGGGCTTCACCTCCAACGTCTCAAACCACCGCGTCTTTGTGGGTAAGAGAATGATCAGGGCGGGCGTGTACCATGCAGGCTGAGGCCTTACCGGAGCCACCGCCGTTAGAATCCCACTGCGTGTCTTTCTTTCTCTCTCTCTCTTTCCCTACCTTTCCTGTCACTCTTCACTTTTATCTATTAAAGCATGAAGAATGCCAAAACATATATCTCTTAAAAAAAAAAGGGTTCTGACTAACACATCTGATCAGTAGTTACGAAGGTACTGTTCTGCTCAGTACTGATATAGTCAACACATCATGCATAAGGGAATCCTTCAAATAAGTGTTATTGTGGTGTAACATGGCGTCCTCTGTCCACAGGGGATGTTGGGTGTGATGTAAGAGTCGCCTCGGAGAGCGTGCTGGAGTGTGTCATGGAGACGAGGGAAGCGACCCACACCGTGACCAACCAGGGCTCCCACCCTGGTAGGTTAACAGCTCTCATTGTTCACATGTCAGACTGGAGTACCCTGCCAGGTAGAGCAGGGACAGGTTACTCTGACGCGCTCTGGGTGAGCAGGTGAGCTGTCACACGCGTGACAGTGCTGTGTTTAAGATGTCTGAGCCTCTGAGATCAGCAAGAAACACTTCTGTATTTATGGGCTTTTTTCTTTGACGTTCCCCCCGGCCTGCTGTAAAGAAAGGTATTCCAATGATTTCCACCCACTGACTCCATGTGATGGTGTGTCTGTCTGTTTGTCTGTCTGTCTGTTTTTCTCTGTTCATGTGTCTGCCTGCCTGCCTGCCTGCCTGCCTGCCTGCCTGCCTGCCTGCCTGCCTGTCTGCCTGTCTGTCTGTCTGTCTGTCTGTCTGTCTGTCTGCCTGTCTGCCTGTCTGTCCATGTTCCCCTGTCTCTTTCAGACTGGGGTCTGGGCTATGCCTGGAGTCCTGCTGCGGTGACTGCCACAGTTGGCGACACGGTGGTGTGGCGCTGGGAGGCCCCAGCCTTCCTCCAGAACGTTGGCTTCAGGGTGTTCAGCGTGGCCAGCCCCAGCAGCACCCTCCCTGACAGGGCCTCCTTCGCCAACGGGGACACCAAGACCTCCAAAGGTAGGGGCTTCCCCTCCTGCACACCAGACAAAGACACATGTCCCTATGTGTCAGACCAGGTCCTCCCGCCCTGTCCAGAGCTCACATATCATGTTGCATATCGTTGCAACACGGCACTCGAAAGCTACATGACTGGTTCCTCTGGTTTCATGTGATAGACAGGGACACTTTACATGCACTCGCATGTAAACCCTGTGGAATGCAGCCTTACTATGTGACATTTCCCTCGTCTCACTCTGTCCTCAGGTGTCTTCAGTTATCGCTTCACTGTTCCTGGCATGTACTACTACAGCAGCGGCCTCATTGACGAGGCCCAGAGCAGGTTCCTGCAGGGGGTGGTGAGAGTCAGAGCCCTGGAGGACAGTACCAGCAGACTGTCTGTCAGTGTGGGAGGAATACAGGCCAGGCACATCCCAGGTAGCTGTGTGTGTGTGTGTGTGGGAGAGAGGTGGCAGGGTGTGTGTGTGTGTGTGTGTGTGTGTGGGAGAGAGGGGGCAGGGTGTGTGTGTGTGTGGGAGAGAGGAGGCAGGGTGTGTGTGTGTGTGTGTGTGTGTGTGTGTGTGTGTGTGTGTGTGTGTGGGAGAGAGGGGGCAGGGTGTGTGTGTGTGTGTGTGGGAGAGAGGGGGCAGGGTGTGTGTGTGTGTGTGTGTGTGTGTGTGTGTGTGTGGGAGAGAGGGGGCAGGGTGTGTGTGTGTGTGTGTGTGTGGGAGAGAGGGGGCAGGGTTTGTGTGTGTGTGGGGGAGAGAGGGGGCAGGGTGTGTTTGTGTGGGGGGGAGAGAGGGGGCAGGGTGTGTGTGTGTGTGTGGGAGAGAGGGGGCAGGGTGTGTGTGTGTGTGTGTGTGTGTGTGGGAGAGAGGGGGCAGGGTGTGTGTGTGTGTGTGTGTGGGAGAGAGGGGGCAGGGTGTGTTTGTGTGGGGGGGAGAGAGGGGCACGGCGTTCTGTCTTACTTGTAATTGTATTAGAAATGTTCTAGGTAGGCTCCAACTCCACAAACAGGTTGTCACGGTAACTGTCTCCTTCAGTCATAGTTTCCAACAAAACCAACAAGCTGGGAGCCAGTTGTGTGGCCCTGCAGCCAGCGTACTGCAGCCAGCCACAGAAGGAGTCCAACTGGACCTCCTTCAGCCTGTTGGCCTGTGCCTCTCCAGTGGTGCTGTCCATCTCCCCTGACAGAGGCTCCGCCCACCAGCCCATCAGCATCCAGGGCTCAGGCTTCAGCGACACGGCCTGCGCCCACCAGGTGAGCTGCTGGGGGAACTCCCTGGCTCTCTTCCTGAGAGCTGGTCTCTCCTGCTCCTCCTGAGAGCTGGTCTCTCCTGCTCAGACAGTTGGTCTTTTGTAATTTATAGTAAACTCTGTATATGAAATATAAACAAACGTGTATTAAAGGGTTAAAAACATTCCCATATTTCCTGCAGGTGACAGTTGGAGGTGTCCCCTGTGTGGTGACCAGCAGCAGCCAATCAGAGGTCAGCTGCAGCCTGGCGCCAGACAGCGGCCTGGCTGTGGGCGTGGCCCATCCCGTGTCTCTCCGGGTCAACAACCTGGGCTCTGCCATGGTGGCGGTGCGGAGCGAGTACGGCCGGCGCTTCGTGGTGCTGCCGGTGGTGGACGGGGTTCAGCCCTCGGTGGGCAGCCCGACCGGGCGTACGCGGCTGCTGATCCAGGGCTCCGGGTTCTCCGCTGGCCTCGTCACCGTGGCCAACGCCCCCTGCTCCGTCGTGTCCCTCAACTACACCCACATCGTCTGCGACACCTCCCCGGCGCCGCCCGGCAACGGGGTCGCCCACATCCTGGTTGGCATGACGATCCCCAGCTCCTGCTCCTCCGACTGCTCTTTCCTGTACTCCTCCTCCGTCACGCCCTCCGTCACCGGCATCTCCCCGTCAAACGTCACCGGGAACTTCACTGTGGTAACCGTCTCCGGGGCCGGCTTCGGCAGCGACGTGGGCAACGTGGTGGTGTTTGCCGGCGATGTGGAGCTGCGCGTCACGGCTGTCCTCAACACAACCGTCACCCTGGAGGTGGGGGCTCTGCCCGCCGGAGTGCACCCCCTCAGGGTGGTGGTGAGGAGCAGAGGGCTGGCGGCAGGGGCAGCCAACCTGACCAGCCTGGCCCTGGCCGCTCTCAGCCCCGCGGCCGGCAGCACCCTGGGGGGAACCCCCCTGCTGCTCCGTGGGAACGGCTTCCTGCCCGGCAACACCACGGTGTGGGTGGGCGGGGCGGCGTGTGGGATCCAGGCGGTGACTCCAGACACGGTGCTCTGCCTGACCCCGGCCCACAGCCCTGGACAGGTGACAGTGTTGGTGCAGGTGCTGTCAGAGACCTACCCCGCCCTCTCTTACTCCTACTCTGCAGCCCACACTCCTGTCATCACCTCCGTCAGCCCCTCCTCAGGTGAGGAATGTCCTCTGACAGGGGCAGTTATGTCACCAGCTGTGGTACCTTGCTCACCTGTTCTCCTGTTCCTCCTCCTGCCTCACTGTCCTGATGTTGTCCTGTTCCTCCTCCTGCCTCACTGTCCTGATGTTGTCCTGTTCCTCCTCCTGCCTCACTGTCCTGATGTTGTCCTGTTCCTCCTCCTGCCTCACTGTCCTGATGTTGTCCTGTTCCTCTCCCTGCCTCACTGTCCTGATGTTGTCCTGTTTCTCCTCCTGCCTCACTGTCCTGATGTTCTCCTGTTCCTCTTCCTGCCTCACTATCCTGATGTTGTCCTGTTCCTCTTCCTGCTTCACTGTCCTGATGTTCTCCTGTTCCTCTTCCTGCCTCACTGTCCTGATGTTCTCCTGTTCCTCCTCCTGCCTCACTATCCTGATGTTCTCCTGTTCCTCTTCCTGCTTCACTGTCCTGATGTTGTCCTGTTCCTCCTCCTGCCTCACTGTCCTGATGTTGTCCTGTTCCTCCTCCTGCCTCACTGTCCTGATGTTGTCCTGTTCCTCTTCCTGCCTCATTGTCCTGATGTTGTCCTGTTCCTCCTCCTGCCTCACTGTCCTGATGTTCTCCTGTTCCTCTTCCTGCCTCACTATCCTGATGTTGTCCTGTTCCTCTTCCTGCTTCACTGTCCTGATGTTCTCCTGTTCCTCCTCCTGCCTCACTGTCCTGATGTTCTCCTGTTCCTCCTCCTGCCTCACTATCCTGATGTTCTCCTGTTCCTCTTCCTGCTTCACTGTCCTGATGTTCTCCTGTTCCTCCTCCTGCCTCACTGTCCTGATGTTGTCCTGTTCCTCCTCCTGCTTCACTGTCCTGATGTTGTCCTGTTCCTCCTCCTGCCTCACTGTCCCACAGGTCTCGGTGGCACCGTCGTCACCATCAATGGGACAGGGTTTGGCTCCGCCCCCCAGCAGGTGGCCGTCAGCATGAACGGTGTTCCGTGTGTGGTGTCGGTCGTCTCCGACTCCCAGGTGCAGTGCACGGCGGGGGAGAACCCGGGGGGGGCCTACCCGGTCAGGATGCAGCACGGGGTCAAAGGTTACGCCCAGTCGACATCCATCTTCACCTACAGGCTGCAGCTCTCTGGAGTCCAGCCCAGCCAGGGTGAGTCCAGCAGGCCTGTCTCCTGGCTACGGCTCACGCCTGGGTCACACTGTCGCGTGTTTTCACAGATCGTGTGTGTCTTTGTCAGTGACTTCCACATGTATGAGCAAGTTAGATTCTGTACATTTTCAAAATGTCCGCTGGGGTATATGTGGAAATACGGACGTAAAAGATGACCAATCAGAACACGGATGTTTCTTTTTGTAAATCTTCCCCCAGTAATCACTTATAGCTGAGGAAGAAGTCTAATTAGTATTCTGCCGGTCAAACTTACATTTGCAGTGGACGTTAGAAGCACAAGGTCCATCATGAAGTGTAACCTCAGAGATGTGAGTGCTGTACAGGTGTGTGATGTGTCTGTCCTGTGTCTGAGCAGGCAGCTTCGGGGGCGGGGCCGTGCTGGCTGTCCTGGGCTCGGGGTTCGACCCCTGGACCTCGCGGGTGCATGTCTGCGGACAAGCGTGCAAGGTCCACAGAAACCAGTCGTCCTCCACCAGACTCTACTGTGACGCCCCAGACAACAACGGTAAGGCCTTCAACCTATCAGAAACCAGACATCTCAGCCTATCAGAATCAGACACCTTGATCACGAATCATGCTGCATGTGGGTAGACATGTTTAGAGGAGGACTGTTGTACATGCTTGGTCAACACAATAGAGTAGATCTGATGAATGTGTGTGCAATCGTAATGATCTAGATGTTTCCCTTTCCCAAACATCTCTTGTCTTACTAAGCTGAAAAGCTGCTCTTGAAGTGATCCGTACAGAATGTTTTCATGATTACAGGACTCTGACGACAGACTATTCACACATGAAAGATAATGTCACGGATGACTTTAGCGTGACGGTAGCTGGCATCTAAGGCATCTAGTCTTAATGTGTTAGTCGTGTGTGTGTGTGTGTTCCTGCCTGTGTGTGTGTGTGCGCAGGTACCCTGGCAGAGCTGGGCTGCACAGTGACAGTGATGAACCCGTCAGGCTCGGTGAACATGTCTGATGGCTTCACCTACAAAGCCCTGCTGACTCCGGTGATCACTGCCGTGTCACCCCGGAGGGGCGGCACTGCCGGGGGCACCAGCCTCACCATCACTGGCTCGGGCTTCAGGTGACCATGCATGCATGCTGCTTCTGCTGGTTGTACCACGGGGTGAAGGGTTTAGACCGGGGGTGTTTCAGCATACACACACTTTTTGAACTTTTTTTTTTTTTTATTACAGGTACATCCAAAAAGATGTTCCACCCACATTTGAAAACCAACCTACACCCTGATATATACCCAAATGGAGTGCACAGAATCTAATTTAAATTTATTAAATGAGAGATTAATGCATTTTCATCATGTTTGTTTCATTAGTTCCTACACAACTGAAAGTATACTTAAAATGTAAAGATTTTGTATATTTGTGTGTGTGTGTGCAGCTCTAACAGCAGTGAGACCAGCGTGACCATCGCTGACTCTGTGTGTGACGTCCAGTCAGCCAACGAGACTCACATCGTCTGTGTGACTAACGCTCAGAGTCGCTCCCAGCAGACCAGCGTCCGGGTCAGCATCGGAGACAGAGGCATCGCCAAGATGGTGAGAGAGAGACAGAGGGAAAGATATAAATATAAAGAGAGAGAGAGATAAACAGACACAGAGAGCAGAGATGGGAAGTAGCAAAGTACAAATACTTCAAATACTTTGTTACCGTACTTAAGTAGTTCTTTCTGGTATCAATACTTCACTATTCATTTTTCTGAATTTTTACTTTCACTCCTTACATTTTTTACACAAATATCTGTACTTTCTACTTCTTACATTTTCAAGCCAGACTCGTTACTTTAGTTTTAATCTGTATTTGGTGGCATTATCTATATTATTTCTTGTCATTGCGCGCCTTTTAATTTTTTTTTATCATGCACAAAAAAGTACAAAAAAACCTCTTCTCCCTGACCCGTCTCCTGCACGCTCGTGTCTCCGTGTCGTCTCGTGTCATCCTGTCTCCCTGTCGTCGTGTCTCTGTGTTGTTCCAGGAAGCTGCCAGCTTCTTCTACATCGACGTGTGGTCTTCCAGGTTCACCTGGGGCGGCCTGTCGCCCCCGGAGACAGGAACCTTCGCTGTCATTACCAAGGGACAGACCATCCTGCTGGACACCAGCACTCCAGTGCTGAAGATGCTGCTCATCCAGGGTGAGCGTCTTCACCACTCACACACCCGGCTGGTGCTGCCGACACTCTGGAATCGTCCCCTCGCCAGGAAGCTGTGTGTCTGACCTTTTATCTAACGTTTTCCAGGTGGCACCCTGGTGTTTGACGAGGCTGATATCGAGCTGCAGGCTGAGAACATCCTGATCACTGATGGTGGAGCTCTGCAGATCGGCCAGGAGGGAGCGCCGTTCCAGCACAGGGCCATCATCACCTTGCATGGAAACCTGCGCTCCCCTGAGCTGCCTGTGTACGGGACCAAGACCCTGGCCGTCAGAGAGGGGGTGCTGGACCTGCATGGTACTCTCTCTCTCTCTCTCTCTCTCTCTCTCTCTCTCTCTCTCTCACACACACACTCTCACACACACTCTCTCATACACACACATTCTCCCCCTTTTTGACAAAAGATTGTTAAAATTTTCGTTTAAATGTATCATTACTGACTTGTTCCTTGTTTAAATATTGTTAAATTGATTGTTTGAATATATAAAACTGGTTTCAATAGGCATTCCAGTTCCTGTTCCCTGGACCCACCTGTCTCAGACGGCCTCTAATGGCTCTGTCACCCTGTCCCTGATGCTGGCTGTCACCTGGAAGGCAGGAGACGAGATAGTCATCGCCTCCACAGGACACAGGTACAGAACAGGGTTAGGAACCCCAACCCTAAAATCCGCTCCAAAAGCATTTGAAGCATTTGTGAACCCCTGAGTGTGTTTGTCCAGGCACAGCCAGAAAGAGAACGAGGTGAGGAGGATCGCCGGTGTGTCTGCAGACGGACGCACGCTGACCCTCACGGAGCCCCTGAGCTACACCCACCTGGGGGTGGCCGTCACCTTGCCCGACGGCACGCTGTTCCAGGCCAGGGCGGAGGTGGGCCTGCTCACCAGAAACATCCTGGTCCGCGGCTCCAGCAACTCAGAGTGGAGCGACCAGGTCAAGGCCTGTCCCAGCGGCTTCAACACAGGTACCCTCCACGTCCTGCACGATGCAGCTGTTTACACCCTGGGAGAGAGGCTGCTGGGAGGCCTCATGTCTGGACGTGTGTGTTTGCGTAGGGGAGTTCGCCACCCAGACCTGCTTCCAGGGTCGCTTTGGGGAGGAAGTGGGGAGCGACCAGTTTGGAGGATGCATCATGTTCCACGCGCCCAGACCCAACGAGAACCTGGCCATGGGGAGACTGGAATATGTTGAGGTAACCTGGAGTGAGACCAGTGACATTATGAGTTTCTCTAGAAGGTTTCTCTCTAATCATGTTGTTTTCCACGTTGCTGCAGCTGTTCAACGCAGGCCAGGCCTTCAGATTGGGCCGCTACCCCATCCACTGGCACCTGATGGGAGACGTCAACTACAAGTCCTACGTGAGAGGCTGTGCCATCCACCAGACCTACAACCGGGCTGTCACCATCCACAACACACACAACCTGCTGGTGGAGAGGAACGTCATCTATGACATCATGGGCGGGGCCTTCTTCATCGAGGACGGCATCGAGACCGGGAACGTGCTGCAGTACAACCTGGCGGTGTTTGTGAAGCAGAGCACCAGCCTGCTGAACGACGACGTCACGCCCGCCGCCTACTGGGTCACCAACCCCAACAACACCATCCGGCACAACGCTGCCGCTGGGGGGACACACTTTGGCTTCTGGTACCGCATGCACGATCACCCGGACGGCCCCTCCTACGACCCCAACATCTGCCAGAAGAATGTTCCCCTGGGAGAGTTCTCCAACAACACAGTGCACTCGCAGGGCTGGTTCGGACTCTGGATCTTCCAGGACTACTTCCCCATGGCCAAGGGCAGCTGCAATTCCAGGGTCCCCGAGCCCGCCGTGTTCCGTACCCTGACCACCTGGAACTGTGAGAAGGGCGCCGAGTGGGTGAACGTGGGCGCCGTGCAGTTCTCAAACTTCCTCATGGTCAACAACGAGAAGGCCGGTATCGAAGCCAAGCGTCTCTTCCCAAACAAGGTGCGAGGCTTCGGGGAGGCCGGGGGGGCGCTGGTGTCCAACTGCACCATCGTGGGCCACCTGGACGAGCTGGGACTGGGGGAGGGGCACTGCTCCCGGCGGGGGGTCCTCCTGCCGTTTGACGATGGCATGAGTGTCCTCTCGACCAGCTTTGTGAACTTTGACCGGAGCTCCTGCGCGGCCATCGGGGTGACGACTGTGGACGGGACCTGCGTGGACCGCTGCGGAGGCTGGAGCGCCCGCTTCAGGGGGGTTCGCTACTTCAACTCCCCCAACAAGGCCGGCTTCAGATGGGAACATGAGGTGCAGCTGGTGGACAGTGACGGCTCCCTGACAGGTGCTCACTCCCTCCGTTCACACTTGTTTGTCTTTTGTGGTTTAATTGTCACGTTCCAACTCTCTGCATATGAATAATCATTCGTATTGATTCATCGTTTTACGTCAAAACGTGTATATTCTGATTGTGCCACTTGTTGGTTGTAGTCAAACGTTTCTTCAGTGCTGGTCACAGCCCACAGACCAGTTTCATGATACTGAACACCTTCCTTCCTCCCTAAACCCCCTCCGTCCTCGCTCCCCCCCCCCCTCAGGAAACGTTGACTACAAGGTGGTTCCCATGAGTCCCCTGCTGGACATGGCTCACTGCACCCAGAGGGCAGAGTGGAGCGTGGGGTTCCCCGGAGCTGTGTGCGACAACACAGTGAACTTCCATCGTCTGGCCTTCAACAACCCCACACCCAGCTCCCTGCAAGCCAAGGATGTCATACTGACCAACTCTCACGGTGAGAACAGCTTTGCCAGGCCTTCCTTGGTGTCGTGTCTCCTTGTGAAACACGGTTGGTTTGTTTCAGACTGTGTGAAACCTCAGTGAGAGATAAGATCATGTGTCTCCCTCTTAGGCACCAGTGTGGTTCCATACCTGAAGAAGAGAATGACCCACAAGCTGGGCTGGATGGCCATGCTGCCTTCTACCCAAAGATACAACTGGTACTTTCGGGACATGGACCAGCTTACCAATATCACATACAATGCCATGTTCTATGGCTTTAAGGTACAGTAATTGTTCATTTGCATTATTGATGCTTCAATTTAACAACACCAACTGTTTCGTAGATCTAGATAAAGGCTTGAATCCTTAACAAAGGATCGAAATATTGTACCTGCTTACAAACTTGTTTCACCCTCTTCGTCACAGCAAGGGGACTATGTGATAGTGAACCACAACCTGACCCAGAGTCCAGACCGCTTCTTCATCGTAGACGCCAGGAACGGCTCAGCAGGGCCGCTGACGTACAGCGACAACGAGAACGGGGACTGGCACTTCGACAACACCTCCAACAACCTCTACTACCTGGGTCAGACACACACTCTTTACACTCACGCCTTACACTCACGCCTTACACTCACGCCTTACTCACCATGGTAGTATAGCCCCCTGCACCCTCAGATCTGTGATCCTGTTGTGAGCGATGACCCCGTCCTTCCTGTGTCTGCTGACAGTGTCTGACCCCGTCCTTCCTGTGTTTGCTGACAGTGTCTGGGAAGAGGAGTGAACGCAGGCGTCGGACCAGTGTCGACCCGGACGCCAGAGACGTCGGCGTGAACCTTCAGATCCAGCGCTGCTTCTTCCCTCAGTGTGTCCAGCCTACTCCGCCGCCCCCTGCCACCCTCAGCCCCACGCCCTACCGCAGACCTGCAGACTTCCTGTACGGAGCTTCCTGTTCACTATTTAATCAACAACACATTTACTAATTCTAGCCACTAGACTCCCCATCTTAAAATATATTTCTTTACATTACAGTACATTTCATTCAAAAATAATATTACTATTGGCATTCTTTAAACTAGTGAAAAAGTCTAGACCCAAGTCTAGGCCGTGTGCTGTGGGATGAGCACACTCAGTGGATTTGCTTGTCTTTTCAGTCTTTGGTCCAATGATTCCTTTTGGCTTTCGTCAGAAGAAAACCTCTTCTCTGTACCAACCAGGGGCGCTAACGTTGTCATTCCCCCAGGTAACGCCGATCAGGAAGGACATATCATGTTGGTGTGTTAGCGTTTTATAGCGTCTGAAATTAATGACAAAACAAACAGAATCAGCTGGTTTCATTGTTGTCCACAGGGATCTGGATGGTTCTGGACAGCAGTGCTCCTCCCTTCAACAATCTGACCGTGATGGGAGTCCTGGAGATCCCAGACACACTGGCCAACATCACTGGTGTGCCGGCCGGCAATGTGTCCGAGTACAGGACTGTGGTGTTGGACGCCACCTACATCTCCATCCAGGTCTGTTGTTATTCACAAAGCAATTAGTTTCAATTAGAGCCCGACCGATAAAGCCAATAACGATATGAATATTTAGTGATTTAAAAATCCGATATTCCGATGTATCGGCCGATATATATTTTTACAAAAATCCAAAAACACTAACAAAACATAAACAGATTTCCCTAACATTAGTATATATTTATATATATATTTTTTTTTTACTTCAATATTGTCTTTATATGATATCTGACTGTAAGACTATCTTATGTTCATATATATACTTGAATTTTTGTTCACTTTTGTTCTTGCAACAAAAAAAAACGAACATTCATTTATCTGCCATTATAAATGCCGATACCGATAAATGCCTAATATCGGACGATAATATCGGCCCACCGATAAATTGGTCGGGCTCTAGTTTCAATGGATATGAAGCTTCATGAGGTACATAAATGTTATGTAGACAGTCATATAGACACAACCCTTATATCAGATGCATGGATGAAAATAAGAAGCAGTTCTGAGGTGTGAATATGAACTAAGAGTTGTGTTGTCGTGTTGAAGGGGGGGAGGTTTATAGCAGGGTGGTATAACGAGCCTTTCAGAGGAAGTCTACACATCAACCTGAGGGGGAACCACAGCACCCCTGACTGGCCACTCCCCAACGGACCCAACCAAGGATCAAAGGTTTTGGGTAAGGTTCTGGGTTCTGGGTCCTGGGTTAAGTTCTGAGTTCTAGGTTCTGGCTCAGGTTCTGGGTAAGGTTCTGGGTTAGGTTCTAGGTTCTAGGTTCTGGGTAAGGTTCTTGGTTAGTCACTTCCTGTGTGCTTTGTGGCAGGTGTGTTTGGTAACCTGGATCTGTACGGTATGCCTCCCACTGTGTACCACACCAAGCTGAACATCACTGCCGGGGCAGGCTCCAACACTCTCACTCTGGACCAGCCTGTGGACTGGAAGGTTGGAGGATCTCATATCACTTTTATTTCTATACTAAATGTTTTTGTTATTTGTTTGTTAAAAATATTCAGGGATGGAGTTTTTTTTTTTTTTACATGAATTTGTACTTGTCTGTTTTCTGCGTAGGTCGGGGACGAGATTGTCATTTCCACCACGAGCTATGATGCCAGGCAGACAGAGACACACCATGTCATGTCTGTTTCAGAGGACAGACAGACCCTGACTCTCAACCAGTCTCTGGCACACACTCACATCGGTCAGTTCATCTTACCAGGCCACAACTCTCCTAGCACAGCCATGTGTCTCCTAGCACAGCCATGTGTCTCCTAGCACAGCCATGTGTCTCCTAGCATAGCCACGTGTCTCCTAGCATAGCCATGTGTCTCCTAGCACAGCCATGTGTCTCCTAGCACAGCCATGTGTCTCCTAGCACAGCCATGTGTCTCCTAGCATAGCCACGTGTCTCCTAGCATAGCCATGTGTCTCCTAGCACAGCCATGTGTCTCCTAGCATAGCCATGTGTCTCCTAGCATAGCCATGTGTCTCCTAGCATAGCCACGTGTCTCCTAGCACAGCCATGTGTCTCCTAGCACAGCCATGTGTCTCCTTGCATTGCCATGTGTCTCCTAGCATAGCCATGTGTCTCCTAGCATAGCCATGTGTCTCCTAGCATAGCCCCTGACGTTAGCATGTGTGTGGTCCCCAGCGGAGATGCACAGCGTGGCTGGCTCGTCTCACAGCTACAGGCTGGCAGCAGACGTGGGGCTGCTCAGCAGGAACATCAGGATCACAGGGCAGGACTACGCACAGATGTTCCAGGAGTCGTTTGGAGCCAGAGTGCTGGTGGGAACCTTCTCCTCAAAGGGGATCAAGTACAAAGGTAGAAAAGCACCTGCAGCGTCCGAGACACTAACAACCTGACGTGACGTATTTATCTAGTGATTTATACAGCCCAGGGGGATTTGAACGTGTGATATTCTGACCTGCAGTCAAATGCTCCAACCACGAGCTGTTGTAGATACTGATGTTTGGTCCGTTCACCAATCTGGTACGCGGAGGGGAGGTAATGTCTTGGTATCTGCAGGTCCAGCAGGTGCAGATTCAAATCCCTCTTGTACTGCACTTTGCTCTGGATGAAAGCGTCTGCTAAGTGAACATGGTATTATTATGCTGTTCTTCCATCACTGAGCTCCAGCTGTTGTCTTCCTGTTAAGGCAAGGCCCAGATCAGGAACGTGGAGTTCTACCACACCGGCCAGGAGGGCTGGACTGACTACTCGGATCCTCGCTACTCTCTGACCTTCCTCAACCTGAGAGAGGTTGGCCCTGCTCTGTCACTTACCCACAGCTGAGAACACGCTCACTGACTGGACCTTAGCATTGTCAAGAATAGCACATTTAAGTGCTAAAATACTAGTTTGCTCATGCTTAAAACATGTAACTTGGACTGCCTGTGCAGAAAGACAAATACTGATAATACTAATGATGGGAGTCTGTTGGCTGAGCGGTTAGGGAATCGGACTAGTAATCCGAAGGTTGCCAGTTCGATTCCCGGTCATGCCAACTGACGTTGTGTCCTTGGGCAAGGCACTTCACCCTACTTGTCTCGGGGGGAATGTCCCTGTACTTACTGTAAGTCGCTCTGGATAAGAGCGTCTGCTAAAGGACTAAATGTAAATGTAAACTAGAAACAAGCCCAACTACATTTAAAACTTAAAAACAAGATGATCAATCTCCATTAGATGTACGGTTTTGGCAGTGCACACACTGTGGGCATTTAAACACAAAATGATATCCAAGCACTTGTATGTGGTCTTGTCGATCGAAAAATTACAAAGTAACTTGTTTTCTTCTTCAGGAGTCGTACGTCCAGGGCTGCTCCTTCCATCACGGCTTCTCTCCCGCCATCGGGGTGTTTGGGACCGTCTGGATGAACATCGACGACAATGTTGTGTACCACACTGTTGGACAAGGTAGCTCTTTCTCTCTCTGCTCACCCTTCTGACATCACACTCTGCGTTGAAGGAAAAAAAACTAGGTTTAGGGTTTTCGGATCGGCTATACATGCTGATCTGTGGGCATGTGGGATGTAGCTGGGTGTTCTGAGAGCTCACTGTATCTCCACAGGTATCAGGGTGGTGGGCAGCGAGGCGGCGCTGCGCAGGAACCTGGTGACCCTGACCCTGTGGCCAGGCTCCTACCAGGGCCGACAGGAGCCTTTCAACTACGAGTGGAACGCTGCCATCGAGGTAGGAGTGCTCGTCAACAGACACAGTTAAAGACAGACAGAAAAGCAGGGAGAGAAAGTGGAAGACATGCAGGGAATGAGCGGGGCCGGACTGGAAGCCGGGCCCTGCAGTAAGGCCTGAGCCTGTGTGGAACACCCTCTGCTGTGTGAGCCACCAGGGCAGCCCCAGTGGTAGAGCCTTTGACTGTAGATCTATAGGTTAAAATACCCATAAGTATCTCTCTTTGTCCATTCACTGCCAGGTGAACGAGGGATTCAACGTGGTGTTGCAGGACAACATTGTTGCAGGCTACGAAAGAGTTGGGTACCGCATCGATGGAGAGCCATGCCCAGGTACAGCACATACAGGACCCTGATCGTCCTGACAACGTAACATAAACTCACAGGCTGTGTGACCGTGTCAGTTATCTCCCTGACTGTGTGTGATGCTGTTGTCCTGTGCAGGATGGTGGAACCCTATGGAGATGTGGCGTGGTAATGAGGCTCATGGAGGTCTGTACGGCGTCTACCTGAACCAGGACGGGCTGGCTGGCTGCTCTCTCATCCAGGGTTTCAATATCTGGCGGAGCTACGACAACGCAATCTACTACCAGGTAGGCCTTCACCCAGACACCTGGGAGTGTTTACAGTGTTGAAACAGCGAACCTTACCAACCCTGTGCATGGATCATGTGGTATCATGTTCCTGGACCTGACTTGTGTTTGTGTTGAGTCTGCAGGTGTCGATGAGTGTGGTGGTAGCTAATGTGACACTGGTGGACAACGGGGTGGGAATCATCTCCTTCATCTTCACCCCGCCCTCGCTCTCCCACATGTACTCAAACAAGACTGTGCACATCCAGGTGAGAGGCTGGTCTGCTGCCGAGCTTCTCTCTGGCTCGTGCCTGTGCCTGTGTGCCTGTGCTGTTTGTTATTTACATTTACATTTACATTTAGTCATTTAGCAGACGCTCTTATCCAGAGCGACTTACAGTAAGTACAGGGACATTCCCCCGAGGCAAGTAGGGTGAAGTGCCTTGCCCAAGGACACAACGTCATTTGGCATGACCGGGAATCGAACTGCCAACCTTCGGATTACTAGCCCGACTCCCTCACCGCTCAGCCATTTGACTCCCATGTTATGGATGTCAGAGTGGGTTAGGGTTAGAGTGGACTGCTCTATCATCCCTACTCTCCTAGATCCTGGAAATATGTTCTACTGTGTCAATCTCAGATATACTGCATCAGACGCCTCAGGTGAGATGACAGGAGCGCTGTTCTGACTGTGGTCCCTTCTCTCCTAGGATGCTGTGATCGTGGGGAGTAGCCCCAACTTCAACTGCTCAGACGGGGTGCCGGCCAACGACTTCAACATCCAGAACAGCGAGGAGCACAGGGCTCCTCGACCTCAAGGTGCAGTCTCACCCCTCACCACAGGGGGGGGCAGAGATCCACTCTGTTCATTCAGTTAACCTCATTGTTCCCTTGTGTTGTATAGGAGGCAGGGCTGGGATCTGCTGGCCGACCTTTGAATCTGCACACAACGAGGGCCCAAGAATGTCCCTCCAGGGTCTGACGAGCTACAATGCCATCAGTGGCCTGATGACTGTGACCGGTCAGTTCTGTTCTCTGTTCTGAACTTCTGCTTTAAGATGTGGGTGGAACAGCTTTACTTAATAACTCAGGATGCGGCCGCTACAAGGCGATCTTCTGCATGAGAAGTGAGGGGGGCAGATTTGCCGTAATGAAAAAAATCGCCCCTGCTTCTGCTCATGATGTCATCTATACATGTAGTTATGGCAGCTCCAGTGTTGGGTGCAAACTGAGGCACCACACATCTCATGGATGTTGTGTGCCTTCACAGCACGTGTTCACCTTGTCCTCGCTGTGTCCTCCTTCTCTCCGGCACCCAGACACGACCTTTGTGGGGTTCAGGACCGTGTGCTCCAGCCAGAGGAACGCCATGTTCATGACCCACCCCGGCAACGACGACCTGCAGCACCCAGTACACGTGCAGAGGATGACGGTGCTGGACAGCACCGACGACAGCAAGGTCTTCATCCACAGGCCAAACCTAGCGTAAGAGGCCTGGCACACACCAAACACAAGTCTCAAACACAAATAACTACACCCTTCATTTACACTAAGAACTAGTAGATCATCTTTGCATGTCTAATTTTTGTATCAAATCACTCTGACAAACAAAAACAGTCAGCTCTTGCATGTTTCCACGCCCAGAGACATTCGAGTCGAGCTTGCGTTTATTTCGCGGTGCGTTTGTCTCCCCCACCTCAGCAAGATCAACCCGTCAGACTGTGTGGACATGGACTGTGACGCCATGAAGAAGGCCACCCTCAGGGACGAGGACGGCAGCTTCCTGGGCGCCGTGGGCTCTGTGGTGCCACAGTCTGAGTACGGCTGGAACGTTGACGCCAGGAGAGGCCTGGGAGACTACCGAATCCCTAAGGTCATGCTCACCTATCCCAACGGCAGCAAGATCCCCGTGGACAGCATCGCTCCTAACAAGGGTAACGTAAACCCTCACAATGTCTTCATGGAGACACTATGAACACCATCGCTCCTAGCAAGAATAATGCATGGATGACATTTATACTGTGTGTAGTCTTTCGTATTGCATAAGCCTGAGTTCGCAGTTCTGACAGGTGACAGCTTGTAGAAGCTTGGCACAGTGGGCCAGAGGGCCACTTGGCACAGTGGGCCAGAGGGCCACTTGGCACAGTGGGCCAGAGGGCCACTTGGCACAGTGGGCCAGAGGGCCACATGGCACAGTGGGCCAGAGGGCCACATGGCACAGTGGGCCAGAGGGCCACATGGCACAGTGGGCCAGAGGGCCACTTGGCACAGTGGGCCAGAGGGCCACATGGCACAGTGGGCCAGAGGGCCACTTGGCACAGTGGGCCAGAGGGCCACATGGCACAGTGGGCCAGAGGGCCACATGGCACAGTGGGCCAGAGGGCCACTTGGCACAGTGGGCCAGAGGGCCACTTGGCACAGTGGGCCAGAGGGCCACATGGCACAGTGGGCCAGAGGGCCACATGGCACAGTGGGCCAGAGGGCCACTTGGCACAGTGGGCCACAATGATGAGTTTTATGCTGAGGCTTAGTAATAATAATACAATCGTCTGCCAAATCACTTAGTTATTCAAAACAACATGCAGGAGTGGGATGTGAACCTGCAATCTCTTCATCAGAAGTCAGATCCTCTAACCACTGAGCTGTACCTTCCCTCTGAGTGCCGTGTTTCTCTCCCCAGGGGTGATCAGAGACTCCAGCTGCACGTACGTGAACTCCTGGCAGAGCTACAAGTGCTTCGGGCTCAACTACAAGCTGATGGTGATTGAGAGTCTGGACCCTGACACAGAGACCAGACGCTTGTCCCCTGTGGCTGTGCTGGGAGGCTCCTACGTGGACCTGCTGAACGGTAACATCAGTTCCAGTCCCACACATGATGCCAGACACTACAGTCCTGTGACACCCACAGATATCAGATTGATTTCACGTTACTGTCAATCCTTTACATTTATTGGTTGCTATCAGGATGTGAAGTCTATTTCTGCAAATATGTCAAAAAGTGCTTCTGAACATTAACATGAACTGCCTTAAAAGGCAGGGTAGATACGTTTGGTGAACCTAGCCCTAACCCTAGCAGTTTTTGCTTGAGTTTGAAAGGATTCAAACCAAAATATCCGTAACTTCTTCATAAACTGTGCAACGGAACCTTGCAACTGAGGGTGGGAAATAATAATGTGTGAGATAACAATAGGGTGGAAAAAACAAGGTAATTTTTTTAGGGGCCGGGGGGTGTTTCATCATAACAAACGGCAAAAGCATGAACCCCCCCCCGTGTCCTGCAGGCCCCCAGGACCACGGCTGGTGCTCCGGGTACACCTGCCAGAAGAGACTGTCTCTGTTCCACAGCCTGGTGGCCACAGGGAAGGGCTACGATGTCTTCTTCAGTAGCGTCACCCCTCAGAAGCTCAGATTCATGCTGCTCAATGCCGACCCTTCAGAGGTCAGAGGTCATGCCCTGACCCTTGTCGAGGGCATCTTTCATCTGCTCTTGTTGCCTCTTACGTAACATGACTTTACATCACTGAGGAGCAATATTACTAACATACTTTACTTATGTTATTCAGTTTTACTTCTGATAAGTTGAATTACATTATTAACATGTATTGTGTTTGTTTTCATCAATATTTCTAATTTCTGGTCCCTTTTCTTCCTGTTTTCCAGTCTGTCAGAGTGTGTGTGTTTTACTCAAACCTTCAACGCCTGGATGTGTATGTAAATAACTCCTTGGTTCCTCCAAACAACGCCCTCTGGAACGCGGCTAGGACCGACTACACCCTTCAGAGCCCCGTCTTCCCAGGTACGGTGACCTTGCCAGGACAAACACCAATCACACGACACAACACGCCACCTGACACATCACCTGACACGTAGACTACATTTAAAACACACCCTCCCTCCGTTCAGGTCAGTTTGTTCCAGACCTGAACGTCTCCACCGCCGGCTCCAACTACTTCGACGACAAGTACAACATGCTGCAGCTGCTGCTGAAAGGCTCTGTGCCTTTGGAGATTCGAACATCTCCTCTCATCCTGATCTCCTTCCAGCTGCCCGCAATGACTCTGGAGCAGTTCTTCGGGGACGCCCTGATCCGGAACCTGGCCCTGTTCCTCAAGGTTCCCTCAAGCATGATCCGCGTCACCAAGATCGTGCGTGAGGACGTGCGCAGCCGGCGCATGAGGAGGGACACGGGTCTGACTGTACAGCTGGAGATCAGGTCTCCCGTGGTCCAGGACACCACCAACACCACCAGTGCCAACGGTAGCTGGATGGAGACACTATCACACACACAGACAGACAGAGAATCAGTGGATTGATGTTAAGGAGATTATGATTAACACTAGAGTGTTGATACTACAATGATACTGTAAAACATTTTCTGTCCAGTGTTACAGTAATACTGGTATTGCTGCAGTACAGCATTGGGGATTGGTGTTAGGAGTATAACTGACAAACACTGTACATTCATCTCAGTTACACCACTTGAGGTTATTTTTTGCAATCAAGGGCCCAAAAAACGTCTCTCTCTCCTCTCCCTTTCTCTCTCTGTGTGTTTCAGAGGCGGAGTCATTCTATACGCTGAAGAACATCGTCAGAGACCTGAGCATGAGTGCCATCATTGGGAACCTCAGTATGGCTATTGGCTTCAACATATCTCAATTCGGTGTGGTCCCTCCTCCCCCCTCGGCCTCCGACTCTACCTGGAGTCAGGTGAGAGGGGACAAATACAATCACCTCACAGTCTCATCCAGACCAACACAATCACCTCACAGTCTCATCCAGACCAACACAATCACCTCACAGTCTCATCCAGACCAACACAATCACCTCACAGTCTCATCCAGACCAACACAATCACCTCACAGTCTCACCTCGTTTCTTTAGGCTTTGTAGCGTTCTCTGTGATGAGGGCTGACCTTTCTCATGAACTCTCAGGTTCTACTAACAAAACCATAACCCAGAACATTTACCATGAATGGCAGATGAGTTATAGCTCAGTGGTTAGAGTATTTGACTGCAAATCAAGAGGTGGCAGGTTATAAACCCCGTGCATGTCGCTCTGGATGAACACACAGCATGATGTGTCCACAGGCGGCATCTGTAGAGGTGACGAGGGTGGAGCCTCAGGAGATCTTCGTGTTGGCCGTGATCAAGCTGGTGCTGGTGGTGTCCCCAGAGTCGGGCCCTTACCTGGGCCCCCTGCTGACTCAGCCTAACTTGCTGGCCTTGGACAGCCAGGTGAGGACCAGGCTATTATTGTCTTTAGCATCTGAAACACACCTCATCTGAAACACACCTCATCTGAAACACACCTCCTCTGAAACACACCTCATCTGAAACACACCTCCTCTGAAACACACCTCCTCTGAAACACACCTCCTCTGAAACACACCTCCTCTGAAACATACACACCTGGGCGTTGAAGCATGTAGCCCTGCTAAATATAACATCCAAACAATAAAACTATCCTCATCTCTCCTCCTCCTCCCTCCTCTCCTCTCCTCTCCTCCCTCCTCCTCCCTCCTCTCCTCCTCTTCTGTCCTCCCTCCTCTCTTCTCCTCCTCTTCCCTCCTCTCCTCTCCTCCTCTTCTCTCCTCCTCTTCTCTCCTCCTCCTCCCTCCTCTTCTCTCCTCAGGGCGACTGTGTGTCAGTGGGCTTGGCATCCCTCTCAGCTGTAGCAACGCTCCAGGACTCCAGTGGCAACACTGTGCCTGGCCTGGTGGGCGACACGAGCGTGCGCTTCAGTGGCTGCTGGGCCAACTACACCAAACTAGCCATCATGACCACGGGTACGTCTCTGCTCCTCTGGGAACCACCGTCTCCTCATGTTGAAGCTGATCATGGGTCTCCCTGCCGGCTAACCGGGTAGAGCCTCATGTTGAAGCTGATCATGGGTCTCCCAGGGCTAGTAATTATGTATATTTGAAAACACCATATTCTCCATCAGGAAATTGATTCTGTGCATTGGTCTATTAATTGTTTTCAGATAACTTATTTGATTTTGAAGGCTCCAAACTATACATTGGCTCTTCTGTCACGTTTCACAGTGGTATCATGATCAACAAGCCTATTCTGTAAAAATCCTATGAATTGTATATAATCATTGTATGATTGTTTTCCGCAGGAGAGAACTTGACAATGTGGTTTACACTGATGGAGTGGAATACTCGGTCTCTGGGGTCTTTCTCAATCAAGGAAGCACCGACCACCGCCATGCCCCTCACCAACAACACCGAAACTCCCTCCAACCCTGGTATCACCACCACCCCTGGTCTCACCACCACCCCTGGTCTCACCACCACCCCTGGTCTCACCACCACCCCTGGTCTCACTACCACCCCTGGTCTCACTACCACCCCTGGTCTCACCACCACCCCTGGTCTCACTACCACCCCTGGTCTCACTACCACCCCTGGTCTCACTACCACCCCTGGTCTCACCACCACCCCTGGTCTCACTACCAACCCTGGTCTCACCTCCACCTCTGGTACTACCTCCTCATCTGCCAGTCCGAGCATCACCAATCCCACAAGCAACAACTCCACCATGAACACAGAATCCACCACAATAGATGACACCATCTTTGGTTCCAGCACTACTCTCTCTAGCTCAGCCACCATCTTCCTGGTCAGCATCATCTCTGCATCCAGCCTCCTGTTTCTGGGATAATACAATTTTTTCAACTCAGATCTATGAGGGTCTTTTGCACAAAATATGAATATGTCAATGAAGCACTGTATTTATGCAGACAAGATTCTGGTATACCTACTGATGGCCCTGCCACTTTACTGAGTTTCATTCTCTAAAATTGTGTTTCTGTTATTGTTATAGCCTATAAAAGTGATGTAAGAATAAATGGGAGTTATGTTATATAATATATTTTTCACGTATGTTATCGGCTAATGTTTAGGGGAGTTCCTTCTTTTAATGATCAAAACCATCTTTTCAATAAACCATATTCGAAATATGTAAACCGCAGTTTCATTGCCGATTTTAGACTAAATTTAGGGGTGCTTGAGGGGTGCACCCCTAAATTTCATCTCAGCACCTCTAAAAATAATAATAATAAATACAAATCTTATATTATTATGATCTTAAATAGGTTTTTGTGCTATAACGTAAGAGTTTGCAAACATGCTGTTAGTGGAAGATGACAAACAATTACAGGTTCAAAGGGCTTTGAACAGGTTTAATATCCAGTGTCGCCATACACCTTTAATGTTGGTAGTCTGCCAGTAAAACCAAAGGAGAAGAAGTAGCCTAGTTAGTTAATTTCATGGCGCAGATTAAGAACACAGGTCACATTCTCATTGGGGGCTGAGCCCCCCAGAAGTTCTGATCCTAGAATCGCCCCTGGTCAGATTAATCAATGAAATTATGTTTGGATGGTAAATTCTTTGGGCAGCGCTTGCAAGCTACTGTCCATGGTGCTGAAAGCCGGACATGACAACATGATGCTGTTAACGACGCTCTCGTTCGAATGCAGCTCATCTTTTCTCCACTAGAGGGCCGTATAGGCTCTGTTCGGCGTAGGGTGTCATGAGCCTCGCAGTCTGACTGTATTGATCAGGTAGGCTGTTGCTGGTGAATGATAGGCCTAAAGTTTAGATTTTAGTCTTTTTAGGGGACAAGCAATGGCTAAAATACATTTTAAACAGCGGCCTACCTAACTATGTAGTACCTTATTGGTGGCAATAGTTTGTACCTTGTAGAAATAAACGAAACTGGACCCTATAGGAAGTCTGCTAGCCGGCAGGTGGGCGTGCTCTCGTGCGCCTACGGGACCGATTTTGTTCAGTGATGTCAGTACAGTGCACGGTCCTCCGCAGACGTTGAGAAGGCACTTGTTGCATGTGGATGTCCTGCGTCGTCCGGTCCGTGGTCCCACCGCCACACGAATCATTCAATATCCTACGAACTTTTCATCGGCGGACAGAATGGACTTTTACAGAATAACTACACTATATGCAGCTCTTGCATGTGCGTGGGAATTACCTTGTTTTCGAACATTTGCCATTTATCTACCGTCCGTTCCCAAGAGCGCTAAGGTAACTAAGTTGTTTGATGGGCACGAGGCGTCAACTTATTTTAAAGACTTCTATACGTCATCATCGAGCGAGAGACATTACAAAAGTAATTCTGAAGACTCAATTGAACCGCACGATTATATGCTCTCCATTTATAAGACTTTTTCTACAGCAGAAAAATTGGGTCTCAATGCGAGTTTCTTTAGGTCATCAAAAGCTGCCAACACCATAGCAAGTTTTGTGGACATCGGACAAGGTACGTAAAATCCAACAATGTCTAATTTAGAGACAGGGTAAGAGAGAGAGCAAGCAATACCTGCCAATGGTGAGTTTGATCAGTTCTCAGTTTGAGATGATCACACCGATCAGTGTTTTGAACCTTGGTTGACCCCTAGACATAAACTGATCATGGTAAACAGTCATGAGATTCCATTGACAAAGTCGTCTATCCTTGAGAATATTCCCACAGAATGAATGTGAGTCATGATTGAATGCTTTTCACAGATGGCCTCCCACGTTCCCCTGTGCGAAGACAGCAGTATCTGTTTGACGTCTCAAGTCTCTCAGACAACGCTGAAGTTCTGGGGGCAGAGCTGAGGATATACACCAAAGTGTCTGGAAATTTCAGGATATCGGAAACAGGACCAGTGGACATCCAGCTCCTCTCCTGTCACACTCAGCAGCTGCTGGACTCCCAAACACTGGATCTTCAAGATTCCCAGAGGCCCAGGTGGGAAGTTTTGGATGTGTGGGAGATATTCAAGGACTGGCAGCGCAGGACTGAGGGGAAGCAGTTCTGTCTGGAGCTCAAGGCCATGTTGGACAACCCTGAGAAGGAGCTGGATCTGAACAGTCTGGGCTTCCACAGGAGTGGACGCCCGCAGCAGAAGAAAGCCATCCTCGTGGTCTTCACCAGGTCCAGAAAGAGACAGACTCTGTTCAGTGAAAGAAGAGAGAGGACGTCTTCATGGAGCCAGACGGCACAGGAGAGCGGTCGTCTGTCCAAGGCCTCCAGGACACGGCGCACCGTCACGTCCAAGAACAGCCGGCACGGCAAGAGGCACAGCCGGCACGGCAAGAGGCACAGTAGGAAGTCCAGATGCAGCAAGAAGCCTCTTCACGTGAACTTCAGAGAGCTGGGCTGGGATGACTGGATCATCGCACCTCTGGATTACGAGGCGTACCACTGCGAGGGTGTGTGTGACTTCCCTCTCAGGTCCCACCTGGAGCCCACCAACCACGCCATCATCCAGACACTCATGAACTCCATGAACCCCAGCAACATGCCCCCCAGCTGCTGTGCCCCGTCCAAACTCACCCCCATCAGCATCCTGTACATAGACGCAGGAAACAATGTGGTGTATCAGCAGTACGAAGACATGGTGGTCGAGTCCTGTGGCTGTAGGTAAGAAGGACCATGTGTTTTCAGTGAGTGGGAGATCAGATCCTGTTTGGTGGAAAGGTTAATGACGAAGCCTGTAAATGTATGGTCTCTGGGACGTGAGATGGAGTGGTTGATATGATATCCAGGGTCTCCGAGCTTTGTCGTGTTAATGACCTTCCTCTTAAACTTCACACGTTTTAGTACGTGTTTAGGAACCACCAAATGACCGAAAAACGATCATTGGCTCCATCAAGTGAAATGAACACAGCTTTTTTTGGCACTTTGTCACAGCCTCTGGACTGTCCATGTCTTAAAGAACCTGACGCTTTGTTGGGTGTGATTCAACTGCACTTCCACCAAACACACCGAAGGGTTGCAGGTGTACTGGCTGTGTGGTGAGGTGAGGACTGGAGGGAGTGATGAACAAGTCTCCTACCATGCTCTGATGTAAATAATGGATATGGAAATTATAATTTATGTTCTATAGCTAAGTTATTATATTTCTCTAGTTTGAGTGGTTGGCTGAGGTCCCCATGCCAATACAATCTCGTTTCAAGATTTGCTTTTTGTGATGATAATTAATGACTACACACATGTTCTCTGTTATTGACGACCCCATTATAACTACAGTTTTGTGTAACTTGTGTTTTAATCTTACATTTAGCCTTTTATGTGTAATGTTGTTTTTTTCTGAGATTTTTTAGATACCCAGATATAAGATGATTTACACTTTTGTGAAACTCAACACCAAATATTTAATCAAATGAAAAATAAAGTCATTTCTTTTACCTGTAAAAAAAGTATAATAGGTAAATTAAAGTATCATTTTTAATGTATTTTCCTAACATTTTGTCTATGCAGAGCATTTGTGTCTCATTTAGTCTTAAACGTTTGTATTGTTTGTGTTGATTTGTTTAGAAGTTTCTGGTAAAGAGCTGTCAATACCATAGCTTGTTTATAGTCCACTTAAGACTTGACACCAAACAAACCTGTTTACAAATTAGCATCAGCACCTGTCTTACCTGTCTTCTTCATTAAACCAGTACTCCTACATCCTATGCAGAGGTCAAATAATCAGTACATTCCACAGGGCTGCAGCAGAACCACATAGTAATCACAGTATACGTCGCTCTTCACAACGGTGATTTTGATTCGTTGACCTGACTGGTAGACTTTTCATCCCCAGTTTTATGACACTGTGTTGCATCCGAACACGGACGTGTTGAGTGACAGTTTGGGAGGTGAGAGGAGGGTCAGAAGGCTGGGGTTAGGGTTAGGTTGGGTCCGGAGCAGATCTGCGTAGCCCCTGGGTGGGCTGGCCGTGTGTGTCTGGCTGAAGGGGGGCAGTGGGACAAACAAATTAGTTGGCAGATGTAGAGACTGACCCGGTGTCTAGAGCCACATTCAGGCCGTGGCCCTCCACACAATGGCGGGAGAGGATCCTAACATCAGATTAAGCATGTCTTTTCCCCTAAGGTCAGAGGTCAAGTGTCCCATTGTCTCTGTGGCCTGTGTGCATTCAACAAGACACACATCCCTTCAGAAAGGAGCTGCAGTGGGAGAGGGAAGAGGACTGGGCAGGAATGCATGAGGCTTGCAGAACTCCCGTGCCTGGGACAACCCTAACCCTTTACAATAAGGTACAATATAAAAAGGGGCGGTGGCTTTAAGCAGCTGCTCTGAGCAGCCAATCAGAGAACAAAAGGCTGGAATGTGTGGTGTCTAAAGGGGCATCTGGTGGAGCTGGGCTGTGCTAACCCTAACCCTGACCAGGGGACAGAGGACACACTAACCCTGATAGGGGACAGAGGACACACTAACCCTGACCAGGGGACAGAGGACACACTAACCCTGACCAGGGGACAGAGGACACCCTAACCCTGACCAGGGGACAGAGGACACACTAACCCTGATAGGGGACAGAGGACACACTAACCCTGATAGGGGACAGAGGACACACTAACCCTGACCAGGGGACAGAGGACACACTAACCCTGATAGGGGACAGAGGACACACTAACCGTGACCAGGGGACAGAGGACACACTAACCGTGACCAGGGGACAGAGGACACACTAACCCTGATAGGGGACAGAGGACACACTAACCCTGACCAGGGGACAGAGGACACACTAACCCTGATAGGGGACAGAGGACACACTAACCCTGACCAGGGGACAGAGGACACACTAACCCTGATAGGGGACAGAGGACACACTAACCCTGATAGGGGACAGAGGACACACTAACCGTGACCAGGGGACAGAGGACACACTAACCCTGATAGGGGACAGAGGACACACTAACCCTGATAGGGGACAGAGGACACACTAACCCTGACCAGGGGACAGAGGACACACTAACCCTGACCAGGGGACAGAGGACACACTAACCCTGATAGGGGACAGAGGACACACTAACCGTGACCAGGGGACAGAGGACACACTAACCCTGATAGGGGACAGAGGACACACTAACCCTGACCAGGGGACAGAGGACACACTAAGTCAGCAGTTTGACTGAGCATCAGTCTGTTGGTTTTATATTAAAGTTGTTTATTTGCAACTTCCCTCTCTGCTGTCTTCCCATCCTGCTATGCTTCCTCCAAGCACAGCCAGCAGCAGAGATCAGCCACACTGAGAGGACGGGAGGCCTGGTCGGAGACAGGGAGATCAGCCACACTGAGAGGACGGGAGGCCTGGTCGGAGACAGGGAGATCAGCCACACTGAGAGGACGGGAGGCCTGGTCGGAGACAGGGAGATCAGCCACACTGAGAGGACGGGAGGCCTGGTCGGAGACAGGGAGATCAGCCACACTGAGAGGATGGGAGGCCTGGTCGGAGACAGGGAGATCAGCCACACTGAGAGGACGGGAGGCCTGGTCGGAGACAGGGAGATCAGCCACACTGAGAGGATGGGAGGCCTGGTCGGAGACAGGGAGATCAGCCACACTGAGAGGACGGGAGGCCTGGTCGGAGACAGGGAGATCAGCCACACTGAGAGGACGGGAGGCCTGGTCGGAGACAGGGAGATCAGCCACACTGAGAGGACGGGAGGCCTGGTCGGAGACAGGCAGGCCATGTGGGCTGCATGGTTTTATAACAAGGTTCTTTGTGGAGGAAACCCATGTGAGCACAGGACGAACATTCAAACTCCACACAGACAGGCCTGGGAGGGCAACAGACAGACCTGGGAGGGCAGCAGACAGGCCTGGGAGGGCAGCAGACAGGCCTGGGAGGGCAGCAGACAGACCTGGGAGGGCAGCAGACAGGCCTGGGAGGGCAGCAGACAGGCCTGGGAGGGCAGCAGACAGGCCTGGGAGGGCAGCAGACAGACCTGGGAGGGCAGCAGACAGGCCTGGGAGGGCAGCAGACAGGCCTGGGAGGGCAGCAGACAGGCCTGGGAGGGCAGCAGACAGGCCTGGGAGGGCAGCAGACAGGCCTGGGAGGGCAGCAGTTACCGTGAGACAGCAACAAGAACATCCGTGTACACAAGCACACACAGGACATCTGAACAGCTTTCAATTATGAACGTTCTCGTATGAAACACCTGGTTCTGATTGGGTAGATATAGTAAATACACTTGACATTAGTTTTAGGTGAAGTAGTACGGTACTTGAAGAAAGACAGTTAAGTAGATGCAGGGTTTCTCCTCGTTCACATGCAGGCTGAATCACAATCAGGGTCTGGACTTGTTTTGTACATGAGTGCTCAGGTCTCAGTGACAGCGCTGCTCGTGTTGTTTTACAGTCAGTCTGCATTGGAAATGTGAACCAGATGAGCAGGGTTCCACAGTGAATCAGTTTCCCGGTAATTAAAACTGCCTGCTGAGGGCTCTTTACTACACGGCCAGATCACAGATCATCACTTCCTTCTCACATCAAAAGGAAATGACACAGGACACAAGGCGAACCATTAGTGAGTATATTTCACCTAAAAGATCACAGTCATTCATTGGCCAGTTGATTACCTGCAGATTGTCTGTTTTCTTTCATTCCCTTTGGTCCTCAATGACAAGGAGCGAGACAACCTGGCAGTGGAGGCATTTCTTCCTTTCAACACATTTGAAGCACTATTAGTTAGTTGAGGCCTAGCTGTGTGTTTTCAAGGTTCTTCTGTCGGTTCAACAGACCCCTGTCCTGTCTGCTGGGCAGTCCTGCTCCCTGTCCTGTCTGCTGGGCAGTCCTGCTCCCTGTCCTGTCTGCTGGGCAGTCCTGCTCCCTGTCCTGTCTGCTGGGCAGTCCTGCTCCCTGTCCTGTCTGCTGGGCAGTCCTGCTCTGTCCTGTCTGCTGGGCAGTCCTGCTCTGTCCTGTCTGCTGGGCAGTCCTGCTCCCTGTCCTGTCTGCTGGGCAGTCCTGCTCTGTCCTGTCTGCTGGGCAGTCCTGCTCCCTGTCCTGTCTGCTGGGCAGTCCTGCTCTCTGTCCTGTCTGCTGGGCAGTCCTGCTCTCTGTCCTGTCTGCTGGGCAGTCCTGCTCCCTGTCCTGTCTGCTGGGCAGTCCTGCTCTGTCCTGTCTGCTGGGCAGTCCTACTCCCTGTCCTGTCTGCTGGGCAGTCCTGCTCCCTGTCCTGTCTGCTGGGCAGTCCTGCTCTCTGTCCTGTCTGCTGGGCAGTCCTGCTCCCTGTCCTGTCTGCTGGGCAGTCCTACTCCCTGTCCTGTCTGCTGGGCAGTCCTGCTCCCTGTCCTGTCTGCTGGGCAGTCCTGCTCTCTGTCCTGTCTGCTGGGTAGTCCTGCTCCCTGTCCTGTCTGCTGGGCAGTCCTGCTCCCTGTCCTGTCTGCTGGGCAGTCCTGCTCCCTGTCCTGTCTGCTGGGCAGTCCTGCTCCCTGTCCTGTCTGCTGGGCAGTCCTGCTCCCTGTCCTGTCTGCTGGGCAGTCCTGCTCCCTGTCCTGTCTGCTGGGCAGTCCTGCTCTCTGTCCTGTCTGCTGGGCAGTCCTACTCCCTGTCCTGTCTGCTGGGCAGTCCTACTCCCTGTCCTGTCTGCTGGGCAGTCCTGCTCTCTGTCCTGTCTGCTGGGCAGTCCTACTCCCTGTCCTGTCTGCTGGGCAGTCCTACTCTCTGTCCTGTCTGCTGGGCAGTCCTACTCCCTGTCCTGTCTGCTGGGCAGTCCTGCTCCCTGTCCTGTCTGCTGGGCAGTCCTACTCCCTGTCCTGTCTGCTGGGCAGTCCTGCTCCCTGTCCTGTCTGCTGGGCAGTCCTACTCTCTGTCCTGTCTGCTGGGCAGTCCTACTCCCTGTCCTGTCTGCTGGGCAGTCCTGCTCCCTGTCCTGTCTGCTGGGCAGTCCTACTCCCTGTCCTGTCTGCTGGGCAGTCCTGCTCTCTGTCCTGTCTGCTGGGCAGTCCTGCTCCCTGTCCTGTCTGCTGGGCAGTCCTGCTCCCTGTCCTGTCTGCTGGGCAGTCCTGCTCCCTGTCCTGTCTGCTGGGCAGTCCTGCTCCCTGTCCTGTCTGCTGGGCAGTCCTGCTCTATTTGTGAATATCAAACACTGCCCAGACAGTCCAGTATTGTCCAAGGTGCTGAGGGCTGAACATTTTAAACACCTTGTAAAATCAGTTGCAGGTGCAATCAGCCAAGCATCACCGATTCTGTTCCTAACAAAACCGCTTCTTTTCCATTAATATTCCATGAAAGTAACGGTGGGCAAGTGGTATTTGGGGAAAGTAGAAAAGCAAGTCTTCAGGTCAATAAAAATCAAAAACGGTGTGATTGACTTTGAAGCCCTTTGCCTTTCGAGGGAAACCCAAAACCGAGTGCTTCTGGAGAGAGGGGGCTGGTTGAGGCCGGGGAGGAAATGCTGTGTGACACTAACAGGCTGGACGAGGAAGTGTTGATGGACTGAATGAAACGAGGGCTGGAGGGCCGGGGGTCGCGCTGTGACACGACATGGGTTCCACTGACAAGACGAGAAAGCCCTGCTGCTGTGCCACACACACACACACACACCACACACACACACACCACACACACACACACCACACACACACACACCACACACCCACACACTCACCACACACACACACACCACACACACACACCACACACACACATTCAGAAATGTAATTTCTTCCACTACTTTCCACTACTAGTTTAACAAACTACAGTGAGTGAATGGATTCACATGCCACCTAATTAGCTCTACAAACAAAAGTCATGTTTTGTACTTGGCCAGACATTTCCAGCACTTTTACTTCTAATTCTGCGAGCCTACAGCACCCAGATGTAGTTTCCACACAAATTCCAAAAAGTTCTCCTTCCTCCTCCTGCACAGACATGTGGGTCTTCAGTGTAGGGGTGACTGATTCATTAAGTGAGTGAATTTGTGTTTTTATCACCACAGTGTATACACTGTTCTGTAGAAGCTATGTCTTCTCACCTTGATATTAAATCCAGTAAAGATCTAAACAGCCTCAGTTTCAGTCAGTCTATTCATGAGATAAAAAGGCCCACATTCTTTACATCTTTGAGCTCCTGTAACTCCTCAGAGCTCATGACTATCTGTTTTCAATTACCGCTCATATGCCATCAAAGTATTGTATGGTAACTCCAGGAGGAAATATTTCACATGCAATAACCACAATAATAGAGAATTACAGTTTTGCTAACTCTGACTGCATGAACAGTTGGGTCTGGTTCTTCTCTCCCAGACAGACAGCAGTGAAACCCAGACGCCGTTGTCAGCGTTGTCAGAAGAGCACAGCGCTCCAGTCTGTGTATTTATGGTTTATTCCTCCACGCTGAAGCAGAGTGGCGAGAGGAGTGTGATGAAAGCATGTTTTGATCTGTGAGCCACTTGACTTTGAGAGGCATGGGAGAGGTCACTGTGGACCGACCTGAACCATAGGGTGAAACAGACCTCGCACTAAGCATTTATACATCAGAGTACATTCGTCTCAAACCAAACAAGTTCCATCAGGGTGGACTGAAGTGTAGAGAACAGTTTAGGGTGTGGAGTCACTAAGTACCTGTCATCATGTCTGCAACAATGAAACATTAAATAATTAAATGAGAAATAATGAAAGTGATATGTAGGTGTTGTGGGCTGAGCTGTGGAGGACACATCAGGTCTTCCTGCCTCTCTGATCCTGACCGGCCTGGTTCACCTTTACGTGTTGATTGCTCTTAGAGTCTGATGTCCAGATTGGGCGGTTTTCCCATGGAGATTAGCCGCTCTGGTCCAAAGCTGTTTCAACAGGTCACTTGCGGAGGGTCAAAGGTCAATTGCATAGTAGTGCCTAATGGTAGCAAATAACGTCAATCACCCTAACGGGATCAGTGGTGAGACATGTGCCTGACTTCGGGTGGAATGTGGGGAATCCGAAGGTTAAGCTGGTGCCATGCAGCGGCAGAGGCAGACTTAGGAGCACGCACACACAAGCACATACACACGCACGCACACACAAGCACATACACACGCACGCACACACAAGCACATACACACGCACACACACACGCACGCACACACAAGCACGCACAAACGCAAACACACACACACAAAGAGCTCCACATGGGGCTGGTACAGCTCACTCACCATCAGTTACCACCCTAACCCACCCTATCACTCCTACACATGACCTCATTCCATCTGAGACACAAGTAGCAACATAGTCCTCTATTTCTCCTAATTCCTCAGTTATGGGTTAGAGTTAGCTAGTTATGGCCGGGATTACACATTCTCACCATGAGGAGGAATGTTATCTTCAGTGAAAAAAGTGCCTCATAAAGGCCATCACTTGTAAGATTTGTTGAGGCTGCCTCAAATTGACTCTGTAACTAATGACCCTGCCTCAGACTAGTCAACAAATGATGAGATGTGGGACTGTGACCTAGCTGATGACTCATACTCAAACCCACGCAGAGCCCGCGAGAATCCTGGCAGCCTGTTCCAGACTGGGGTTTCCTCACTGGGGCAGGCCGCGATCCAAGGACCAGGCTAGACTCCAGCCAGTCGCAGTCCACTTGGCACGTCCGTCTCTGAATCACTCCAGGGCTCGGATGGTTGCAGCGTAATTACTTCACAGTAACACATTACATTACCTCACCAACGTTAAGACTTGTATTTGTTGAGGATTTTGAATATCGAATCTATTTTTCACTTTGTTGTATAGGCTATATTGCGTCAAGAAACTGTATAGGGGGTTGTTGAATCTATTTAGTGTCCTTGGAATCCAGTTTATGGCGGTCCAACCGCCATTCATTGAACAGTAGCCTAAGATTGACGATGCCGTTGCTGACATCGCCACACAGAGAACAGGAGACGGTTTGAAGCTCAACAACGTGAACGACACTAATAAACCACCACGTCCATCTGGCGAGAGGAAAATACAGAACTAAACTTCACAAGATGTTGAAGAAATGAGGCAACGCTTGTGGTCAATTTAAATAAATACCATAAATGTATTAACGTCCAAACTGACAATTTTCCTCTTCATTTAAAAAAATTCAATTACGGAAAACGATATAATGTGCATTGAGTAATTAAGTAAACTTCACATCTACAACTTTTCCTTCAGCAAGAACAGTCCCAGTCCGTTAGCCCCAGTAGACCCAGCCCCACGTCTCTCCTGTGTTCGCAAACGGCCGCGCTGCTTTAACAGCAGAACATCGACACTGAAGAAAGTATTTTTACGATCTCCGAGCACCACTGACCAAGTTTAAAAGATGGCTTAATTTCGCTGCTGACCTGATTTTAAGGGGCAGATGACTGAGCCTTGGAGAAGACGCTGTTAATGGCAGCAAGGTGCAGGGAGAGAGGGTAATGAGCTGAACGTTGCACTGCCAGACCAACTTTCAAGTCAGACTTTATTTCTCCGTAGAGACTAATAAATGAGTGTAGTAAAAATGCTAAATAAGGCAGATTCTAAAGATCCTGTTTTTTTCATTAGCTCGTCAATCACAGAGCCTCAACAGGGCAGCCTAACACAACGTTTAAAAAAACGTCCTTCAATACAATATGTCTAACCGCAAAAACTTCATGTAGCCATCCTTAAATTTGCATGCACATTCCCGGTACAGTGCTGACAGGAAATGAGGTAATGAGGAACTTGCTGTGAGTGCACAGCGTTTACAGGGATGCTGTGACCCATGGCAACCCAGATAGGCCCACTGGATTTAAAAGGTGAATTAGATCATGGTCCCCGCTCTGCCCGCCAGCCCCCGGTGTAGGGCTTACCAGCGGCAGTGAAAGCAACCTAATGAGTAACGAGTGATCAACACTATTACCTAACTTTACTGATGTGTCCCTCCAATCACCAGGGCTGCAGAGGTACAAGCACGGCCAAACGACACTGAACCGCTGCGCTGCAAACAAAGGAATGTTCCAAGAAAACTCGAAACACTGTAAATAAAACAAATTAGAAAGAGAGGAAAGAAGAGAAGTCACGTGACTTATGGGGGTCATCAGTGATATCAGATGATAGAAGAGGTTTTGATGAATGATTTGAATTGTTGTTGTCTTTGTGCTCAAGCTGTCTAGGGGCCACGAGGGTCCACACGTTATCTAATTTGGTGAAATGTTATGCTTTATGAATGTTAAGCTTTTTTGTACATGAGTATACATTTTCTTGTAGTGTACATATAAAAATGTTGCTGAATGTTATGTCACAACAACATACATGAAACTTTAGAGAATAGAACTAGGAATATATTGAAATAAGTTTTCTTGGCGTGAGTGAAAAGATAAAGATTTCCCACTTAAACAGAATAACCATGAACCGCATGACAGAGTATTAGTAGTAGTATTAGGAAGTCAAGTTTTAGGGATTTGCACCGACTACCACTGCCACCCAGGTCAGCTAAGAACACAGGAATTTCACCCAGGCTGAAGGGCTCTTGTGATCTGTTGCTGTTTACACACTAGTTGTTCTGGTTGGAACATTAAAACGATCAGAAAATGTCCACAAGTCATGGTACTTGTGCTTTAGTTTATATTCAGGTGCTATCAATTTCTGTATCCATCACGTGCACAAGAGTTCAGAAGTTCAGACTAATGCTGGGTCTGTTCACCCTCTCCAGTAAGCATCTTAGAGATCCACACACATAATCCTTTGGTGTAAATGATTTAATGAGTCAAGTGAAAACAGTGGACTTGATCTTCTGATCTTTTTCTCTATTTGCTTTTTGTTTCCTTTGATGTTTATAAGCTGCTGAGCTTCTTGAGATTCCGATGTTCCACCTCAGCTGTCGTCCGTACGAGATCAAGAACGTCCACAGCTTCATGATACAAACATGCCCCAAGATGAAACCTTGTCAACTTGTGGGTGCCAAGTTGTTCCAGATATTCTTAATTCATCAGTTTAAAAGATTACAAAACGATGAACACTTACAGAGTTACAAGTTACCACGTAAGATTACGATGTGTTTTATATTTGGTTCCTACATTTTCAGGGCCACATTCCGTGAGTGATCTGACCCACAGAACCTGCAGCATGAGCAGGAGCTGTGGTCTGTGGACGAGGAATCGTCTGAAGACGAGGTTCTGCGGACATCTGAGTCTCTCTTGTCCTCCTTCATGCCATTTCAACAGTTATGATGTCATTTTCTCAAACTGAGTCCTCACAGCCAACTAGACAACTTGTTTTGAACCTCTGCAGCTGCTGGAGGTGTAATGGGCCGGGCGGTGCAAGGCTGGCTTACGGAATGGTTTATATTGGCTCAGAATCAGAACTGGGCCTCTGCTCCACTTCTGATTCTAAGGTTTCAAACAGTGTAACGGTGTAACTTCCATGCTATTATAGATACATGTCAGGTATCATTAGAGTTAGGGAAACATTGGCATTGTTTCATGAAAGAGATTTTTATGTTATTTTTATTCTCATGAAAATATGCTGCCTCATTTTGACTGAGCCAAACATGCGCTTGGAGAGCCACCTAGTGGTAGAGAGATGCCGTAGCAGTTCTACTGTTATCTGGAGTCATCAATAAATCATTAAGCATTTAGAAAAATATATATTCACAAAAAGTACAAGAACCACAGACCATTGCATGTCTGGTCAAATGGAAAAACACCAAATGTGCAGGATTTACAGAAGACTGGACCCTCAAAGAATGCATATCCACTGTTCTTCAATTACAAATTGCCATATGCTCAGTGTCACTGAAGTTGGTTTGTGTAGGTAGCGATGTCGTCATAGTCGCTGTCTGAGGAGAGGAGGGTGTCTGGACTCACAGGAGAGTACAGCGGGCCCTCCTCATCACTACTGCTCTCCTCCCCTGGTCATTACACACACACACACTGCAGTGTCAGGCAGAGCAGATCATCAAAGAGCATGTGTGCTAGTGTACACACACGCATGCTCACTCACACACGCACACACACACACAGTTCACCTTGATCATGAGAGTGTGTGAGGTTGGAGTGCGGTGGTTCGTTGGGTCTTGCAGGGTCTGCAGAGGTCTGGCACGGATCACCTCCCTCTGATGGAAACAGAACACACACAGTCAATTAAAGTACTACCGTGAGTGGTCCTGGAGGCTGTTCTGAGCATGCTGTTCTGAGCACGCTGTTCTGAGCACGCTGTTCTGAGCACGCTGTTCTGAGCACGCTGTTCTGAGCACGCTGTTCTGAGCACGCTGGTCTGAGCACGCTGGTCTGAGCACGCTGGTCTGAGCACGCTGTTCTGAGCACGCTGGTCTGAGCACGCTGGTCTGAGCACGCTGGTCTGAGCACGCTGGTCTGAGCACGCTGGCTGAAGCCGGCTCACCTGCTGTCATCAGACGCTCCGCCTCTGGCCCTGTGTTTTCATAGCATTCCTCAGAGGACGTGCTGGATTCAAATGAGTCTTCTGCAACAAAAAACAACAAACATCGCTGGCAATTAGTAGAGACGATCCAAGTGATGTTAGTGGTTCAGAGGGTGTAGAGGGAGAAGCCCACCACTAGGGGTTCCTGGAACTTGTTTCTCCTCCGGTGACAGGAAGCTGTGGTGGTGACTGGCAACGCCCCTAGACGCCTCATAGCTGGGACCACCAGCTGTAACGAGACCAGGTGTGGGTGAGCATGTAGCTGGGCCTTAGTCTCGTAGCAACACGAGAGGGAGAACATGTTACAAACACGAGAGAGAGAACGTGTTCTAAGTGAAGTTGTTACACCCACCTTCCTCAGACAGACTGTACAGAGCTGTACTCCCAGAGTTTGGCATGTTGGTTCTGTACCGTTGTGAGTCTAGAGTCAGAGAAACTATTATATTTGGTCTAATTGATTTATGCTCAGAACTTGTAAATTCTGTGCAAGTTTGATTAAGTTAAAATATATCAAATATAGTCTGGTAATCTGTACATATAGCCAACACTAACTGTAAACCAGAACAGCCCATCTTACTCTTAAAGGTGGTCAGATCTGGCTCCCACTGCTCTGAGTCTGTGTCCACAGATGTGCTGTCCATGCTACTCTGATGGTGCCAAAGGCTCCTGGGATTGGACGGGACTTTGTAAAACAGACAGAAAATGAAGGATTAAACTACTAAATCATGTTTCATGGTTCCTATACATGGTCTACAACAAAACAGATCTTGACCGTTTCTGAAAAGGCTGGATATCTTTTATTGTATAGTGATGTGTTGCCCTCAACCGGTATAGAGAACAGGTTTCCAGACAACATCCTCACAAACTGTAACCTTTGAGTCCAGTGACCCTGAATCACCCAGGTTTCAGGTATGCTGAAGGTAGAAAAAGCAAACAGAGACTCACTAACCATCGTTGCTCATGGTAATGTTGTTGATCTTGACCATGTCTACTGAGTCTCGGTATTCATTCTCACAGTGTTCAGCTGGCGCCTGCAGGCTGGAGTGTCTCATCTGAACCACAAGAGCTGTGGAAGACACTTCATGACATGTAGTAAGAGTTTATTAGGGAGGGAGGGAGGGGGAGGTGGAGGGAGGGAGGGAGGTCTATTAGTTAGTTAGTTAGTTAGTTAGTAAGACCAGGGACCTACCATTTCTCCTTGTGTTCTGGCAGCAGAGCAGAGCGTTAGTGATCAGGGCGAGGAGGAGGAGGAAGGAGAGAGCCACACAGCCCAGCAGGAGGGGGGACATGGGGGGCAGGAGAGAGTCATTGGGGGCTCTGGTCTCTGAACATGAGAGTAAACCACAAACTGTCAGGCAAGAGAATTTCAATTTCATGTTTCAATTTTCTCTGGAAATGAGCTGCAACTTTTACTTGTTATCATCATGGTCATTGAGGTTGGCCCAGTTTCTGTCGTGGTTTTCAGATCAGGGAACCCACGTGACCCTGAGGGTGGAATACAGAACGCATCAGATGTTTGTGTTCACAGCTGTGTTGCCGATGTTGTGTAAATACAGTTCTGGTGACTAACCGTTACAGATAAGTGCTGCAGCCTGCATGCCACAGAACAATGGATTTGCGAGTTCCTGGCAGTCCCACAAGTTTTGGTGTTCCTTATGACATATGTAGTACCACTTTGATCCGTTGTTGTGAGTGTTGAAGGGCGGTTTGAATCCAATGAACTGGACAGGCTCACCGCAGCCCAGCATGGAACACACCATGGCTGCCTCCTGCTTCTCCCAGCAGTCGTGACAAATCGACCCCCAGGTCCCGTTACGATGGATCTCCACTTTTCCAGAGCAGCCGTCCAGACCCCCACTCAGCCTGACCGATTTCATCTCTGTAGGAGACAAAGAAAAAGAAAAACTATTACAATTTCAATAATATACAGGCTATGTATAACAAAATACATTACAAATAAATGAATAAAAAATAAAGGTATCTTTTATAAATCGTTTTTTATTATTATATTATTTTTATTAATTAGCACCATGGGCCTGTGAAGGCTAGATGAGTAGGGTAATAACCTAACCCTAATAACGATCAAACTAATGAGCCTTCCTACCGGAGCATACAACCCCGGCATCTTCCTTGTGGCCACAGTCGTGATCTCCCGTGGCCGGGCAGTCCCACAAGTTCCTCTCCTTCCCCGTACAGTTGACCTCGTCCAGGTAGATGGGCCCAGTGCCCAGGGGGATTGGTCCATCTTGCCCAGACACGCTCAGCGCGTAGCCACAGCCCAGCTGGGCACACACCACATCCCCAGCTCTCAAGTCCCACTGGTCATCACACACCGTGCCCCACAGGCCGGCTCTCCACAGCTCCACCCGCCCGGCACAGCGGTGCCCGCCGCCCTCCAACCGCACTGCCTGGTGCCCTGGAACACGCGGCACTACTTACAATATCTGTCCAACCACCATTTGTTTTACCAAAGACTTAAAAAAAAACATTATCTTTAGTTTGTTTTATTTTCTTAGTGCTCGTGTGAATCTGCTTTGTGATCTTACCGCAGTAAACTTCAGACACGGTTACGCAGTCGCTCCTAACAACCTGTGAGCAGTTGTGGAGACGACGATCATGGTAGGAACAGCTCGTGAAGCAGCTACTGTTGGGGGGAGAACTGGCCCGGGTCAGATTATAAACTCCACCACAGCCAATGTCCTGGCAGACCTGCGGCACCAGGTCAGCTATGGACTCTGAGGTGAGCACAACCGGCCGATTCAGCTCAAGTCCCGGCATTCTGAGACTCCACAAGCATCCGTTATGTTGGGTTATGTATGGTTCTGTTGAAAATAGGACAACATAGAATGTATTCTACTTTTTTATGTTAGACTTTCAGATGGGACCATTTGAGGCTACGATTTTTGCACCTGCAACCATGTGCAACAATACAAAGAAATAGAAACAGGGTTTGCAACATCCCTCTAACCGCCTCTGCATCCTGTGACACAGTTTATACAGAGATCACTTACGGTCATGTACAGTTGTACTGCTGTCAGAGTCAAACACATCAGAATGGGAGGAGTATGTTCCGCTCGAAGAAGAGGTATTTTGATATGCTGAAAATAAAAGAAAAACTCAAATTAATGTCAAAGTAACATGTGACAAATAAAAAAATTATACAAAAATCGTATTTGTGTAGGGTATTTTACAAGAAATGTCACAGAATGTAAAATATGATCGAAAGTGAAACATGAAAGTGACCACATGCCAGGAACCATGTGACCCAGTCAGGATGCCGTCAATGGGGTCAGGTCAACTGGCTAAACACTGATTACTATAGTTGTCATCGGATCAGATTGCTGGCAGACTGCTACAAACAAACAAGATAAATCTATGTATTCATTTGTAACAATATTTTGCACATCTTAATGTCTATGCCTCTTATGTCCAGTTTTATGTCTGCTCATGTTTACGGTACTCAAACTTTACTTACAGATAATAAGAATGACTTAAGTTAGTATAACCTTGAGATAGAATGTAAGGTAGAGGGGGGTATTTCTAGGGCCTAAATGAATCAGGAAGCAGTAGAAACGTTGCTGGTGTTTCTCTGCCTGGATGATGAACACATGCACCCCTCTGACAGGCTACAATACCAAGACAAAATATAACAGCATTTCTGTGTTTTTTAAATAGTTGAAAAGATTACGGAAGTACATTTGCCACCTTCAAGTACCTTCTCGCACTTCAGCTGTCACTAAAGTGTGAGATTTTACTGGCCGACTTCCTGATTCACACACTAATTTACTATATTAATGTGTAACAACTTTGCACATCTTAATTTTGCCAAGCATATGCTTGCTTTGTCTAGTATGTCTAGATTCTCACTGTCTTCCGAGTTTCAACTACAAGGTAAATGTACCGTCGTTACATTTAGCAATAACTTAATCTTCAGTGCTCAGGTTAAATCCATAAAACCAGTACTTCAACTGGTCATTTTCTAATCAATCATCTTTCAAACTATTTATCTTAACTGTAAAATATGACTGAGATCGAGCGAAGAACTTATACTATTATCTGGCATGACGGATAATGATAACACTATATTCACTGTCTAATAATAATAGTAATAATGTTAAAAGAATGACCTAGGAAATATATACATTTATCAAAACAGAATTGTATAAAAAATAAATAAAAAGCCATCTTACCATGACAAAGATGTATCTCTTGGAACATCAGAATGAAATATATCAACTTCATTCTGTTCTATTCAGAGAATCACTAACCACCACTAACCAAAGTTTGATCAAATTGAATATCACTGACTACTGTTACATATGAAACTGTCTGCAAAAGCATGCTGTGCTGTGTCTGACAGCATGTGGTTTCTTATCTAGGGGCATGTTTATCACACATCCTCTACTCCTTTCACAAGACGGTCTTCATTCTTGAAGACAATGAAACAATGATTCTTATTTTTTTAGGTTTATGGAAAAAAAAGAACAACAGACAGGATTTTAGAATACCTTGTCAAAGTGCCTTTGTCAGAAATGGTAGCTTTGAGTGCACCAGCGCTGCGCTGATCTTTCTCCTGTTCACTTACTACTCGATTGTTTGATGTTTGCGAGTTTCTCAACATCATCATCCTCGCCAGCTCACCAAAGCTTGTCTAGCCGGACTTACGAAGGATACTATACCTCAGCAAGTATTACAGGCCACAGGAACTAAAACTGCATACAACATGTACAAATGGAAAACACCAAAACCATAGATTAACAGAACAATTTATTCTGAAAAACATTTTCCCCAAAAAAAAATTAAAGAAAAAAAAAAAAAACGTTGAAATTATAGTTGGGTCTGGATTTTTTGTCTAAAAGTAAAGCTTTGCCATCGCTTGTAGGAATTTCTTCTTCCTCTTCTGAGCCGCCAGCTGAAGGACGTCCTCGGGGTTGCTGGCGTTCAGCTCCGTCTGGCCAATAGCCTGGATCTGAGAAACACAGTCACATGAGAAACATCATCTGAGAAACATCATCTGAGAAACACAGTCACATGAGAAACATCATCTGAGAAACATCATCTGAGAAACACAGTCACATGAGAAACATCATCTGAGAAACATCATCTGAGAAACACAGTCACATGAGAACCATCATCTGAGAAACATCATCTGAGAAACATCATCTGAGAAACATCATCTGAGAAACACAGTCACATGAGAAACATCATCTGAGAAACATCATCTGAGAAACACAGTCACATGAGAAACATCATCTGAGAAACATCATCTGAGAAACATCATCTGAGAAACATCATCTGAGAAACACAGTCACATGAGAAACATCATCTGAGAAACATCATCTGAGAAACACAGCAGTTCAAATCTCAAAACATCATCTACGAAGACGAGCACTACGAACTAAAACAATTGAAAATGTGTTTTGAAAGCATGTAACTTACAGCTATTTGTCTCTTCTCACTTTCACCTCTTTTATGGTGGATGTCTTTTGTTGTTGAGGACATAATAACCAAAACAAATCTGTAATTCCCTCTAAATCCCATATATCACTGTCAATTGATGTCTGTAAAGGGTTCATTGAGAAGGATACTGGTGAGATACTCGAGGATGGTCACATCCCAGATGTAGTCGTACAGGGTGTCCATGGCATCGTGGCTGGAATGAAACAAGAAGAATTATGAAGAGCTCTTGATAAATCATCTGGACCTTTTCCCCAGTGGAGACACACCACACCTGTTTTGTTCTTGAAGAGCTTTGAAAGCTGTCATGTAGTCCACCTCTCTTAAGAACTGGCAGAGCACAGCAACCTGGGAAACATGAGGTATACGTCCACATCACATATATATCCTCAAGTGTCAGAGTGAGAACATGGAGCAGCTGAGGTGGAGGGTCAGACCTGTGTGTGGCAGTTCATCATCGAGCAACACTTGATCATCCTCTTCAGGACCTGCAACATATGGCCCCACGTCAAGAACCCTGTTCCACATCAGCCCCTGGCATGTCCTGGGTACCCTAGCATGTCCTGGGTACCCTAGCATGTCCTGGGTACCCTAGCATGTCCTGGGTACCCTAGCATGTCCTGGGTACCCTAGCATGTCCTGGGTACCCTAGCATGTCCTGGGTACCCTAGCATGTCCTGGGTACCCTAGCATGTCCTGGGTACCCTAGCATATCCTGGGTACCCTAGCATGTCCTGGGTACCCTAGCATGTCCTGGGTACCCTAGCATGTCCTGGGTACCCTAGCATGTCCTGGGTACCCTAGCATGTCCTGGGTACCCTAGCATGTCCTGGGTACCCTAGCATGTCCTGGGTACCCTAGCATGACCTGGGTACCCTAGCATGTCCTGGGTACCCTAGCATGTCCTGGGTACCCTAGCATGTCCTGGGTACCCTAGCATGTCCTGGGTACCCTAGCATGTCCTGGGTACCCTAGCATGTCCTGGGTACCCTAGCATGTCCTGGGTACCCTAGCATGTCCTGGGTACCCTAGCATGTCCTGGGTACCCTAGCATGTCCTGGGTACCCTGTCATCAATCAGCATCCATCAATCCAGATTCTCTAGTATCTACAGCTGGGTTTCATTACACTTTCTGAAAACTACAAGCCAGTCCCATCCCAATTATGACTCATAATTAACGGCTGCATCCTCAGTTATTAAAACAAACTTTTGTGTGGTGCTACGCAGCCCCCTTCCTCCGCAGCACGTTCAGGGCTGTACCTGGTCGCTGTACACGTCACTGGGGACGGTCTTGGTGAAGAAGTCGGAACAGACCGCCCCAGCCTGCAGGTAGTAGTGCAGGGCAGCAGAGTACTGGTTGGTAACTGCAGACACAAAATGGAGGACACAGGCATTGCCTAAAGTTTCACTCGACAGTGAAGCTTAGCTCTTCAGAAAGTGATGGCGAGATCCCGGGGTCGTTGTCCTACCAAAGTAAATGTCTGCCTGTGTGACGATCCAGGACTGGCTGTTGGGGTTCAGAGTCAGAGCGTAGGAGACCAGCTCCTTCACAGTCACCGCTACAGCTTCCACATCCACCGCCTGAATGCTGCGCACACACACACACACACACACGTGTCTGATCTTGTAACACATTGAGAAGTCTGTGTGAAACCCTCATTCATAACTTGTGCTGTTCTGTCAGACTAGAGGAGGTGCCCTGAGGCGTGAGCTCACAGGGCACCTCCCTGAGGAGAGGAGGGTCGTACTTGGAGAGAGAGGCAGGCCAGATGGAGAGGTGTTCAGCTGTCACTTCATTAACAATATCATCCTGAGGAGAAGAAATTAGCCTCTGTTAAACAACACTCAGCTGGAGCAGGTGTAAACAAGCACTGGTCAAGTGCTGGGACCTTTTTGAAATGTTCCTGGTTAACGTATTTAACCAGGAAGTCCCATTGAGATGCAAGATCTCTTTTACAAGGTAGACCTGGCCAAGATAACAGCAGCAATAATATGTCAATACATCACATAGTCCACACACTAACACACCACCTACATGATAATAAAAGTGCATGTATATGGATACACAGAACATTACACAGAACCAGGAGTTTCTGCTACCTACCCGAACCATGCTGTGCAGTCGCACTAGCAGGGAGATGAGGGTGGTCAGAACCAGGGGCTCCTGGAAGGAAATCAAACAAGGACTTTAAACTCGAGACTCTAACAATCACATGTATGGTGTATACATCCAAACAGCTGCCCTCATTCACTCACCCTCAACTTCTTGACGAACGTGATGAATTTGCTCCTAGATTCAGCAAATCAAATTGAATATTTAGAAAGCAGTTTGTAGAACAGGAAATTAGTTGTGCAAGACTTTACACACAATCTCTGAACAGACTACAACTGGATGGGCATGGTATGTATTAGGTTTGTTCACACTGCCCAAACAAACACCAACAGCCACCAGTTACTGGCTGAGCCTCTGTACCTGGTCATGATGCCCATGGTAGCCTGGCTGAGCCTCTGTACCTGGTCATGATGCCCATGGTGGACTCCCTCTGCTTGATGAGGCAGACACGGCTGTCGCTGGCTCTCTTGTGCTGCAGAGACACGCTGCAGATCTGCACCACCACCTCCCACAGCTCCTTAGCTGTGCGCCGGCTCTCTTTAGGACCTGGGAGCTCCTTACAAGTGGAAGCCAGCAGCTGTCCCAGCTAGGGAAATGGAGCGGGGATACAAATGTATGTGTCTCACAGTTAGAACAGAACTACATGATTGATATCACTTGTGTTCTGAACAGAATGACCTCATCATTGTTTACAGCCATTCCTCTGCACCGGGGGAGTTTAGGTGACAGGGACGCCTGGGGACTTTACCTTGATGTAGGGGTTGTTCATGACCAGAGACTGGGGCACCTGGAGGGTGAGGTAGTCGTTCTCTCTCCAGTTCAGCATGAATGCCACACACTGCTCTCCCACCACCTGTCTGAGCGGAAGGTCTGCCACAGGAAGACACACAGACCTCAGTCTCACTGTACACCACAGCTGCAACTGTTGGGTTAAAACCACCTTCTGCACACAACAAATCGTACATTTATCAAGATTTGTGAATTTAACACATTTAAAAAGCCTTCTCTCTGTCCCCCTCTACCCACCATGAATCCTCATCTCCAGGTATCCCCGGACCCTGCTGGCCAGGTCAGGCGGGGGTCTGTCCCTGCAGCCCTCGGCGGCGGCGCTCTCGTGGGCGCGCACCTCCAGAAGCAGCATCTCGTTCAGCATCACCTGCCGCAGCTTGGGGGAGAACTCAGTCACCTGCTCCAGACAGGCGGAGAACAGCAGCCGCGCGTGGCCAAAGTCCTGAGGTAGGAACACAGTCACAGGTAACACAGGTCATACATAGTTACACACACAGGATCACTCTGTTAAAGACTCACATACACTCCTGAGTCCTTCCTTCTTATTTGATGGAAGACACACTGACCTTTATGGTGATGCAATGGAGACCTTTAGCCATCAGGATGTACACCAAGTCCTTGGTCAGGTTGTCTTTGATGCTGAGAATCACGTTGATGTAGTCAGGAGGAACCTCCCACTGTGAACACAAGGACCATCCAATCAGAAGCTAGCCCCCAGAGGGAAAAACACTGCTGTTCATGGGCGATTTCACTTCATCATCCGGCGTGTTGACTTCTGACCTTGGCGTTGACCCTCCAGAAGGGCCGCTGGGCAATGCCGTGCAGTTCGATGAGGATCTGGCGGATCCTGCGAGGGTCCAGGGACAGGATGAGCTGCTGTTCCAGCTGGCCCATGTTCACGCTGGCCGAGGCTGGGAACACACAACACAAACATCTCAAAAGGAGACACGCTGAAATATGTAGTCTCTTCATCTGCATTTTTCATGCTTTTCCAGGACAGTTTGGGTGACGTGTGACAGGACAGGCAGGGAGACAGGTGACCCCAGCTGAAGAGAGACAGGTGACCCCAGCTGAAGAGAGACAGGTGACCCCAGCTGAAGAGAGACAGGTGTCCCCAGCTGAAGAGAGACAGGTGTCCCCAGCTGGAGAGAGACAGGTGTCCCCAGCTGAAGAGAGACAGGTGTCCCCAGCTGGAGAGAGACAGGTGTCCCCAGCTGGAGAGAGACAGGTGACCCCAGCTGGAGAGAGACAGGTGACCCCAGCTGGAGGCTGAGGTGAGGAGGGACAGGGCATCTCACCGGGGATGTCGTAGAAGGAAGGGAGGGGCTTAGCGCTCAGGTTGACGGTGGCTGAGCGCTTCCTCATCTGCTCCACCAGGGCCTTCCTCTCCTCCTCCCGCAGCAGCTCCAGGAACAGCTTGTGGGATGACACCACAAACACCAGGGGCAGCTCCTCCAGGTTCTCACACAGGGTCCTGTGTGGGGTGGGAACTGCGTTAAATAGTGTTGGATGAACAGGATTCATCGTGCAGCAGTAAGACACACAGGCACATGACATCCAGAGCTCAATCACACGACTGTCGTCCTAGAGACTCAACGCTCACCTGAGAAAGATGGCCATGTTCCTTCTGGAAGTCTCTGTCTGGCGCTCCTGGTCTAACGACTTTGTGCACACCTGCAAGGACAGAGAGCAATACACATGAGGTGGCCCAGTCCAGACATGTTGTAGTGGGGCGTGAGGCAGGCTGGGTGTTGGGTACCTCCAGGATGAAGTCCACCAGGCTCCTGCTGGGCTTCAGCAGCAGGCGCAGGAAGCGCACGCTGAGCAGCTCCCCCTGCAGGGCGTCCCGCACGGCGTTACACACACACAGCCTGCCACACACCTCGTCCAGGCCCCGCTCACTGCACGCCCACGGCACACAGGACACGCATCACAAGGGTTTACATGCTTCCTCTGACAGCCTTTGGATGGTGAACTTGTGTTTGAAACTGATATCCAGGGATAATGACTGTGTTCCTTACCCCTGCTGGACTTTATGTAGGAACTCTCTCAGGACAGACTGTCTGAAATAATTGGGCAAGCTGCGAGATATGTTGTCTTTGATGAATGCCTCTATTAGTGCCTGTTGAGAGGAGGGAGAGAGAGCGCATGTGAGACCAGAAAGTTTCAGACTTCTAAATCTTTTTTCAACCCTTCAAAACTGCTCAAGTCAGATCTAACAGGCTGGTTTGAAGTCAGATCTAACAGGCTGGTTTCAAGTCAGATCTAACAGGCTGGTCTCAGGTCAGATCTAACAGGCTGGTCTCAGGTCAGATTTAACAGGCTGGTCTCAGGTCAGATCTAACAGGCTGGTCTCAGGTCAGATCTAACAGGCTGGTCTCAGGTCAGATCTGAAAAGGCTGGTCTCAGGTCAGATTTTTTCAACCTTTCAAAGAAGTAATCTAAATATTTTTTCAAAACTCTTTTCAACCTTTCGAAACTAGTATCAGGCAGGTCTCAGGTCAAAAATGTTCCAACCTTTTGAAACTTTTTTACAAAAATATTTTTTTAACCTTTCTAAACTGGTCTCAGGTCATAACAGACAGGTCTCGGGTCAGAATTTTTCAAACTTTCGAAACTTATTTTCTAAAATAATTCTTCAACCTTTCAAAACTTTCTTCAAAATATTTTCTTCTAATCCTTTCTTTGACCTTAGGAAGCTTTTATTGATTTTTTTTTTCTTCGAAAATATTTTTTTGAGGCTGCAGTAATTGTACTGAGCATTGGACTGTTGGAAATATCAACTCATGCGACACACCTGCCGTACCCCGTCCAAATCCGGCTGAGTGCATAGTCAGAAAAACTGACAACATTTTATCGACCCATGCTTCACAATTATACAGTGCTAAACATTTTAGGCCCGAGTGCCCAGCCCTACTGAAAGGGCTGAGCCTGCACATGCAGACCTGGTGGTTGTGGGCTCTGATGAGGCTGTTGATCTGTCCGTAGGGGCTGAGCTGGGTGTCACTGGGGTCAGAGGTCAGGGCCCTGCATGCGTTCCAGTACCCCGCCAGGCGCTGCTCGTCCAGGTGACAGTGCAGCGCTGTGTCCAGCTGCAACACATCACCAGGACATGAGACACACACACACATCACCACCAGGACATGAGACACACACACACAGAGACACACACTACCTTCAGCAGCAGTTCCCTGGTCTGTCTGAACTGCTCCCTGGCCTTCTCGTAGGCCTGTTGGTCTGTGCAGCCTTGCTGGAAGAAGATCCCCCCCAGGTCATAGTGCACCTGGAACTCAGCAGCCAGAACACAACGCTTCAGTCACAACTATGGAGGTTCTGAATGATCTGTCTGCAGAGCGCAGCACAGCCCGACACTCACCTGACAGTGCAGCTCGTCAGCGCTGATACGGAGGCCGGCAGTGGAGGACTCTGTCTCTCCGTTGGAAGTGCTGGGGTCGGCGGCCAGCAGGTCCAGGGTCCTCACGGTGTGGACGTACAGGTCCTTCTTGAGCCCCAGAGCTCCCTCTAGCACCATGATGGAGTCTGACGCCTGCTCCTTCAGCTGATCGTTTCACCACACAAAGATGTTCCTGCTCTGGTCAGACTCACGGATGAGTCTGTTCTAAATTGTGGAGTTCCCTACCTGCTTCTGTCAGAAACGCTTGGCCATTTGAAGAATTTGCTTCAAAACGTACCTTTTCAGGTTTTTCAACCGTTAATGTGATTGTGTCTGTTCTTATTGTTATTGTATGTCATGTTTTATTCTATAAATTTTTACTGTACTGTAGCGCTTTGAGTGCAATAAAAGTGCATTACAAATGACATGTATTATTATTTCTTTGTTTGTCCCTAGAGAGCGTAGCCCACTCACCACTCCCAGGATATTCTCTGTCAGCTCCTTCTCTTGCTGCACGATATTCAACCTATGAAACAGAAAGCGATCAAATGAAACTCAGCAGTAAACATGTCGTCTTATCTCCTGGTGATGTCTTGTGCTGGTGAGAAGGAGGATGCAGAACCTACATGTTCATCTGATGAGGCCCTGGCTTGGCCTGCTTCTCTGGGAAACTGTTCAGCACGATGGTTCTGATCGCCCTTTGAGAGACAGGACATTAACCGTGGTGAGATAGTGTTAGTGGTGACAGAACATGTTGATGGAACAAGTAGCAGTATCAGCAACACACTACAGTACAGGGGGAGATTTGAACCTCTTGATCTCATCATATTTCATGAGCCCTGTTTCCTGTTTGTTGTGACACACCAGCGGTTGTAGATGATGACAGCCATGGCTGTGGTGGGGGGCAGAGTGGAGAGGTCCAGGTCCACATGCTTCACCCCGGGGGGAACCTTGCTCACACACAGGAGCTCGTTCAGTAACATGTTCAACACTGGGATAGTCAAGCTGAGGGGGAAAGACAACACAAAGTACTTTAACATAGGACCTTGATCCACTGCCTTTGATTCCATCAGGAGCAACATCACCTGAATGAAATTCAGTGACCTCCCTCATCTACACACCCTTTCTCCAGCACGTCCAGATCCCACTTCAGGAAAGCTGCTACTTTGAGAGCTAGCAGCTTCAAAGTGCGGTTCCTGCGGTTGTCTGCGGGAGGTTGCACTTGGTTCTGCTCGTTTACCGAAGGCTTGGTAGCCTGTTCAAGGAACTGAATGATGAGCTGTACCGGTGCTGGGTCTGAAAACAAACGGCCAACAATCAGTCAAACGGTTTCTTTGCTGTGAAATTACTAGAAGTTATGAAGAACATGTGTGCAGACCTGATCTTGGCTTCAGCAGGTGACTCTCCAGTAGCGACTCATCCAGGAGGAACTCAAACCAGGAGACCTGAGGAGGAGTGCTTGGACGGCTACCGCTCACGGCCACACGGTCCACCGCCTCGGCGCTCATTTTCTAAGACTGAGTCAGACCACTGTACTGGAGATTGTTTTGATATAAGGAGACAATGATCAAATGCACGTGTATGGGTAGGCACGAACGGAATTCTGTCTTCCTTGTTAGGCTAACTGGCTCGCTAGTTAGCACAAACTGATACCGGGAACGTCCACAACACACGCATAGTGCTCTTTTGTCTCTCTGACTCTGGCATTCATTCAAATAAAACGGGAGCTTATGTTTGCAAACTCGAAAGCTTACTTAAAAGTGTCTTTAAACAAATGCAGGAAGCATGGTTTATGAATATTATTCCAAGATGTATAATTCACAAGATGTTTGTGTTTCACTGTCTGACGGAACTTCTTAAACGTCACATCCGGTTACGACTTCAAAAAGTTTGTACCGCCCTCTTTCTGTCATGATCAAGATAAACCTTGTAAATATTAAGCCCAATAAAATATCACACATCGTATCCTTAATCCAGATTGTTTGTCAGTGGAACACTAACAGCTTTCTGTTAAATGTGATCTTTGGGGTCATAAAGTTCCTCTTGTTACTGTGTGAAATTATTGACCAAGCTTCGTGTTTTCTATTAAAGATCACATTTACGGGAGACAAACGGCTTTGACAATTTCTTCAAAAATGCATAGAAAAACTTTAGTAACTTCATCACCATAGATTTTGAATACACTGAGCAAGTCAGTGTCAATTTATAATTTAACACTGGGATTTCCGTTAAAAAATAAACAGATGTAACAGCTTTGCAAATGTCACTGTAGTTCTTTACATAATGACAAGTTTGAGACAAACATAAAACATTGCGTATAAAACAACTCCATAATGGCATTGCAATTTAAAATGCGCTCTATGAATCTACTCAGGATCTTGTTATCATTAAAAGGCAATTTTCAAACATGGCCATGACCTGTTTAAGATGTTAGCTTAAACGCCATCGTAATTTACACTTTTTAAATTTGCTTTGAGCGATTCACTCAGGTACAGACCGCAAGAGAGTTCCAGGTTGACCTACATTTACAATGCGCAGTTTTGCAGATTTGCAAGAGCAAAGCCTGGACTACCAGAAGGCATGAAGAAGACACGGCCTGAGAGAGAGCATTGCAGCATGGGTAGCCTCGGAGCCCGCCCTCGCTACCCCCTCGTGAGACTTGAGCTCTGCTCGACCTCACAGCCCCTCTCCCTCTCACATCCACAAGCAGAGAGCTGAAAACAAGATAACACCACAGACAGCCATTTTAAAACCAAACTGTAAAATCACTGACACATTCATTGATTCACATTGATATCCAGTTTGGATGTGCCAAGAAATCTCACGATATTCACATAAAAGTCAGTCAGCCTCGAATATCAAGTCATCAATGTCCCAGGGGGATGAAAGTGGGCTAGAGACAGGATATTCAACTCGACTCTGACAGCACCAACTGCCGACGAGTATTGCATTGCACTGTGGTTGAGAGATGCTGCAAAGACACAGAAAAGTTCCCAGGCTGTTTGTACTGAGAAACTTGTGTCAGTACTGGAAGGAGATGACAGAGTTGACTTTGTAGATGTGATAGGAGCGGTTCCAGAAGACTCTGGTGAAGTAGTTGGTGTAAGGAGAGTAGTTCAGCTTGATCTCGTGACAGAAACGGCCGTGTTTGGAAAACGAGTACATCTCTCCTTTATCATACACCACCTAGTTGTGTAGGAAAAATACAGAACAAGAAAAACACATTAAGTAAGAGATCATTTTTCAGTGACACGTAGATTGAGTTTACCGACCCTACACTAGCTAGGCAACTCACAAGCAGTTTCAACAGCTGTGCATGTTAAGCTTGGCTACATCTGAAGTGCATGTTTAGCATGGCTATGTCTGAGGTGGGAGGGGCTACGTCTGACGTGGGAGGGGCTACGTCTGAGGGGGGAGGGGCTACGTCTGAGGTGGGAGGGGCTACGTTTGAGGTGGGAGGGGCTACGTCTGAGGTGGGAGGGGCTACATCTGAGGTGGGAGGGGCTACATCTGAGGTGGGAGGGGCTACATCTGAGGTGGGAGGGGCTACATCTCAGGTGGGAGGGGCTACATCAGAGGGGGGGCTACATCAGAGGGGGGGCTACATCTGAGGTGCATGTTTAGCGTGGCTACGTCTGAGGTGGGAGGGGCTAAGTCTGAGGTGGGAGGGGCTACGTCTGAGGTGAATGTTTAGCGTGGCTACATCTGAGGTGGGAGGGGCTATGTCTGAGGTGGGAGGGGCTACATCTGAGGTGGCTGGTCGTACTTACGTGGCCGTTGGAAATGTCCAGCAGGTCTTTGATCCGACAGCCTTTGGTGTGGCTCAGCTCATTGCACAAAGACTCCTCAACGATGACGTAGTTAGTCTTGTGGGAGGTCAAGATCTTGTAGATGTCCTCTGCAGATCTCAGAGCATACACCTGATGAGTCTGTTGGGGAACAGAAGTTAAACGTAACTCTCCTGGTTCAGGAAGACTCATTATCAGGTTCACAGAAGCACATAACTCCATAAATCGTCTTACACATGGGATAATAAAAACAATACTGTATTTATTCAGCAGACACTTTTATCAAACACAGGGGGATTTGAACCTGTGACCTGTTTCCCTGCAGTCGAATCCTCTAACCACCGAGCTGCAGCCATCCTGGCTGTGGGGTTACTCACATCCTCGCTGCTCCGGAGCAGGTGGATGTCTGAGAAGAGGGGCAGGCTGGTCACAGTCCAGCCAGAGCACAACTTCACCGTCCCCAGCAGCTGAGGGCTCCCTGCAAACACCGCTGCCATGGGGGCCTGCGTCCTGGACAGGAAGTGCACGCACGAGACAGGAAGGAGGAACACACGAGACAGGAAGTGCAGGCACGAGACAGGAAGGAGGAACACACGAGACAGGAAGAGACAGATGTTGAAAGAGGAGAAGAAGCATTTGTCAAGTTTGAAACGGTTTTGATTAGGAATAGATGAATGTCATCAATGAGCAGATGATGCTAAATGATCCCAGAACAACGTGAAGCGGGTTAAGAAATGAGGAGAGAGATCACTCACTTGATCCAGTTCATCAGCTCTACTGTGTCTGAATCATAGAACTCCTGCAGCTCTGACAGCTCTGCTATCACACGAGGAAAATACTGCAGGAGGAACATGAACAGCCTTTAATTAAGTAGCTTAATGCTACATGTTTCTGGGTGTAGTGTGGACACAGTCACAAGAACATTGTAGGCCTCACCTCTCTCCACAAACTGAACCCTATGATGGTTGGAACTGCTGTGCTCAATATCAAAGCCTAAGGGTGAAATAAGGATAAAACAGTTAATGTCACTAAATGTCCTTGTGGTTCACGCCCCCAGGAGGAAGAGCGTGGGCAGGCTGAGAGGGCCCTTACCAGGACCACAGGATGGATGGCCTTCAGCCTCAGCCACCTGAACACGGTCATCCACAGCTCTGGAGAACACACACCAAACGCTGTGAACATGCAGACGTAGGGAGTCCATAGGTACTTCATCCTGCAGGGGGATCACACATGTTATCAGAGTTTAAGGACCAAAAGATCCAATCATTCATGTTCCTGTGTGTTTGCTGTGACTGGGCACTGCCTACCCTTCAAAGAGCATGGCCAGCGCTCCAAACAGCAGCGTGTGGAACACATGATAGATGACTTCAGGCTGCTCGCCGATTCGCCCGTCTTCAAGCGCGTGCTTGGTTTTCATTGGCTCCCCACTGCCACAACAGAAAAACACACCAATCACTGAGACAATGCTCACTTTCCTGAAGCAGCATTTCCAGTGTAGCGCTGTGAGGCGAGACCTGAGCCTCCTGTAGATGGTCTGCAGGGTGGACAGCAGGCAGATGCTGAGGACCAGGAGGTAGAAGGGCAGCACTGAGGCCTGGGTCAGACGCAGGAACATGTCCTGGCTGGGTGTCTGGAAGGTCTCCTGGCACAGCAGGAGGTTGGTCACAAAGTCCCTGAGAAGAACAAGGAAATGGAACAGGGTTAGAGAAAATATATATATTTCTAATTTTTCTCTATAATAATCTCTGCTATTCAGAAAAGATACATACAAAAATGTCAGATGAAAGGTCTACTTGTGAGTTTAGGGGTTTGTTTTTAATCCAAGCAGTTATACTTACGTTGTTGTGTTAAGTCCGAATTTCACTTCGAGAAATTTGAATAGGTAGTCATTTTCATTGCCTGGCATTAGTCTCTGCAAATTTAAAGCAAAACAAACTCATCACAAAGTTCTAGATGACAAACTTGATAAAGCTGAAGGTGAACTATGGTACTCACATTGACTAAATAACTGAAGGTGATGCCCGTGGTGAACACCAAGTAGAAGTGAAGAAGGATCTTCATCACTCGAGCCACTAGAGGACCCATCTTCATGTTTTGCTAAAGTTGCACCACAGGAGAGCAGAAGAAGAGAGAGAGAGGCTGAAACTTCAGATCTCCATGTGTTTCAGTTTTAGAATTCACATTTGTTGCTGTTTGTTAGTTTCTCAAATAAAATTAAAAATGAATTCACATGCGCACAGGTAAAGAAATCAGGGGCTTGTAAAGTGTGTGTCTGGACCAGAGCAGAGCTCCAGAGAGGCTGACTGTACCTGGAAGTACCTAGCGAGGACAGAGGCCACCAGCAGGCTGAGCAGAGGAGAGCTGAGCAGACGAGGGTTCTGGAACTGGAGCACGTAGGCCAGGAACACGGAGCTCAGGTACACCTTGTGAATGTCAGCGATCTGCCCAGGAGTGACAGGGGTGGGGTGGGGGGGGAGAGAGGGATGGGGGGAGAGAGAGAATGAGAAAGGAAATAGAGAGTTTTGAACCATATCAACTGCACAATATATTGTTAGTTATTGATATATTCTTTAACTTTGGTTGCATTACTGTTGACACCTTGCTCAGTAACAACAGTCGTAGGGACTAGTGGATGACAGCAGACTAGTGGATGACAGCAGTTGTACCTTGCGTGGCTGTACAAGGTCAAAGCTGTCCAGCAGGAAGAGAGCCAAGCCCTGGACGAACAGCACGTAGTGACTGTGCTCCCACACCAGGACGAATGTGAAGGTCGTGGCGCTCATCAGAAGATAGCAGAACATCTGAATCATGCCAGCGTGTCAGTGGAACACACGAGAACATGGCAGTACTAACCAGTGTAGAGTAGTAAAACCACTAATAATAATTTTCCAAATATGGACGTGTTTTATGAGGATTCTTTTGCTTGAACTATTGCTTGAAAAGCTTGGAACAATTTTAATTAATTATGATCAGAATCAGAATAGTGTAATCACCAAGTAAGTGGTCACAAACAAGGAATTTACTTTGGTAGGCAGGTGCATACAGTAAATAAGATAACATGTAGAAAATGTACAACAAAATTATTCTTTCCTAATCCCTATTCCTGCTAATTAGCCTTAGTATAAAAGTAATCGTGACCTCTGTGGCAGAGTTGATGTTGTTACTGAGGAACCCAGTCAAGGCTGCCACCTGGCAGGAGAAGTATGGCAGGGCCCAGTTGTCCCTCAGAGGGATGGCGTAGTCCACCTTGGTCGTGTCTGGCCTGGGGGGCAGCACCACCCAGAGGAGTTAACACAGGGCTCATACAGAGAACAGGGCTCTGCGACCAGACTAGACAGTGTCTTTACCTGCCTGTGACTCACCTGTTGATGACGTACCACGCCACGGCCAGCATACCTGCCACCCAGGTCCCACTCATCACCCAGCTGGACACAAACAGGGCTGTGACGTACAGGGCCTGGAGACCAAATACCATCCCGATGTAGAAGTACACAGGCTCGATCACCTCCTGAACAGAGAGTGGCTCTCGTCATACACACACCCCATGAGTCTTAACACACGTGCACTAACAGAGATCTACCGCAGTTTAAAACACTTGCATGGTGATCTGTTGGTTCAAAGTTTTGGTTTGAGAATGTGGTTAAGGTGAACCGACCTGACTCCCAGTGACTCTGTACAGGAGGCTGGTGACTAGCTCTGGGTAGAGAGACAGGCGCTCCACCACGTTGATGGTCTGACCAGACACAGTCCTGTTGTCTCTGGTCAGCTCGTAGACACCTGGAGCAAACAGCAGGAGGTGAGTGAGAAGGCTCCACACACAGTTCACATCTAGTTCAGCTCGTTTTCAGCTGGGCGAGTAAATCAAGTAAAACTAAACGGACCTCTTTCAAACGAGGGTGCCGTCAGCATGTGTTTATAGTAGTAGTAGTACAGTCCACTACCACCCTGGAAGGTTATCTCACGCTCCAGTTCCTAGTACAAAATAATATTAAACACACAGAACAGCACCATTGAGAATATTTATATATCTTTCCAGAGAGTAAAAGTACAGGCCATGCAGAGGCAGACACTACAAGGACACTGCTACCCACCTGTCTGGATGAGAACCAGAACTTCCTCTCGTGGTATGTGGAGAGATATACCGCATACATCATCCCACAGGTCACCGCTGCTAGGCAGCCAAAGAACAGCTTCACTAGCCGCTGAAGCATCACCGCTGCACGTTAGTAAGGCAAGAAGAGCACGTTTGAAAACGACAATTTGAAGCTTTAACTTACTCTTTGTATCTCACTCTCGTCATCCTTTACTTAAAACACACACCATTTGTAAAGGCGCCCTTTGTACTGCTGGACGGTGAGTCAAGCTACTGTACTTGAAATCACTCACATCTACTGGAGCGTGTGGATGTTTTAACAGGAGACGGCATCTGTTTGTCGGTCTCGTCCTCCTTTTCTCCCGTTTTCTCCTCCACCGGCTTAGTTTGTCCCTGGTCCTTCTCTTCCCGCTTCTTTACAGACTCCTGTGTCTCTTCTACACCACCCACGTCTGTGGCATCTACATCATCATGACTGACTGGATCTCCTGTAGATAAACGTTCAGTATTTTATCCAGTCGGAAATGCGCTCCAATACACGTCGACATTTTACTACAACAATGTGTTTCTTGCCTCAAAGAGTAGTTCCAGTACCTGAATTATGCGGTTTGTCCTTGGACTCCAGGTCTTCCTCGCCATCCTGTCGCTCTACTGGCAACACCGCCCTCCGACATCTTACCTCAGCCATGTCCTGCAGCTAGCAAAACAATGCAGCAACAACATTGACATAATACATTATTTGTCATGGCCTGAGTACAGCACACTTCCCTGCCGCAACCACCAAATAGTCAACCGTTATTCCGCATTTTATCTCAGCCAGAATAAGGTAGCTAGTCTTTAGCTTGGCTAGCTGGTCAACCACTTTTTGGTATTTGCAGGTCTACTGTAACCCCACCTTTTACAATACGAGCAAGCAAACTCGGTACTGTAACAACCGATAGAAAGTTAACAACCCAGCAACGGAAGACTAAAATGTTCTTTTTACATCATGCTCAATCAATCATAATTATATCACTCACCTGAGAGGGATTTTTCGCTAACACCGGCTAGCAAGGTACCTGTAGCTGGTACTAGCAAAGCGACCTTAGCTAGTACTGTAAGAGCTACTAGTTAGCTAGTTATATAGCTAACGTCAGGTAGCCGGATGCCTGTGAGTTTTCACATGGCAGAAATCACATTGGAAGCCTGGTTGCCAATAAGTCTAAAGTTACCAAGCCTTGAAAGCGATGGACATGAGAAATTGATCATGCAAAGCACAAGCTAGGTGCATTAGTGCTAGCTAGCCGGCTACTTCCTTGGACTTTCTGAGGCAGCAGTAGCCTACACTGGTCTGCCTGGCGGATCCTCACTGATAACAGTAGATGGCAGTGTCGTTTCTGCTAGGGTTAACGGACGAAATTGATTTAAACGTTAAAAGAGGTGAATCAAGCATTGGACCTGGACCGGTAATAGGCCTACAGGTGGGCTGCCAAGTATGAAAAATGAATAAATATCAAAATATTTACATATAGCCTGTCGGTAAATTATTTGTAAAATTCTTACAATTTTTTTTAATGACCTTAAATTCATCATGACCTAAACGCCAATAGCTTCATGTTGACAAAGACCAACTGACATTTTGCCTAAACTTGCATTGGCCCACATTTATAAAGAATTGAATTACTCCTCTTTATATTGATACTTATCATTTACATCTCTCTGTTTAAACAGGGATTTTTTCTCCTTGTTCTTCGAATTTTGTTAATGAAACTTTGTAGATTTATATGGAACAACTTTTGCTGTCATCGTACAGTTGTATGTCTTCTGAAAAAACTTGCATTGGCCCACTGCAATCAACTGTGCAAGGAAAAAAAGAAGCGAGCTCGAGTTTTTTTCTCTCGAAAATTTACTAAATGTACCCCCCCTCCCACGGTTCCGTAATTTTGTGTCTTCAGGCCATCATACCAATACGCGTACTGTTGGCATGTCCATCTTGTTTTGTTAAATTGTGTCAGTGCATTCTTACTGCCAACAGACAGTTGCATGTTACTTTTATTACACATTATAAATACTCAGGCATTGTGACAGCTGACAAAATAACAGCATAAATACTCAAACACATGGTAACCTAATTAGGATACAATTAAATCATTATGATATAAAAATTCTATAAATTATCAGACCTCAGGATTTCATCCTGTAGGTAAAAACACTAGACAACACTACAAAACATTTTTATTTGGTGTTTCAAAACTTTCATTCCTATCTCAAACATGCCATGTGATAAATCACATCAGAAGTGCTACAAAGAAGTACGAATTTGAACATTATACCCAGTTGTCCATTTTAGTTCATAGTTTTGGACATAAATACAGTGACAGGGTTCTCGGTGAGTGTCTCATTATCTATAGGATGTTGTCAGGCAGTCAGGTGTTTATTGTGAATTAGGTCAATTCCTCACTGAATCCTGCCTTCGCACAAAGTACAGTAGATTGAGTGAAGTCAAGAAAATCTTGTTTTATCATGGTGGTAGGTGACAAGTTGATGTATAAATGTTTCAAAGGATTCAAGGCAGGGTTACGAGGCAGGGTTTCGAAGTCACAAGGCAGCTATTTTACTAGCTTCCCGGACCCCACTCAGATAGGCTCCTGTTACTGTCTGAGGAAAGTGTCGATTTGTTGCCTGCAAACAGAAAAACAGCTAATATTAACACAATAAATATCACCTTCTTATCTGGAATTTTCTCTGAGGAATATAACCTTAACAAATGCATGTAAGTAACAATGATAAGAGACTAACCTCGCCAGCAAAAAATACTTTTCCCTGCACATCTTCAGCAATGACATCATACGCCTCACCACTGCCCCCTGTCTTCACAAAGCTGTATGACATCTGAGACCACGTGTCTTTGCTCCAGCGTGTAACAAAGTGCTTCACCGGCTCTGGGACTTCCTGTCCACAAACACAGGAACAAGAAAAGTGTGCTTAGACAGTGTAGACTGTCTGGTGTGTCATTTCTCTTGACTGTTGGTCTCACCTGGTCCTTGAAGAGTTCACGAAGCACCTTCATGGCCTCCTCCACCACCTCCTCGTCTCCCATGGCGATGATGGAAGGCACAGCATCCCCGGTGATCACAGACATCAGGACGCTCTTCTGTCTCTGTGGAGTGGGCCATACATCACTCTTATCTGGCCTTTAGGATTCAGAATTGACTTCATGGCCCAGTTTCCCAGACATGGATTAAGCCTAGTCCTAGCCTAAACTTTTTCAATTAAGATCTTCATTTAATTTGTCCCTGACTTTAGCACCTAGGCTGAATCCATGTCTGGGAAACTGGGCCGATACGTCTGTCGCTGGTAAGTTAATACAAACACAACTGGAACTCAAACCTGTGGATCCATGTCATAGAACACGCCAAACATCCCTCGCTTCTCTGGACGAGGAGGAAGATGACCGAAGTAGTCTGCTCCTTGGATCTTGCTGTCCCAAAATCTATATGGAAACTGTAGTGCAATCTGTAGGCACGTAGAAGACAAGTTCTGCTTAGGCTGCATGAACTAGTTCCCTGTGTTGTCTGTAAACAAGTCATTTTTTATCCACTTACCTTCTCAATTATACCTGCTCCAAGACTATGGATGGCTTTCAGCTTTCTTTCAGGAAGAGGAGGGATAAATTGAATTGAATTTGTTTGAAGTAATGTCAATGGGACAGTAACGAGGACCTAGAAAAAAGACAGAACACCAGATCAGTGTCAGTGTAATGTTTGAACAGCTGAAGTACAAAAGGGAGTGAAGTGAGAAAAAGATAAAATCCTACTTTCTGTCCTGTCCACTGAGCACCGTTGGAGGAGGTAACCTTGACAACATCTCCTGAGTAGTCGATAACTTGAACCTGAATTTAAAACAAACAATTGTTATTGTTACTTTTGCTTTAGGTGCATTTATATGTTGAGGGGCAACCAAAAACTGAATGGAAGTTGGGAGTCCTACTGGGTTCCTGAGGCGGATGTCAAGGCCCTCTGAGAGTCTGTTGAGGATTGTGGAGTAGCCGCTGGTTAACAGAGTATGGTCTCCGGAGAACTGGGCGAAAAACTCATTGTGGTCCCAGGATCTAGCGGACACCTGCGAAACGAGTACATGTAGCCTATGTGAACTGGTTAAACTCAGAGTGCGAATTATACAATGACAATCTGGGGGGTCAACTTCTTCTCCAGGGCATAAAGTAATATTTACAATTACAGGTATATAAATGTATCGACCCCTCCGACCTGTTGTTTTTACCTCTTTTGGGGGGGGTCCAAGTCTTAATTAGGGGGGGTAAAACCCCCCCAATCCCCCCCGTAATTCGAACCCTGGTTAAACTCACTCCCACAACCACGCCAGCAAAGAGCTAGCTTTTCGGCGGCGTAGCTGGTTAGTAGTCTCACTTGTGAGCTCATTTTCAGACCTGGTCCAGTGTGCTTCCACAGGCGTACTCCAGGTTACTGAGGTGGAACTGAAGTACCGTCTGCTCCAGCTCGCTGAACTGGATCCCAGACTCCTGAAGGAAGTTCTTGTAAACCTCCTGGATTTTTTCTGAGGGTGACATGTTTTCAATCAGCACGGCGCAAAAGTCGATTTAATATGGCCACTTATGTTTGAATTGACAGTCTGTGTTGGGGTTGTGTGGCAGCTCACCTCCCAGGGGCGTGTCCTGGTGCTGAGACTTGTCCTTCCTCCACTCTGAGATCACATCCAAGATGGCGTTGAAGTGGAAGTCCATGCGCTTGTCGATGGCCTGGTCTGTGGCCCTGCCTCCCTCCTGGAGAAGATCACACCTCTCTCCCAGGGTGTGCATCTTAATTCCCAGCTGCACAAACAAGAAGGAACAAATGACGAATGGAAAACAATGCTGGCAACGGTGACTCCCCACCCAGCTGACAGGGAACAGGAAGCGGTGACGCAGTGACGCAGGATCCAGGTGGGTTACAAAAGCTTGGAAAACTTCCACAGCACACACCTGCTCACACATCAGCGCAATGGGGTTGTTGATGCAGCCGTTCACGATCTGAGCCCCACGACCAACGTTGATGCCGAGGGACGTATCATCCCAGACCCGACCTCCTATTCGGCCCCTCGCCTCAAGGATCACCACCTACGCAAGGACAACCATCCAGGGTCAGAGCAGAGACTAGCAGAAAAACTCAGTCCCACTGGCATGCATGCCAGTGGACAGCACTTGTTTGACAGCAGAAATCAGAGATTTCCTGAAAAGGGGTTTAGGCTGGTGTAGGTGCACTGGGCATGTGTGAAGCCCTCTGTGACACTGCTTTAAAAAAAGATACAAAAATAAAATTTGATTGGATCTTAAAAGGTTACCTGCATGCCAAAATTCTGTAGCTGTCTTGAAGCGGCCAGGCCCGAGGCCCCTGCTCCTATGACGATCACATTCTTCTACAATCATAAAAGTGACACAACAACATCAGATACAGGCCACAGCACAAAACTAGAACATGGTCCAAGGCATGGTAGAAACCAAGGGTCAAACTGACACACTCACGTTGTGGTATCTTTCCGGGAGAAGAGCCTGTTGGACGGAAAGAACTCCTGTGTTGATCAGCCCCTTCCTGGTCATGAAGTGGAGAACTCTGTCCATCTCCTGCACGCATCGCACCCGTACCAGTCCTCGCACGATGATGTGAGGAGCACACTTCTGGGGAGTCAGCACTTCCTGGACACAAAGCTGTATATTTACTACGAGGCCCTCTTATACTCCAGTAGGGTTAGTAGGCTTTGAGGTGCGGTGGACATCTTTAGAAAGCGGTGTGCGTACCGTGCAGTCCCTGTGCCAGGAGGCCAGGATGAGGTTGCGCAGGGCCAGGTACATGGTGGGATCTCGAGAGAACTCCGGAAACTCGTATAGCTCGTCCAGCTCCATCATGTCTGGTCGCACACACAAGGCCTTACCGCACTCGTTGGGTTGGTAGAAGGGCTGGAAGTACGGACACAACCCTGGAACTGAACATGTTACAGAGCATAAGAACGTCTGACTCACTGGACCTGTTGAACCATAGCAGTAAACCAGACACAAACTTACATTTACATTTAGTCATTTAGCAGACGCTCTTAACCTCACCGCTACAGAATGTAGGTATGGATCACTGTACTACACTACACCTCGAGGGTTAAGGTTGGTTTAGGTACAGTTCTACAGGCGTATGTGAAGCCCTCTGTGACACTGCTTATTAAAAGGGATACACAAATATAATGTGATTGGATTTGATTCTACATTACAAGTTGTTTCTCCTGACCGGTTTTCCCATAACATCATGGCACTGTCCAGATACTGCACTGTGGGTGTATCCTCTCCCTCCTCCAGACTTACTCTGGGGCTGGACGGCCCTGCAGTGATCCACCCTCAGCTCAGCCAGGCACTGGTTGCTAGGGGACCCGGAGGGGCTCATGCCTACACAGTCTGGGTAGTAGGACAAGAGGAACGGGCTGGCAGGGCTGTCCTTGAACAACGGGGGCAGGATCAACATGGAATGCCACCAGCTGTCAGTCACCTCAGCCACTCTCTGTGGACGACAGGAGCGACAAGGCAAGAGCATGGTAGTGTCCACGAAAGGCTCACAAGTATTACACAACCAGAAGATCATTTGTGAAGCTCTTACTCACCAAATCCTCTGGTAGAGAGCACTGGTCTTGTCCTTCAGTCTGGGAGCGTGAACACAACACAAAATTACATCAACAAAGCATGTCAACTGACAAATTGACGATTATCTGTGAACTTTGACGTCTTCCCAGTCACCTTGACGTTGTTGAACTTCATCCCACAGCGATATGTGGCCGCTAGCGAAGCAGTGAGCTGGATCTCCTTGGTGAGTTGACGCCATTTTCCACAGTCTGCCTTGGTGCACTGGACCTGGAAACCGGTCGTATGGGGAGGAGTTTTATGTTTACAGTCAGTGTGATGGAAAGTACGGCACGGTGATTATAAATGTTTTGAGTGGCAGGATGGCAGCCGTTCTCACCCAGTATGGAAGCTGCTGGTCGGCCATGAAAGCTTTTAGACTAGGCTCACTCTTCCCATTTCCTGTCCAGACCTTTTTCCAGGAAGCGTATGTCTCGTAGCCATCTTTGTGACTGGAAAACCCAAGAAAACAAAGTTGTAATTACATTTAGATCAACATCTGCGTAAACAAATTAGATATCTTTTTTGGCTATATACGGTACCTTCTGTAGTAATGATCAAAACACTCATTGCAAAAGTGCTCTCCACAAGACAAGTGGTACCAGCGAGATGTGTAGCCATTTTTTGCACACCTAAAATAAATAATAGTCTATTTGAAAACAGTTACGCAGTCACAGAAATACTCTCGTAGAATATGTTCTCTCTCTCTTTCAAGGTTATAAAACATGTAGAGGTGGAAACGATACCTCTCAGACGCACTGGCAAAACACACTGGGTACGTGGCGCTGCATCCAGCCTTCTCACACTTCCTGTACTTCTTATCACACTGGTCATCCTCTTCCTCTGTGTCGGTGGACTTCCTTTTAGTCTTCATCATATAATATACAAATTAATATACACTATAACATGTAGAACATCAGTAGTTGCAATAGGTATAAGATGGACCAATGACAAAGCAAGCTACTCAGTGTCACCTGAGTATCCGTGCATACCTGCCCAGTAGGAGGGTTGTTGCTGCGCTTCACTCTGACGTTGCTCTGCCTTCCAGAGGAGCGTAAGGACTGGCCATCTCCCGGCGAATCCATCGCTGCTGTTCTCTTCTTGGGCCTCTTTGCGCCGGATGCATCTGGAAATTGATCTTATGTTGCATATTTTATTATAACGGAATGCTAAAGAACTTTAGCCTACCACCGTTTTTAACCAATTCACATAGCGAAATTAAATACCCTAATGATTGGCACAATCAGGAACATATCAGCATATCAGGAACAAGGACCAAGAATGAATTATGTTCATTCTACGCAAATCACAAGTTCACTGATTTAGTAGTTTGCAAGCAAATGTGACAAACGCTAGCTTGGTTTACAGACCATCCTCAGCCTAGACGAGTTGGCGATTCAGAACTGTCAAACAACATTCTCAGTGCATGCACTCAACAGAGAAAAACGCTGACCTGCATCCGTCAGCATTGCTGTGCCGACTCTCTGTTTTTGGTTATATATTTTAATCAGCCAGGACGACGTCTTATTTATTGAATAAATGTGTCTTTGTTGTTGTTTTAATGTGGAGAAAAATCAATGCGACGCTGTTATCAAATCCCACTTCCGGTGTAGAAGGGAAAAAGATGGGCGTTCCCTTCTAGTGTTTTGACGTCTCCTGCTTTCCGTAGCAGATGGATAACCATAGCAACGAATACATAGGTTTGGTTGTGTGGAAAGCCAAGCACTGGCCGTTCAGCAGTAGCAATGTACTTTTCTTTACTTGTTCTAACTATTTGCTAGGTCGCCTTTTATTTTATTTGTGGTATGCTTTTGCAATGCCCACTTCAGTAACCGAAATGACTCAAAGTCATTGGATGACAACAGCAAATGGATCCAAAGTCAAAGTTCATCGCAGAAAACCTGAGATTCCACTTGTCAAAAATATTGGAACGGACAGCAGTGACACGCTTGGGGTACCGGATATCAGTGTCTCTCCTGCAGTATTTATATGTATTCATGTCTTATAGTAAAAATAATAGTTCGTCTACAAAATGTGATGCATTTAAATGTCTTATTTCACATGATGACAATAATTCAGCTAAATTTATTCTTTTTCTTTTTAAGGTGGTCCCCAAGCCGCTTGAACTTAGTCGCGTAATTAATCTTCTTGAAGATCCTTTAACAGTAAGTCAAAGTATATCTTCACATTTGGATTCTAAAACTTTTTTCTTCAATAGACTATACTGTTATCAACAATTCACATTTCTAGCTAACTTTAAAACGAATTTCTTTTTTTCTGAAGGGTAAATTGAAAGAGAGGCATCTATTTGTGTTCAAGAAACTATTGAAGAAATGTCAAAGAGGATTTGTATCCTTTTACTTCCACATTTTTACTACCTTGATTTCTCTTAAATAACATGTCATGGTTTTGTTATGTTATTTGTGATGTTCTGGACGCAGGCGCTGTTAGCATAATGTCTTGTTGACAAGGACTGAAGTGTAAGCTAATTCCCAAGATTCCAATTTAACAGCGTTGTCTATTGCTTTCTGTGTCAGCATTTTCCTTGCACAGAAATAGCCAGTATAATTCACTGTCTGCCTCAGTGAGGTGACATACTGTTTTTTAAATGTATTTCATCGCATGTTGGTGTATGTCCTTAAATTAAAATGTCAAGCTTTTGAAAGAACTCGCTGACATTTTTAAGATTGTAAACATATGTGCGGAGAAGTCTAAGGATCAGCCTGAATATGCCTCAGTGCTCTGCGACTTCCTGAAAGCGTGCAGGTAACAATCTGTTTCAGCCTATTAAAAAAGTGATCTGTTCTTCTCATGATATCCATCTCACTCTTTGCATCTGACATGCTTTCTCCAGGCTTCCCTTCCTGAAGGAGAAAGTGTCTGATGAGATCACCTATGCACCTGCTGTCAGAGAGTGTATCTCTCAGATAGGTATGAAGCGATGTGAATCTTCCAATTGTATTTATTTGGTTTATTTAATGTAGTGCTTCTCCAAAAGGTTAACAGTCAACCAGTTTGTTTCTCTACTGACAGGGTACCTGATGAGAGTGCCACATGCTGAAGTCAGACACGAGATCTGTGACTTTATCAAGTCGTTATACAGCCCTGTGGAATCTAAGCAGTCAGTGGATGGTATGGACTGGCTCTCAAAGATAAAAGCTATTACTTATATCTATCTCAACAAACAGTATATATTGACATTAAGTAAAGTGATCTAATTGCATTCTGGCAGCCTGTGTGCATTTCACATTCTAAAACCTGTCTGAGTTGATGTAATATTGGGGTCTAAAGAAGCGTGTGGAAATGCTGTGTTTCTGCAGGGCCGCAGCCTACAGCCCTGGGCTATGTAGTGGGTCTGTTGGAGCAGAGTGGCCTGGCAGAGACCCTGGTCCTGTCCACCTCCCTGCTGGAGAACCAGCCGTCTGTTTACAGGCAGGTCCTACAGACTCTTCAGAAGCTGACAGGCTCTTCTGGTAAATACCAGCTTTCAGCCACAAGGATGAAAAAAAAAGAAGGCTATCAAGCAGATTAACTCCTTTGTTAGATTAAGTAGCTCTTAGAATAAAGCAGTTCTTTAAGGAGGACCAATCACAATCTTGACATTCGGTGTCCCGCTGTCAATGTCAATGGTCCTATTTTCTTATAATTGCACCTTGTTGCTTATATTTGTTTTTTCTTCCTCAGATGTAAACTGTGGCCATGTGCTGAAGGCTCAGGGGGCCCAGATAGTCTGCTTCCATATGAATGACCCAGACCCAACTGGACAAATCCTGTTCCGCTCTTCGGAGATCTTGTGGAACTTGCTAGAGCGAGGCTGCAAAGACGAGGTCTCATCTCAGCTAAGAAACATGGACTGTATTGTGTGGGTGGTTCTATTATACAGTACTTCATGGTCAGTCATATCATAAATAAACTACATAAAAGGCGGTTTAAATGTTAATTTTGAATTGTGTTTGAATTGTAGGGCTCTGAAAGAAGCCTTTTTGAAGCTGCTGTTAAACGGCTACCGGCATTATGATTCTCAACTCAGGAATGACCTGCTCGTGATCACAACCCTCATTGCTGAAAATCCCAAATCTCCACTTATTGTAAGTGTTGCTCTGTGACAGAAGGAGGTTTATTCTCATTTTGGATTGTTTGTTTTCTTATCACTAAATTTTCTTACAGGAGAGTTTATTTGCCAAACACCTCATTATTATTGGCACATTTCCAGAGAGTGAGTAACAATAAATGGTTCAGAAATAAAAATACTATTGTAAAAAGTCTGTATACATTTTAAACAGATTATGTTTCAATTTCTAGTGAAAAGTCACAACCCTTTAGTCCAAAATCTCAAGCTGTCCTACAATAATGAAGATTTTGAGATGAAGAAGCTGCTACTGAACTTGTTTGTTGTCATGTCAAAGGACCTGTCTGCCCTGCAGGTGAGGTGTTTGTTTCCCCACTAAACCCACGAGCTGACTGTAACACAACTACTAAAGCAGGTTTTGCACCTGAATAATTGTCCTGAACTCGCGTTCTGTATCCTCCTAGCTGTTCAGAGAGGGTGGTGTAATGGTGGCCCTGCTCCTGCTGGTGAGGCCCCCCAGCCCCCATTCCGGGGAATCTCCGGGGCCCCCCAGCCCCCATCCCGGGGGCCCCCCGAGGCCCCGCCACTGGACCTCCGTCCAGCAGGAGGAGCTGCAGCTGCAAGCCCTGGCCACCCTGGCCAGCGTGGCTCCCCTGATGCAGGAGGAGTACGTGAGCTGCAAGGGCAGCACCTGCCTGCTGCTGCTGCTGGAGTGGTGCGCTGAGCGGGGTGAGATCTCCCGGGGGCTGGGCAGGTGCGCTGAGCGGGGTGAGATCTCCGGGGGCTGAGCGGGGTGAGATCTCCGGGGGCTGGGCAGGTGCGCTGAGCGGGGTGAGATCTCCGGGGGCTGAGCGGGGTGAGATCTCCGGGGGCTGGGCAGGTGCGCTGAGCGGGGTGAGATCTCCGGGGGCTGAGCGGGGTGAGATCTCCGGGGGCTGGGCAGGTGCGCTGAGCAGGGTGAGATCTCCCGGGGGCTGGGCGGGGTGAGATCTCCGGGGGCTGGGCGGGTGCGCTTTGCGGGGTGAGATCTCCGGGGGCTGGGCAGGTGCACTGAGCGGGGTGAGATCTCCCGGGGGCTAGATAGATAGGCTGCTTGTTTCCACTGCTCACAGTCACTTGACTTGATCTGTTCCCCACAGATGCCTACTTCGGCCAGGGCCACAGTTTCCACGGCGCCGGGGGGCGGGGCAGCAAGATGGCTCAGATGCGCTACTGTGTGAGGCTGCTGAGGGCCATGGCTTCCCTTGGCAACGAGGCAATCAACCAGGGGCTCTGTGATCAAGGAGCCATCAGCCAGTTGCTAGGTACTTCAGGAGGAGGGAAACTCCCCTTATGGAAACATGAAGTTTATGTCAGTCTGTAGGAAGATAATTTTTCTTAGGAAGATAACAAATAGTCTTACAAATAGCTACTAAAAGGTGTTTCTGTAACCTTGTGGTCTGTGTTCTCAGGGATTGTGATGCAGATGGTAGAAAGCCCAGAGGAAGAGGATGTTGTTACCCTGGAGATCAAGGCTGATATTCAGATAATCTTATCAGCGCTGTGTGAAAACGATCTACACAGAAAGGTAGAGCCTGTGACAAAACCTAAGATGATAACTGATCATTAATGTTTTTGTTTGATAACGTAGTGTTTATTATTCCTGTTGCGCCACAGGAATTGTTTGGATCTGAGGGAGTGGAGATGACGGTGCATTTCCTCAGAATGAACCCAGAGAAGTTTTCCAGCGGTCTTGGACACAACATCCTCATCCTCTCCACGGTGGACTGTGTCTGGTCAGTTCACAGACCCACAGAATCGTATAAACTTATTTTGCAGCTGTGTAATATTGTATAATTCCTGTATGACCCAGGTCTTGTATTGTGGGGTGCTACACGACAGAAGATTACTTCCTGGTCAAAGAAGGAGTGTTTCTGCTGCTGGATCTCCTCCACGTAAGAACCTTCCAGAAGGTTCACACAACGTCAAGCTCAGCCAAGCTTCCCTGTCCTGTACCGTGTTGTGATTCTGTCTCCCATGCAGTCGAGTCCCGGCAACATGCGAAGCGTGATCCTGGGCACCCTGCAGGACCTGTGTGACAATCCCAAGACACTGACTCATGTCCTGGCGTGGCGGGGCCCAGGGGGGCTGCGCTCCGCGGGGCTGCTCCTGCAGCTCTGGAGGCAGGAGGAGGAGGAGCTGGAGGTTAGCCGAGACCTGCATGGCAGGATAGCAGGTGGGGTTTCCTGACACAGGGGCGTAGGTCTGTCTTCAACACGTCCCACCCATGATCATGAAACCTAGGGCCCTGCCTTGACAGCTACAACCACAAAATAGCACACAGGCTAAGCTACTTAGTTTTACGTAGACTTGAATTCTATGAAAAGAAAATCAAGGTGACAATAAATGATTATTGAAGTAATAATTAATAATCCTCAAAATAATAATTGTGAGGATGTTTTCCCTAATGATGCCCAGATCCCAAGAAGCCTGTTCTGTACCGCCACCAAGAGGAGAGTTCCCACGTGTCTATGCCGGCTAACAGACCCAGCCCAGCTGTGATGGAGGTGTCTGAAAACCTGCGCTCCAAGATCTACTCTGTCTTCTGTAAGATAGGTAAGGAACACCTTGTTTTTCAAGACATGGTTGTGGACTGACGTCACAATGAGAATATTGTCTAACAGTCTCTTCATGCAGGGTTTGAAGGTCTAGATGGATTGTCAACAGAGGATTACATCACTCTGAGCATTGTGCACAGATACCTGGACTTCAAGGTAAACATTCTGTAAAGCTGGAGAGCAAAGTAGTCTCACAGTGTGGATGTTTTAAAGAAAGCTTGACGGAAAAGTGAGTAAGAGTGGGAGGCTGGTGTGGTGGTGATGAGGCTGGTGTGGTGGTGATGAGGCTGGTGTGGTGGTGATGAGGCTGGTGTGGTGGTGATGAGGCTGGTGTGGTGTTGAGGCTGGCGTGGTGATGAGGCTGGTGTGGCGGTGATGAGGCTGGTGTGGTGGTGATGAGGCTGGCGTGGTGATGAGGCTGGCGTGGTGGTGATGAGGCTGGTGTGGTGGTGATGAGGCTGGTGTGGTGGTGATGAGGCTGGTGTGGTGGTGATGAGGCTGGCGTGGTGATGAGGCTGGTGTGGCGGTGATGAGGCTGGTGATGAGGCTGGCGTGGTGATGAGGCTGGCGTGGTGGTGATGAGGCTGGTGTGGTGGTGATGAGGCTGGTGTGGTGGTGATGAGGCTGGTGTGGTGGTGATGAGGCTGGTGTGGTGGTGAGGCTGGCGTGGTGGTGATGAGGCTGGTGTGGTGATGAGGCTGGCGTGGTGATGAGGCTGGTGTGGTGATGAGGCTGGTGTGGTGGTGGTGAGGCTGGCGTGGTGGTGATGAGGCTGGTGTGGTGATGAGGCTGGTGTGGTGATGAGGCTGGTGTGGTGATGAGGCTGGTGTGGTGATGAGGCTGGTGTGGTGATGAGGCTGGCGTGGTGGTGATGAGGCTGGCGTGGTGGTGATGAGGCTGGTGTGGTGGTGATGAGGCTGGTGTGGTGGTGATGAGGCTGGTGTGGTGGTGAGGCTGGCGTGGTGGTGATGAGGCTGGTGTGGTGATGAGGCTGGCGTGGTGATGAGGCTGGTGTGGTGATGAGGCTGGTGTGGTGGTGGTGAGGCTGGCGTGGTGGTGATGAGGATGGTGTGGTGATGAGGATGGTGTGGTGATGAGGCTGGTGTGGTGATGAGGCTGGTGTGGTGATGAGGCTGGTGTGGTGATGAGGCTGGCGTGGTGATGAGGCTGGCGTGGTGATGAGGCTGGTGTGGTGATGAGGCTGGCGTGGTGATGAGGCTGGCGTGGTGATGAGGCTGGTGTGGTGATGAGGCTGGTGTGGTGGTGAGCTGCAGGTCGGGGAGGTGTGGGATGAGATCTCCAGAGAGCTGACCCTGGAGGGACTGAGACCGGTCACCCCAGACATGGAAGCTCTGGACACCATCGCTCAGATGACAGAGGACACGGCAAAGAGGGTGATCGCTGAGCAAGCCAGAATCCTGGAGAGACAGGCAGACACAGACATCCATGAGGAGAAGGCCATGTACACAGAGGTGAGAGAGCACATAGCTCTGTCTGCCATGTTTGTGCGTATCTCTCTGTTATGTTATTGTAGGGGGATGGGAATACAGTGCATTTTAATAATAAATGCGTCGCTGCATCTTAAAGATGTCTTTTTATTGAACAGATTAGCTCCAACTGGAAACAGCGGAAGCTTATAGCCCAGTCATGGGACCATTACGTTGCCAAGACATCACATTACAAAATTCTGAAGGTACATCATCACACTTCATACTGATTTGTTCCCACAGTGTTACTATGATGGTGATGTGACGGATTACTCTGGTTTTTCTTCAGGAATCAAAAGCATTACAGGAGAAGTCTATTGATGTGTCCAGACCTGTGACAAAACCAAACGGTTCTGTATTTCACTCAACACAGGTCCAGGGGTTGCAAACCACGGTATGTGAATTTGTATACTGAATTGAAATTGTTATAAAAAAAATACTGCTTTTAAAATGTTAACGTGTGTGTGTGTGTTTAGACCTTTTCTGGGCGAATGATAAACATCCAGAGCACCCCCGCCCATCTGACAGGAGGCCCGCTGGCCGACACAGAGCTGGCCCTGGAGAGATTACCCATCCAGGGAGGGGCCCTGCAAACAGTCCCTGCTGGGGCCCCGGACCCTGAGTACTTCAGCACCGTGTCTGTCACATAAACACTCTTATCTGTGCTTCCTTATCTCATTGTGTGTGATGATAACAACTTGCATTATCTCCAGTTTTTATTTGTTGTTACTAAGTGTTAAAATCAGAAGTAACAAACTCATTGTAGCTCAACTTAGGAAATCACATTTTCTGTAAATTCTGTGAAATCGATTAAAAGTACACAACATTAAATGTGAAAATATCAGCTCTTATAAGAATAAAAACAAGATGTTTGAAATTGATAAAAAACAAAAACACAAAAACAAAGCTTAAGTCGACAATGATTATATTTCTAGAACTGAAGTTTGAGTGGGTAAAATTATTACTTTCAACAAGTAAACACTTGAAATATAAATGTTATTTGTTAGAGACTAAATAATCACAGAGGTATTTCAAGGTCATAATTTATTTACTGGATAGCTGTCACAACTGGCTTCATTACATTTACATTACATTTAGTCATTTAGCGGCCGGGAATCGAACTGGAAACCTTCGGATTACTAGCCCAAGTCCCTCACTGCTCAGCCACCTGACTCCCTTCATTATGAATGTTTCGTTACCAGGCACTTGTACAGAGTTTATAGAATCACTAAGTAAAGGTTTTCTTTAGTATTTCACACTAGTTCCAATAAAGTCTGGGTGAGTTGGTTCTTGTTACATAACCCTCTGCAGTGCATTACCACACATAACCCTTCAAGCGTGCAACATGCAGCCTCACCCTCTCTGTCGCTTAGTGACTACATGACCAGATCTCACTTGACAGGGCAAGGGTTTTCCACCGTACTGTAAGTGTGTCTGTGTGATGGTGTTCTGCCTGAGTGAGTCCATTCATCCCATTGGATGGGACTATGGAGGACAAAGGAGGAGAGACACACATTAGTTCTCTCAGTGGCCCTGTGATTCAGGGTATTTTCCGTGAGCTCTAGTTGAGTCTCTGTCTGGTCGCTCGGCTGCTGCGAGGTGAGTTGTTTCAGTTCACCTCCTGGATCTGTATTCTTTTTCTTTGTGAAAAGCCGTTAGTTTAAGATTTTATTGATGTTAATACTTTATTGCCTCATGTTTTTTTTTTTTTTGGGGGGGGGGGGGGGGGGGGGGTTGGCATGTGTCTGCTTTTGGCTAAATATGTCCTTTACTCTGTTGCATCAAATAAAGTCAGTCTTTTCCTAAAATATTGATTGATAGGGTTAATCAATTTTTCTTGATGTAAGAACCTCAGTATCACTAATCGGGTGGGTAGTGGATGTGGTGGTTATTATGGGCTGTACAGTGTTTGTTTTCTAGTAGTTCTACAATACCTGAAGAGTGTAAGTTACTGTGCAGTGGTCATGTTGTTGTTTGGTGCCTGTGTCCTGTCAGAGTCTGGGCAGTAGACATGATCCTGAGGCTAGGACGGCTCACCCCTGGATACTTCCGTCTTCTCCAGGTTTGTATCTGTCAATAACGCCCCTCTTATTCTGCAACTGTGTGTTTGTCAGTTGTGAAATTAACGTTAGCTTCAGGGAATATGCCGCTGCGTTTGTTTGCAGCTCAGGGGAACGGAACTTCATGTTTTAGTGAGCGGCTGGTGGAGACGTCATGCCAGATATCATGTCACGTTTATGAGTACTTATCCTTTTGAACCAAATCCCTGCTTCTATTACTTAGTACTTATTACTTGGTGCAGGAAGAGCAGAAAGAGATGTAATCTGGGAAGTGTTTCTTGTGATGACAGTGTGAGTGTTTCTTGTGACGACAGTGTGAGTGTTTCTTGTGATGACAGTGTTGATAGCATGACCACTTGACTCAACTGCTTCTTGGCCACTTAGCCATGCTCACCTACTGCTTGAGGCACCTCTAGTCAGTGGTGGATGTTATCTCCTACTAATCAGGCGTGGTGTGTGTGTGTTCCCCCCGCTCAGAGCCAGGTGTCAGGTGAGGTCCAGATGCAGTGTCAGGGCAGCCTGGTCAACCCTGTGGCCCTCATGATGGCATCTGTGGGCATCGGAGTGTCTCTCTACAGCGCCCGCCGGATGTCACACACGGCCCACCTCAAACAGCCCGCTGCCTGAGGAGGAGGGAGAGAGAACTGGACCAGGAGGAGGGAGAGAGAACTGGACCAGGAGGAGGGAGAGAGAACTGGACCAGGAGGAGGGAGAGAGAACTGGACCAGGAGGAGGGAGAGAGAACTGGACCAGGCGGCACACCACCACACACGTCAGTGGTTGGGACCTGTAACAGACTTGAATTTTAGACTCACCAAGCAGTATGGTTCAATGGGTATGTGTTGGTTGTTGTCGATGAAAGGTTGTGTGTGTTGCTGCAGGGATGTTGGATGTTGGGAGGGATGGTGAGGGGCGGAGTAAGAGCTGCTGTGTCGGCCATGACAGTTTGAGGGTGTTTGTGATGTACATGAGGAAAACATGGAAGTGTCTGAAACTATAGAAACACCCAGCATACTCATAAACTGTAGTTTAACTTTATAAATCTTCACACCCATGATCCTGATTCAATAAGATATGACCTGCACATATCCTCTAAGGTATCTGTACCAGTGGCTGAAGCACACTTTAGAATGTCTTGAATTAAGCATAAGGCGACACCACAAACCAGAGAGGTTATTTTCCAAACCCTACAATTAAACATTTGAGCACAGAATGTGACACGAGAAACATGCTGAAACTGTTCTTCATGTCTTCTGCCACTCTAAACCAGAAAGCAAACATTATGTTTTATGTATTAGTGTATTTTACTGTCTTAAGTACTAGATTTTGAACAACTGAATATCAAATAAAGCTCACATTTCATCCCAAAATTTAATCATATATTTATTTATCTTAAACCTTATGTTGACGGCTCATTCTATAACTAATACATTTTTCTATATTAGTAAATGTACTGGTGGAACAAGCTGACAGCTGTCTGCCTGTACTAACTCAGACGTTCTGCTCAGTATCATTCTGTACGTATTTCCTTAGTTTCTACTTTCATGGGAACGTGAGACGCTCATTCAGTCGCCGTGGGAACCGATGCTGGGAGCGGAAGTTTGACACTGTGGGAACCAGCCATGTTCGAAGTTGAACTGTGTGCTCAATTAAACAGTCTAATCCTTTGCATTCGGAGTATATTCATGATGGTATTGAACAGAACAGGGATGGTCACCCTTCCCCAGATCTGTGCCTCGATACAATCATGTCTCTGAGAACCACTAGGCTACCGTGGACAGTATCAGACATCCCAACCTGCAAAAACTAATTTCAGCTTCCATGTAGGCTGTTATGTTATACGGCTCTGCGGCGAGGGAGCGGCAGCTGGAGCCGCTGAATCTCTGAACACAGGCGGGCGTTATGTTCCCTCCCCCGGCACAGACACAAGAAGACACCCCTCCTCATTAGTCTCCCACTGGGGTGCAGTCAAAGCATTTTAAGGGATGTATTTGGGCTATTATACCGTCCCTGAATACATTTTACTCTAGTACAAATACAGCCTAACACATTCATTGTCCAGACACTACATTCTTAGGGAGTAGGCTAAACTTTTTTAAAGAAGTCCCTTGATGAATGGGGTTATTTGTTAGGCTAACCGAAAGTCTACTGTTCATGTTTCCCCTCCTTGCCACTAGATGTCACTGAACATCACAGTATTCTTGGAGCTAACGAAATGGAAGACCATTCACATTAAAGACACAACCAGCCTATCTTAGATGTTGATTGAAACCTTGTCCTAAGCTTGCCACAAAGATTACCAAACCAATACAGTAACACTCGCGATGTCGCATTATGCAGCAACTGTGATAAAAGTGCAGTTAGTTTAACCGTTACTTTTTTTTCTGACGCAGATGCGTAAAACGAATAGTCTACTCGAGGATGATTCATCATTGGAAAAGTATGCAGACCAGTATGCCACCAGCATCGTTACCGGTTTTGATCTTCAAATAATTTATCAAATGGATTTGAATGTGCGAAATTAGGCTATTTGAAATGCATGCAATCAAATGTGCTGCTTTGGGTGGCCACATACGTTTTATTCAGTATCACAGAGGTATTTTGGTTTTATTTGTCATGTTGGCCATTTTATCACGAGGTGTCTACGCGACCGAAAACCATGACATTTCAGGCAACGAAACATCTCGCAACCCACCACTCAAGACAGAACCCTCACGCAATACAACTTCAACCAGCTCTGCTCACCACAAAAAGGCTTTCCCTGTCCTCTCTGTAAACTACGATCACGTCCGAAAGCCTTTTGAGATCTCGCTATGGATCCTTCTCGCCTTGCTGATGAAACTTGGTGAGTCCCGCGGTGTGACACCTTTAGGGCTTTTCCTCCCGTTAGTTCATATTAGCAATACCTGCAATATTGTCGACATAATAACTTCCAGATTGGAATGCCACCCATCGGACTTTTTCACCGTATCTTGTTTCATTCATCTCCTGTTATTATAGTTTCCTACAACCCAGTAAGACCCAGTAGCCCTAATGTACCACAGACACTTATGTCTGTTACGCGTCCGGCCTGAATTTAGTCACTAACTAGAGTTCAGTGATTTTTTTCCTCGCAGACATAAGCCTAGATAGGCACATTATTCTAGTAAAGAAGACAGAATTTGCCAAACGATTGGGACCTGTGTTGATTAGCATTAGTTGAATTTCGATTCAAGGAAAGTAATATGAGTGTGGGGAGATGTGTTGTGACTTTCCTATGCCAACACGTACTAAAAAATCAGATGAATTGGCCGGTTGGAATTGCATGCCGACAAAATGCCTCGGACCATCCTGAGGAAAGGCATCATGTTACTCATAATGGTGTCAGTGTCTGGGGCTGGTGAGTGAAGGCTTATCTAGCTGGCCAGCTGCTCTTAGCAGGACAGATAAGGAGGCGTACAGGAGTGTAGGAGGCTGCTACTCTCGAGCCCTGGAGAGCAGCGTTCTCAAGTGTTACACGGAACTTTCCTTCAATGCACTATTAACTAGGAGACTTCCTGTAAAGGATTCACCTATTCCAGAAAGTGATGAGCTGTGTTTAAAATCCATAACAGTTGGAATGATGTCACAATATGGGGTCGACTGAAGGGGTCGAAGGGCCATTTTCTGGAATTGAAAATGATAAAATGTCAGTTTTAGTGCAGTTGTAGCGGTAACTGCATAATCAAGACAAAGTCTCTAGTAGCCTATGCATCACTCGAAAGAAGCACGATCTTTCAGGCCCTTGTAAGATCACCCGAGCCCTACCTACCTACGGAGGTCTAGAAGGAATGGGCTGGTATGTGTCTGCAACCATGAGCCCTCGAGACGGCAGGTTTTAGGCTGTCACCCTGTCACCCTGACAGAGAGCTTGATGGTGCCCTGGTCCCCCTCCCTCTCTCCCCCTCCCTCCCCCCCCCCCCTCCCTCTCTCCCCCCCCCTCCCCCCCTCTCCCCTCCCCCCCCCCCTCCCCAGGGTTCCACGTCATCCCCCGTGTGTCAGGCGTGGTTCCAGAGAGCTGCCTGCTCATCGTGGTGGGGCTCCTGGTGGGAGGGTTCATGAGGGCCATTGGAGAGCCTGCTCCCATCCTGGACTCCAAGCTGTTCTTCCTCTACCTGCTGCCGCCCATCATCCTGGACGCCGGCTACTTCCTGCCCATCCGGCCCTTCACCGACAACATGGGCACCATCCTGATGTTCGCCGTGGTGGGCACGCTGTGGAACACCTTCTTCCTGGGAGGCATGATGTACGCGGTGTGTCAGCTGGAGGGCTCCCCCTACCTGAGCCAGGTGGACCTGCTCTCCTGCCTGCTGTTCGGGTCCATCGTGTCGGCCGTGGACCCCGTGGCCGTGCTGGCCGTGTTCGAGGAGATCCACATCAACGAGCTGCTGCACATCCTGGTGTTCGGGGAGTCCCTGCTCAACGATGCCGTCACCGTGGTGAGTGGAGGGGGGGGCCATGGTCGTCACCATGGTGAGTTGTGTGGATGTGGACAGGAGGGAGGAGTCATGACCGTGTGAGGTTGCTGTTTAAGACGCTTGCCAGCTAACTCTGACTTTAAGTTTGGGGTTAATTGTTAGATGTTAACAGGTCTTCCTGATGCTGACTATGTCCAGTTGGAGATGATTGTCACTTGATTCTGTAGTCTTGGATTGTGTTTGTCTCACTTGACACAATCCTCTCCATTGAGGTACTGATGTGAGCCCTGTCAGGAGACAGATTAGATGTTAGGTGTCAGTAGAGAGACTAGTGGCAGAAACCATCATTAACATGCAGCCTGTCACACAACCAGCTTTCACTGTCTCCATCGACCATGATCCTGCACATTTGTCACAGCATAGGACAGGCCTCGTATCACAGTTTTATGAAAGTATTTCTTGTCTGTCTGTAACTCAACATATGACCTTCTCGTGGGTCTTACAAAGTGCCACGAACACCCCCCCCCCCCACCTCTAGACTTATCTGCAATGTAATCTTGCCAGAACAAGCGAGATGGTGTTTAATGGACTAGAAATGCATTAAGAGGGCATTTACTGGCCCTGATAGAGTTCATTGTGCCAAATATCGGGGGGTGAATTGGAGCTGCGGCCAGCTGTCTACGGAGACAGAAAAACGATATGACAGTACTCCTAGCAGTCCACTGTTCCATTAGCTAAACACTACATTCAAGTCTATTGATAGAAGTAGAAGCACAGCGCCCCTCTCATTCTCTACATGCCTCTCCTGGCAAACTGCACTTCACACTGTCCAATGAAGCATGAAAATGCCCAAAAAGATATAAAAGTGACCGTGTCTGACCTCCTCTCCTGCAGGTCCTGTACCACCTGTTTGAGGAGTTTGCTGACGTGGGCTTTGTGACGGTGCTTGACGCTGTCCTGGGCGTGGCCTGTTTCCTGGTGGTGGCGCTGGGCGGCCTCCTGGTGGGCGCCATCTACGGCCTGCTGGCGGCCTTCACCTCCCGCTTCACTTCCCACACGCGCGTCATCGAGCCGCTGTTCGTCTTCCTCTACAGCTACATGGCCTACCTGTCAGCTGAGGTGTTCCACCTGTCTGGCATCATGTCGTGAGTAGCAGCAGGGGGCGCTGTCTGGTACACCAGGCTCTCATGGACACTGGGGCTGGCGTTTAGGCGTAAATACACCCTACCTGTCCTCTGCTGCTTGCTGTTCCAGGTTAATAGCATGTGGGGTGGTGATGAGGCCCTATGTGGAGGCCAACGTATCCCACAAGTCCTACACCACCATCAAGTACTTCCTGAAGATGTGGAGCAGCGTGAGCGAGACCCTCATCTTCATCTTCCTGGGCGTGTCCACGGTAGCCGGGCCGCACACCTGGAACTGGACCTTCGTCATCGTGACCGTCATCCTCTGCCTTGTGTCGAGGGTCATGGGTAGGTACAGGAAGAGTCATTCAATGACAAACCACAACAATGTGTGATGATAAAGTACAATCAATCAATGAATGTATGATATTTATGACCATAAAGTTGAGTCTGATCTCAGAATGTGTCTGTTCAAGGTGTGGTGGGCCTCACCTTCATTATTAACAAGTTCCGTATTGTTAAGTTGACCAAGAAGGACCAGTTCATCGTGGCCTACGGTGGCCTGCGAGGTGCAATCGCCTTCTCCCTGGGTTACCTGCTGACCAATCACAAGATGAGGAACTTGTTCCTCACCGCCATCATCACAGTCATCTTCTTTACTGTGTTTGTTCAGGTGAGGTGGCGTATTCAAAACAGGGTGTGTGGGTGTGGGTGGGTGTAGGGTCATTAGCAGCTGTTGTGTTATCTTTGCTGGGTGTGTTGTCAGGGCATGACGATCAGACCTTTGGTTGACCTGCTGGCTGTGAAGAAGAAGAAGGAGAGCAGACGGTCCATCAACGAAGAGATACACAGCCAGGTGAGACACACCCAGGTGATGAAGGAAGACTGGTTTGTAGTGTCATTGTTGTGTGATTTTCTCAGTGTGTTCATGTGAACACATCTCCTGTGTGCTGTCAGTTCCTGGACCATCTTCTGACGGGGATCGAGGAGGTGTGTGGCCACTACGGACATCATCACTGGAAGGACAAGTGCGTACAGTTCTGAACGTGTGGTGTACCTAGACAGGAAGGGCCTGACCACCATGAGCCGGGCTGCGTGTTCTTCTGATTCCACCATGTTGTTTGTTGCACTAGGCTGAATCGCTTCAACAAGACCTACGTGAAGAAGTGGCTGATTGCAGGCGAGCGTTCCTCAGAGCCGCAGCTCATCTCCTTCTACAACAAGATGGAGCTGAAACATGCAATGGAGCTGGTGGAGAGCGGCAGCTCAGCCAAGCTGCCCTCTTACCCCTCCACTGTGTCCATGCAGTACGTACCTGCCCTCTTACCCCTCCACTGTGTCCATGCAGTACGTACCTGCCCTCTTACCCCTCCACTGTGTCCATGCAGTACCTGCCCTCTTACCCCTCCACTGTGTCCATGCAGTACCTGCCCTCTTACCCCTCCACTGTGTCCATGCAGACAAAACATAAACAAAACATACTCAATATGAATAAAATGTAATGAAACTTCATTACACTACATTTCATAGAGGACGGTAAATCAGTGTTTCTGTTGTGTTAGGAACATCCGGCGGGGAGGCCAGGATGCAGAACAGCCTCGTATCTCTGAGGCCCGCCAGGAGGAGATCAGGAAGATGCTGAGGGGGAACCTACAGAGGGTCAAACAGCAGGCTGGTGCCCACAGCATCTCACCCCAGATCAAGACCAGACAGAGGGTAGGACACTAGGCTAGTGCCCACAGCATCTCACCCCAGAACAAGACCAGACAGAGGGTAGGACACTAGGCTAGTGCCCACATCATCTCACCCCAGATCAAGACCAGACAGAGGGTAGGACACTAGGCTAGTGCCCACATCATCTCACCCCAGATCAAGACCAGACAGAGGGTAGGACACTAGGCTAGTGCCCACATCATCTCACCCCAGATCAAGACCAGACAGAGGGTAGGACACTAGGCTAGTGCCCACATCATCTCACCCCAGATCAAGATGTTGCAAGCTCAGATCTTTGGATGAAAGCTAATGGTGTCTGTCTGTCTCCCTCTCCTCCCCCTCCTCTCCTCTCTCCTCCTCCTCTCCCTTTCCTCCTCCCCCCCCTCTCTTCCCCCCCTCTCCTCCCCCCCCTCTCCTCCCCCCCCCCCTCTCCTCCTCCCCCCCCCCCTCTCCTCCCCCCCCTCTCCTCCTCCCCCCCCCTCTCCTCCTCTCCCTCTCCTCCTCAGGTGCGCTCCTACAGCAGACACACGTTGGCTCTGGACCCGGAGGAGGAGGACGAGCTGTCAGAACTCCGGCTCCGCAAACAGAGAGTGGACATGGGGAGGAGGGTGAGTGAGGGGGGAGGAGGGGGAGTGAGGGTGGAGGAGGGGGAGTGAGGGGGGAGTAGGGGGAGTGAGGGGGGTGGGTGAGGGTGGAGGAGGGGTGGGTGAGGGTGGAGGAGGGGGAGTGAGGGTTGGAAACTTGTGGTGAGAAACCAGGGTTTGTGGAAAATGACATACTTCCTCCCCACCTGTAGACTATTATCTGAAAGCTTGAACTGGAACATTAGAAGACTGGACTACACGGATGTAGGCTCCATGAAACCCTCCTGTCCCTCTCCTCAGATCAGTTCTGTGTGTTACACTCTAACTTTGATGACAGCGTCTGGATGTTTTCTAGCTATCCAATTCCATTTTCAATTTTGAAATCCTGGTGATTTGGGAATGTTTTGAAAGAGTCTGAAGGGTCCTCTGCTCTGCCTGTAGATGAGCCACTACCTCACTGTTCCAGCCAAGCAGGGCACCCCGCCTGTCAGGAGAGTGCGATTTGAATCAGGTGAGTCTGTCTGGGTTGTTGAGCTTGTAGTGGAATTGAATGCATTTTAAATATGTACAGGAACATGGTGTTGTCCATTAAACGCATTGTTATCGATAAAAAACATTGTTATCAGTTGAACAGTATTGAATGTGTTGGCTGATGTGGTAGTTATTTTGTCCTCCAGACAGCCACGGTCTGAGCAGTGTGGACCCGCCGACCCAGCGCTCTCTCAACGCTACGAGGCTGATGGAGGAGTCAGACAGGACAGGTCACCAGAACACACCCCAGAACCAGGGCTGGGAGACGGGCGCGGTGTCCAGGGCTGACCATGGCCAGCGACAGCCAGACCAACGACGCCTCCGGTGTCTCAGCGACCCAGGCCCTGAGGAGGACGAGGAGGAAGGTCTCTTCCTGTCTTGTTGATGATGCACTTCCTGTGACCTCTGAGTGTTACGTGCTTAGAGAATCTCCACTCGTTTTACTGAAACCTATTTATCATGTGTCTGTGCGGTTGATATTTAGACTATGGGAGAATAACTTTCCTCCACAGGTCTCATGACTTTTGATAAGAAACTAACGATTTGGTAGTCCTTCACATTATCAGAATCGTTATTTCTGTGTTGACACTCTTATTTTTCACATTTAAACATCACCAACAGCTACATCATGACATGATCAGATATGCTGATTGACTTATTGTGCTGATATCAAGGAATAAGAATCTGTCTTTCAGCCCTGCTGTCTTATTTACTAGCTTTGCACTTCATTCACTGCCTGCATGAATGACAACGTGTTTTCTCAGGGATTGCAACACGGATTCACGGCAATATACCGACCGTACGCCTAGATACTTCACGGACAACTTGCAGTCGATATTATTAAAAGTCAAGTGCACTGGAAGTTTAGGTGTTTTTGTTGTTTCAATAGGAAGCAAATGAGTGTGAACCAAAATGTGTGCTAATATATATCAAAGGAATGTCTCCTGTCATGCCTTGTCTTCGGTGTTAGAGGGGGGCGTGCATCACCTGCTCCAGCATTGTCCTAATGTCACCTTGCAATTAATCGTTTATATTATAAAAACAAAGTGTGCCAAGTTCAGTATTTTTATACCAGAGAAGAAGGTACTGTGTTCTTTGTATTCACAAAATAAAGCTTTACAGAATGCACTGGAAACATGTAGACGTTTTCATTTTCAAAATTACCATGTAAATTTTCCCTTTCAAAATGATTGCTCATTCATGCAGTGTGAAGTGATCGTTTACAACGGAGGTGTTTTTGACCAGTATGCATCCCGTGGGTCCCTTTCACATGCGGAGACCGCCGAATAACAGGGAATTGGAAATCCCTAAAATGCCAACTGTGTGTGTGCGTGTGTGTGTGTGTGTGACGCCTATAGCAACATGTCAGTGATGATCAGGTATGTTGTCTACCGGTGCCTGAGGCTAGCATCATACCGAGGGAACGGTGAACAGAGATGGACTTCAGCGGCAAATGGGAAATCTATGCGCAAGAAAACCATGAAGAGTTCCTCCAGAAAATGGGTTAGTGCTCTAAATGACAACTGATGTTTGTAGAACTATATATAATGGTTAGAACTATATATATTGTGTAGACCTGTATGTATAGAATTGTGTACAGTACATACAACTTTGTATAATATTTATAATGGTAGCCTATATTTAATGTTTGGAACTCAACTTTAGAACTGTAAATACACTGTGTGTATAGAACTGTATGTTTACTGTATACAACTATACAGTAGGTTATATGACTATATAGACCTAACTATACAGTAGGTTATATGACTATATAGACCTGTATATTGTCTAGAAGTTGAAGGAGATGTCTCTGCAGAAGGATCTAATGCAGCCGTTGTGTTTCCGTTAGAAGTGCCTCAGATGTTGGTGAAGATGATGAAGGATGTGAAGCCGGTGACGGTGATCGAACAGAACGGTGACGACTTCACCATCAAGATCCAGACGAGCCTGCGCACCGTCACTAACTCCTTCACTGTCGGGAGAGAATCAGAGATGACCTTCATGGACGGAAAGAAGTTTCAGGTGATATTTATAATCGGATGATTGTGTTTTCTTAGTGCCTAAACTTAGTTGCATGTAGCATGTACACAGGTGTGTGTGTGTGGATGTATTTTATCTTCAGTGTACTCCGAGTCTCGAGGATGGGAAGCTCGTAATTACTACAGAGAAGTTCACCAGCATGAGAAAAATCATAGGGGAGGACATGATTGAGGTACAGTTACAGAAAGAGTTGAACATCCTCTTAAAAAATATGACTCATAGTTTAAATTCCTTTCACCATAACATGTTTGTATGGTATTCCTTTCCTCTAGACGATTTCAGCGGGCTCCACAGTCATGACCAGGAGAAGTAGAAGGGTATAATTCTCTCAACCTAACGGATCAGTCCATGAACCAAATACCCTTGTTACTGTTGTGTCTTATAGGCTACTGGTAGGCAACAGTCATTTAAATAAAAATTAACACATTTAACTGCATCTTCTCGTTCTTACTGTTCACAACGATTTAAAACCTTACCCTAAATGTACATTTATGATGATTTTACATTTTAGAAGTGATAGTATCAACTGCACTATAAAACAACATGTAAAAAAAAAAATCTGGAAGAATACGATTTCAAAGCTGTCAAATTGATCTATTGTCTGTGAAGTAAAATTTGAACTGAAACAGTCCAGGTGAACCGAGGAACAGTCAGTAGGCGCGAGTCTCAATCAGGACCACAGTCGTTTTGTGCGTCCGGTAGGTGCCGGTGTTGCACCAACAGGCCTATTAAACTTCCTCGTACTGAGGTCCCCTCGTAGGAGCGACGCCCGCGGCAGAGGAAGAGGCTCCCTTGTTGTTCAGCCTGTCTCTGGCCTTTGTGAGTTATGGTGTTTTACCTGTATTTATCTTCTTTTACATGTATTCTTGTTCTTTGTGCATGATTTCCTCTCTTAGACAGTCAGAAATATTGGCTGTTAGTTATACATTTAGGCCCAGTTTCACAGACATGGATTGAGCTTAACGTGTTATTTACATTTAGTCATTTAGCAGACGCTCTTATCCAGAGCCACATACAGTAAGTACAGGGACATTCCCCCGAGGCAAGTAGGGTGAAGTGCCTTGCCCAAGGACACAACGTCATTTTTGCATGGCCGGGAATCGAACTGGCAACCTTCTGATTACTAGCCCGCTTCCCTAACCGCTCAGCCACCTGACTCCCTTTTCAGTCTCCCTTATGCTCATAAAACTGGTATTTGACTAAAACGAAGCTGAATGTGTATAATACATTCATATAGTTGTACACTGTAAACAGATGCCTTCAGTAAAGTTCTGCATTGAAATGGTCAATATCTCCCTATTCAATAAACAAACCATCTCGATACTAGTACTGCCTTATGTGTAACAACAGCTAAATATAATATGTATCTGGTTTGTGAACCTGTTTTGTTAACAGACGAGTCACACTGAACAGCGGATTCATTATTTTCCTTAAAATAACATTACAACAAGTTAGTTTGACAGGACTATCCTATTGATTGCCTTTAAATGGACTAGACGGCGGTAAACTGGCAGGGGGTCTGAATGAGATGCAGAGGGAGCCATCCAAGCGTGAAGTTGGATGCGACCTATTGATCGTTGCTACAGGAAAAAATCCATCAATCAGAGAGTGGGGGGAAAGTTGTTGAAAATGTGTATATGATATACTCAACAAGATTGAATGATATGTTGTTGCTGGAAATAGACAAAAACCAGGGCATAGGCCTACGTTACCATGTAAGAAAACTAGCTGTGTGAAACAATCTGAAGAATACACAGTTTTGCTACTCCTGAAAACCAAACCTAATGGTTGGTAGTGTCTGGTGTCATTTTGCGCAATTAACACTGAAAAATTGAGAGACTGGTTTATCGTAAGGTAGGCTAAACGATCCCAATTCAGTTTGTATGTGAATCATATAGGCCACGATTCAAGAGATCGTAGGGGAGGCACTGTTACACAGCAAACTGCTATCACTAGCTAATAATCCAGTTATACCACAGTGAATGTTTCAGTATGATTAATCCAACTGCAGAAGGCTGGTGGTGTCACCAGCGGTTCTCATGTCAGGGGCAAACCAGCAGACTCCCTGGTTTTGTAGCTGTCAAGCGGGATTGCGGTAGTTCAAGGTGATTCAGATTACACGAGGAGCAGACCGAAATTATACATTGAGCAATTGAATATCTGGCAGCCTCACATTCGCCTGGATGACTCGCTTGCCCATCACCACCGGCTGTCCACAGTGCTGCAAGGTAATTGGCAACGGACCATACAGTATCATTGATTTATCCGAGTGGGCTACAAGTGGCGTGCTCTGGTTTATTCCAGCTGTGTGTGGGTTTTTTTCATCAGCTGGAGAGTGCAAATCGTTGTTCACAACAACATTTCAAGTTTAACGGAGAATTATTCAGGAGAGGATAAAGCACTGACCATGACCCACACACCCTTGTTTTGGATTCAACATAGTCATATCTACATTTTATTTCCAAAAATGAAAGGTAAGGTAACCATTTTAAACGTTGGAACGTTGCACTGTATGGCATTTTTGTCCGCGTAAATTCAGAAAACGATGTACTTTCATGGATACCTTTACTGTATATTGTGGACCAATGCTGCTGCAATATCACTTTTTTTTTATCAGTAACACTGAAAGTGCACATTTTCTGTGCAGTCGTTTTAATTTTTTACATTGTGCCCCTTTTCAAATGTTCTTCTTTTGATACAGATTTTTCATCAACCTAATTTAGAAGTACCTTTGTGAAAATGGGAGACTGGAACTTTCTTGGTGGGATTTTGGAGGAAGTGCATATCCACTCCACCATGGTGGGCAAGATCTGGCTGACCATCCTGTTCATCTTCCGGATGCTGGTGCTGGGCGTGGCGGCAGAGGACGTGTGGAACGACGAGCAGGCCGACTTCATCTGCAACACGGAGCAGCCGGGCTGCAGGAACATCTGCTACGACCGTGCCTTCCCCATCTCCCTCATCCGCTACTGGGTGCTGCAGGTCATTTTCGTGTCCTCGCCCTCGCTGGTCTATATGGGCCACGCCATCTACCAGCTGCGGGCTCTGGAGAAGGAGCGCCACTGTAAGAAGGCGGCGCTGCGGCGCGAGCTGGAGGGCGTGGACGTGGAGCTGCTGGAGGTCCGGAGGAGGATCGAGAGGGAGATGAGACAGCTGGAGCAGGGGAAGCTGAACAAGGCTCCTCTCAGGGGCTCGCTGCTCCGCACCTATGTGGCCCACATCGTCACCCGCTCAGTGGTGGAGGTGGGCTTCATGACGGGCCAGTACCTCCTGTACGGTCACCAGCTGGGTCCTCTCTATAAATGCGACAGGGAACCTTGCCCAAACGTGGTGGACTGCTTTGTCTCTCGGCCGACAGAAAAGAGCGTGTTCATGATGTTCATGCAGGGTATAGCAGCCGTGTCCTTGTTCCTCAGCCTGCTGGAGATCATTCACCTGGGCTACAAGAAGCTGAAGAAGGGGATCCTGGACTTCTACCCTCACCTCCAGGACGAACTGGACGACTACTACGTGAGCAAGTCCAAGAAGAACTCTGTGGTTCATCAGGCGTGTCTGGGGACCTCTGGGGGCCGCAAGGCCACCATTCCCACTGTGCCCAGCGGCTACACCCTCCTGCTGGAGAAACAAGGGAACGGCCCCCACTACCCCCTCCTCAATGCCTGCTCCGCCTTCGTCCCCATACAAGACGCCCCCAGAGCCAAACCAGGATCAGACACCAAAGAGGTGGTGATGCCCAGTTCTGTGGAGCATAACAGCAACTCCAACAACACCAGCAGTGAGGCCCGCTCCCCTGCTCCGGACCAGCACCACCCCCCTCCCTCCCACTGTGAGGATGTGGAGTCTGGGAGCCCTGAGTACCCCACCATGCCGGTGGCCAGCGCCTCATCCTGCCCCAGCCTGTCAGGCTTTACCAGGAAGCCACGGAGGGAGAGCGCGCCGTGGAACTGCACCACGGTGGTGGAGGGGAACGGTTCAGACAGTGGGGACTCTTACCCAGGGAACATGAAGCCTCGCTGCAGCTTCGCAGCCAGCCGGACCAGAGCCTTCTCTAAGCCCGACCTCAAGAGACTGAAGAGGGCCCAGAGCCCAGACTCTGCCGGGGAGCTGAGCTCTGCGTCTCAGCACAGCCGCGACAGCCCTGCTACCTTCTCTCCGAACCGCAGAGTGTCATTGGCAAGTAACGCCAGCAGCAGGCGAGCCACAACCGACCTGCAGATCTAAGCGTTAGTTAATTATTTTCATAATGCCGACAAAAACTTGCAGCACTGTAAGTATGTTTTAACGGCTAATTAACAAGATTTCACACTTCTGACAATTATTATGAGGGGTTCATCTTCACAGTTGTGAGGTATATTGTTTTCGATAAAAGCCGCAATGTATTGTTATACACAAATGTTTGATATAGCTGGAAAGCACCACTAGTGGCCCCTACTCCATGTTGTGCAGTCTAGGCTTCCAAAACAACACGTGCAGAGCAGTGGAAAAATAGGAGCAGAAAATCTATAATCCAGCTTTAGGCAGTCATTTGCTATTATGTAACCCTAAGGTCTAAATTATATATCATCATGTGTGTGATGTCAATTTTAAACTCCAATCAAGAGAAAATCACAACCAGTTTTCTCATCACATTGACGTACACATAAATAGGTTTGTGATATTATGAAGTGCTGAGAAGATTCCCCATCCTACCAACAAATTTGGGCCTTTAAATTGACAATATTGTTGTGGAAGAATCACAAAGTAGTTACATAATATTTTCAATTTGTTCTGTTTTTTTCCTCCAGATCTCGGTACTACAGATGTCTTCCATCCTGAAAAAACACTGATATGTTGTCTTAAAGTTCAATGATCATTGAAAACTTGTAAATATATTTATATCTATTGGAGTAGAGCTGTGTTTTGGATAATACATTTTATATGAAAAAGCAACCGTTTCTGAAACACTCATTATAGTAATCGATATATCAATTGTTATTTAAAAATGCAATTGACAGACAAACACATGCATATACATTATTCATAGATCACAGAGTATAAAAAGGTACCAGAAAAATGTGGTGCAAAAGTTGTGCCTCAAAACTGTTTAATAATAATCTTGGCAAGAGTTATTCTCAAAACTTTTGTGAACAGAAATCAGGACAATTCTTTGAAGAAATAAATCATATCTGTTCTATTTTTACAATGTGAAAAAAAATAACAAAAATAACAAAGTGCAACATTACTCTGCAGTCCCCTCGCCAGGTGTAGGTTCATAGTGCTGAAGCTGAAAAACAAGCCAAAATCAAATCAATTCAAGTGGGTTTTTCGACTTCACAGGAGACCGTTTAGAAACACACATGACTCACTTACCCTGCTTCTAAGGTCTTTATTTTCCTCTGTGAGCTGTTGGCACTTCTGCTGCAGGTCTGTGAGTTCCTGGCGTAGGGCTTCAGAGTCCGAGGCCTCCGGGCCGGACACTCCAAGGTGATGCTTTATGAAGCTATGGTTCGGGTGAAAGTTAAACGTATAACTTTAACCATTGAGGCTTGTAGAAAACTTCCCTTTCAGAGTCCCACCATAACAGTTGACCAGGAACTTCAAACAAGTCTTACACATGAGTTTATAAAAGGATACTCCAAAGCATTATTCGGTTTGTCTGTCTCTTCATAAAGTGCCACCAGTACTGGAATGAGAAAGGTTTTGAAGGAGTCAAGTGATATTGATGAGAGTAAATTTGCCGTACAATCACTTTCATAACGGGCAAGGAATCCAACAAAGTGATCTTGACTTCGTATTAGAGACCTACCATTAGTGAGACTGTCCAGAACCCCTGCCTTTTCTAGGTACCTTCGGTACTGTTCTCTCTTTGATTCGGAGGCCTGAAGGGAAGTGGAGAAGCCCAAGTGGTTTCAATTAAGTCACTTTCTAATTAGGACGAAACTGGTTTAAGCTGAAGTGATTGTGTCAACTGGAATCGGACACGTTAAATACACTATCATGCATTGCTAGACGTTTGAAAACGTAAAGGGTCCAACAAGTACATCCAAACACTAAGCATGTCCAGTTTATTCGGCTACTAGCTCTACCTCTAATACTCTTACGGCCAGCACCAACTAACACACAAAAGAACGATGGGTTTTAGGGTAAACAACAATGTAGTTAACAAATCTACTATGGCTATTAGGCTAACTAAAGTAGCTAGCTTGCTAAATGCTAGAGCTAGTTCTGGCTGTAAAACGAAACCTAAAACGTCTAGTCTAGCTATAGTCAGACGAATTGTGCGAAACGCAAAAGCTACTGTATCTTAGAAATACTTTGAAAAAGTTGGGTTGAGTAATGTCATCGTATACTTACTCTATAATGTGCCATTATACTGTGTGGAAATTTACGAAATTACAAGCCTTGCTTCACAAATAGACTAACGTTAGCTATGTTGGATTATCAGCTGTAGGAAACAGACTTGTTTTACCCGGACGGTGACTAGTACGGTTGCCATAACGACGAACAACAGAAATCAACCCATAGGAAGTAAATAAAGACAATATTGTCTTGAGTGAGGAATTTATTTACGGAAAATCTCATTCATTTTAATACATTTACTGGGCAGGTAGTAAAGTTAATTGTCATTAAATTGGTCCCAACTCATGGCTACGTTTTATGTACAGGCGTTTTTAGAGATAATTTAAAAGGATTAAGAAACAGGAGCATTAATAATCAGGCAAAACAAATTTAAGAAAAAAACACAAAAATGCATCCCTGATCATGCCACTGTCTTAAGTGTCGCGTACTTTCTAGTCCTAACTCCACCAAGTCACTGTAAAAGGCGGCCGTCACTGGATACTAAAACAAGGTAACCCTATGTCCAGGAAACCAATAGCATTGTTGGGGGCGGGGAAATACAGGTAACGTCGGAAGTGATACGGCAAGCTAGCTGTCATGCTCTAAACATTTACTAGTATTTGGGAATATCATCAGAGTAAAAGATAAAAACAGACCAATCCCTGACAATGCAGACAGTTGTTTTTTGTTAGAAGCAGTTACTTAACCTCATCGATTTCTAAATGTTGGACACAGGCGAGCGAGGTACTACTGGGCTAGCCTGATCAACAAAGCAAGTCAAGATAGCAGCTGGCACTCGTGATCAACCCGATCAACAAAGCTGGAAGAGTAGCAACACAGCCGCCCGGGCTGCAAGGATTTACTAGCTCTGAGATCAGCGGTGCTTGTAGTCGTAGGTAGACAAAATGTCTATTCAATATGAGGAACCGACATTAGCAGGAAGTTATGGGGTTGTAGATTCTTTTCCAAAGGACTTTGGCTACGGAGTGGAGGAACCAGATATTGAAGAGAGTTCGTTATCAGCTGACAGTAAACCAAGAATACTGTTGATGGGTCTTCGACGAAGTGGAAAATCTTCAATTCAAAAAGTAACTATATATTTATCAAGTAAACAGTATCATACCCATTAATAATCCAGTTCAGATAAGTTTTTAAGTCGTAATGTAAAAAAAAAACCGGGCGTGGCCACGTAAAAAAAATATTATTTATGAATTGTACTAACCAGTGTTTTGATTCACGGTCCATCCAGGTTGTGTTCCACAAGATGTCACCCAATGAGACGTTGTTCTTGGAGAGCACTAACAAAATATACAAGGATGACATCTCTAGTAGCTCTTTTGTCAACTTCCAAATCTGGGACTTTCCTGGCCAGGTGGACTTCTTCGACCCAACGTTTGACTATGAGATGATTTTTCGAGGCACTGGGGCTCTGATATTTGTTATTGATGCTCAGGTAATAGTTTTGTCTCTTATAACAGTGACAAACCCACTAAGGAATGATTTTCCTCGTGTTAAAGCTGTGTGTTTCTGCTCTCTGCTGTAACTCTGTCCTCTCTCCCTATGCCAGGATGATTATGTGGAAGCTTTAGGGAGGTTACATCTGACGGTGTCCCGTGCCTACAGAGTCAACCCAGAAATAAACTTTGAGGTGTTCATCCATAAAGTTGATGGTCTTTCCGATGACCACAAGATCGAGACCCAGAGGGACATCCACCAGAGAGCCAACGATGACCTGGCGGATGCCAGCCTTGAGAAGCTTCACCTCAGGTAACTACACCGGTGGTTACTGGCTTCTCTGGTCATTAGAATACTAGTGCAACTTTGTCCCTAGATAAGGAGCATTTAAGATCACGGCTCGAACGATGGGAGGCTTTATTTATTTCTAATATTTTCTTTTTCAATTTAGCTTTTATTTGACCAGCATCTATGACCACTCCATATTCGAAGCCTTCAGTAAAGTTGTCCAGAAACTTATTCCACAGCTACCAACTTTAGAGAATCTTTTGAATATCTTCATATCGGTATGTATGATCTGTATTCCAGTCATGCTTGATGAGTACTGTGAGACTTGTAAGAAGCAGATCATATACATCTTGTACTAGCTCTGTGGATAAGCTATGTGTGTCATGTGTTGGCAGAATTCTGGGATTGAGAAGGCCTTCCTGTTTGATGTGGTCAGTAAGATCTACGTTGCCACGGACAGTTCTCCTGTGGACATGCAGTCTTATGAACTGTGCTGCGACATGATCGATGTTGTGATCGACGTCTCTTGTATATACGGGTAAGAACAGGTCATGCATGGTCCTTGTAGCTGGATCACAGGAGTCAGTCGAGTGACTGCATGAACCTTCATTTAACATGCTTTTCTTTCTGCATTATGTGCACGTGTCTGGTATTATTGTGTTTTTAAAAATACATTTAATTTATACACAGACAATGATGTTGTGTTGTTGTCTATGGCAGCCTGAGAGAGGACGGGAGCAGCAGTGCGTTTGATAAGGAGTCGTCCGCCATCATCAAGCTCAGCAACACCACCGTGCTGTGTCTGAAGGAGGTCACCAGGTTCCTGGCCCTCGTCTGCATCCTCAGAGAAGAAAGCTTTGCAAACAAAGGTGAGAGTAGCCCAGATAATCAGTGTTTAAACGAATGATCAGTGTTCGCTTTGACATTGCCGTTCTTTATTTAACTGTAGGCTCTCCCGTAAAACAGCCTTGACTTCCTAAAGTATTCCCCGTCTGTGTTTTCTCCAGGTTTGATAGACTATAACTTTCACTGTATTCGTAAAGCCATTCATGAGGTGTTTGAAGTCGGACCGTCGGCACAGAGGACAGGAGTTCTGCCTCCTGGCTCGCCCGGTAACAGCTTGGCCAATGGGAAGTATGCTGCATTAAATGGAAATGCTCTTTAGAGGACCTTACAGAAGGAATGTTGTCACCTAAATAGAAAGCAGTGAAATCAACAGAGATATAAACAACCTTCTGTCCAAAGAAGATAGAGGTTAAAAAAAACTAAAAGATGTTAAATTAAGATTTATAAAAAGGTGGGGTGAACTACAGGCTAGCAGTGATCGTTTGCTGTTAGCTTCTCTCGGGATGTTACTTTTTGCATTATTGATGAATAGTCGCTACACCTGAGGGACTGCTTACAAGGCAGACAGATATTTACTGTCTTCACGAGGGTATGCCACTGAACAAGTCAGTTCACAGAGCTGTTATGCTCTGTTGTCATATTGTTGTTACAGTAGAAATGGGAAGCTGCATTATAGGAAGATGTAGCTGAAAAGTTTACCACAGTAGCGGAACTTAATTGAAATTCACTTGTCAGATGTCAGGTTTTTTGGGGGGCTAGCTGGGAATCTTTTTTTCCCTAGAGAGCATTCCTTTCAAATGTAATTGATTAATGTAACCAGCAAACATATTTTTTCTACTGTCAGTGTAAAGAAATAATACATTTTGAGTTTGTTTGTGCCCATATGTACCCTTACATGCAAATATATTTTGAAAGATTCTTATGATAAAATGTGTGTTTACTGAGAAGCAATCTGTTCAGCAATTTGGGTCCAACAATTTTTGACATAATATTATACAGTAATTCATTTAAACACAGTTTTTTTTTTTTTATCTCTCACGTGAAAAGCTTCTGGCTGACTGTGTTTGTTCCCTAGTATAAACTAACACCCTCAGTAAGGAATGTGGATAATCACTCTGTTCTACTGTTGTAAGAGTTCAGGGTTCTGCTCAGGATCTTCACGGACCTCTACTGTGCCAGTTCCACCATTAGGTTTGGTTTTGATAGCCAGTGTTTCAGCTGGAGGACTAATGGGTGTTGGTATTGATGGAGTCACAGGTCACTCATTTGGTCACTCCAGTCGTATTTGTGACACTTTGACAGTGTATTTTATGTATTAGTCTTATGAACACTTTGCCAAATCTTTTCAGTGCAAGAGATGTGTAACATATGTACAAATATCTTTTGCCAGAAGGTTGTGTGTGTTTTTCAGTTTCTTTTTGTGCGATAGAGTAATATAAAAATAAATTCTGCTGTAATTGATTAAAGCGATTTAGTGATTTAAATCTTTTGAGATACAAGGGAATGTGAATTTCTTCCACGATTTGGTCTGAAATTGTGTGAATAATTAAAGGTATTTTTGTCATTTGAATCTCTTGGTTGTCTTTTAATAATTCTGTAGAATGGCTTGATCGAAGCATGGTCTAATGAAATTAAATTGGATTTACCTGTTTTAATGATGTGGCTGTGTTGTGTTTTAAAGGACAGCAGGGGGCATCATATATTCTCCTGGAAAGATTGAGGTCCGTTTTGGAGTAGGTAAATTGGTTTGTTACCCTAGTGCACCACAATGCATGTTAATACAGGTCCGTTCAGGCATTTCACTGGATGCTAAAGACGCAGTTACTGTATTTGGGTTGCACGTGTAAAAGTATATTTTACCTGGTGGTTTATATCATACTAATAGTGCGAAGATACAGTTTCTCCGCACAGAGAACTGGTAACTCATAGGCTGTCTGTCTAAATGCATTCCTTCTGCTCACAAAGATTACTGTTCTGACTGTTGAAATACAGTACAACAAAGTGCATAGTTAATGTTTGCTCATACATTCTGTCATGGGTAGCGGCAGGATGGAACCGCAGCTGTAGCCTCTAATCAACCCCAGACAACCAGCTCAGAGGAGCGGAAAATGGACGTCAGAAATTTGGAAAAATATATGTCTGTCTAGGCTGTTTAGGAGTAGTGCAGTTTCTCATGATGACAGATAGAAACCTCATGAGTCGCAAGGAACCGTAATGGAGACTATGAAACAATAACGAGTCAATAACGGCCTATGGGAAGTTAATTTTTGACATTTTTAAACAGGCCTAACAGCTTTCAGTCTTGAATGCTATATGGCAGCTGGCTTTAGGCAACTCATGTACTAACTCATGTTTCTTTATTTTCAGAACTCCAAGCATTATGTAGCCAAGCATTAAATGGGTCTAATGGAATTGCATTTTAAATCGTTTGACAACACTGATTAAAGACTAATAATTTGACAAGTTAGTTTAGTTTATCGTCTATATAACTGACCCCCTAATACGTGACAGTTATGAGTAGACCAATATTTTTTTACACCAGGTATTGCCTCTGTAGTAAAGTGAGATAAAGGGGCGGTGTTTGGAACAGGGCCCCCTGCTACTATGACGGCTCTGTACATGCGTGTTGAGCTGGCTGCCTGATAGAGCGTCTCAAAACTCCCGGAAAGTTCAATCGTACGGACGGTTTTACCAGAGCCTAAAAAGACGATTTTCGTTTTGGTAAGTTTTGACCAGTCTAGTTCTATATTTTATATAGTTGCTGTCTACAACAGATGGTACAAAATAGAACGGTAGTTAAACAACAAAGATACATTAGGCTGCTGTACATTGTACGCACGATTTAGGCTAAGAACGAGTATGAGAAAGTCATTGAATGAGAGGTTTAACTAGAGCTATCCATAGGAATGCTGGAAGACACATTTAGCCGACAAAAAAAAATGTGACCAAGGAGATATAAACACTAGTAGGTATGTTAATATAGAACATGGAGACATGAGACATTACATAATTAACAGCCAAACAGTAGAAAGTCGAGTTTCAAGAAATGAATGGACTTATACTCTACATCAGTGGTTCTCAAAGTGGGGTCCCTTAGTGAACCATAGCCAAGGGGTCCGCGAAAACATTTGCCATAAACTATAACATTGGAAAATTGTGCTGTATCATTAAAAAGTGAAAAATATACAGATGGGGACCAGTTGCACCAATAAAACAAGCATATTGTGTCCATTTAAGAGCACAAAGGGTATGCTGAATGGGTGTTACGATTGTGGGGGGGGTCCTTGGAAAATGTTCACATTTAGTCTTTTTTCATTTAGTCATATTTTAGCAGACGCTCTTATCCAAAGTCTCTTATGTTCACCCCTGTAAGGATTCCCAGCTCTACATCATCTGGTCCTTATCGACTCCTTCCCTGCCTGTTTCCTAAGCCAGTAAATATCCATAGGCTGTCACATCCGACCCCCCGTTTGAACACCCGCATAGGATGTCTTTATTTAGAAGAAGGAAACCAGGACGGGGGAGTCTGAGTTAGTGCTGAATTGAGCCAATCGCAAAATTACCAAGGAGGGTTTCTAACCCAGAGCAATTTGTCATTTTAATAAATTGGTTGGTTAAATACATATTTAAACAACCTGCTGTATCAACTATCACATCACATTATTTGCATGACATGTTTAAATAGGATAGCCATATTGCATATGTGTACATGAAACCATGTATCAGTTCATCTGAGTTCAAAGCTCAAAATTTAAAGATCTGTTTTATTATTAGGGATCTTTACTGGAATTTATTTGCTATATAATTTATTGTATTCAGCAACCCACCTCAATAAGCCATTCAACAGCCTGTGAGGTCATATGTTGACTTCGCTGCAGCACTCATGGGATCTAATGGAAATAGTTTCCACATGTTTTCAGTCAAATCTGTATACATAACATCATGTTCAATTCAGTTCCGATCAAATGAACTCATGATTAAGTCATTGCCTATTTATCCTGCTGTGACCAAGCAGTCGATGTTGGCTGAGAAAGAACTCCACCATTATTTTTAGAGAAAGGAATTTGCCTTTCTGGAAAAGAAGAAAAGTGCATTTGTTCACGTTTTTTTTGTTCCAACATTGGAAACACATGATTCTGTTACTTTTTGACCACAGCCGCATTCCTTAAACATTCCTTATTTGGCGAAGGTTGAGCCTGAGTACAATCACTGGAGAACAGCCAGACACATCGGCTAGTCAGGGCAGATAGACGGGTGATCAGGCTGAACGGATCAGAACCTGACCATCAGGATCCTTCAGAAGAGTCAGTCAGTCCTCCATCACGGCTGTGTTCCTGTTCCCTGTCTGTGGAGGACCTTTGAAGGGCTTGTTTTGACTCCTCACAGGGAACATCAGCCTCAGTTAGTGGACATTCAGCAGGTACACAACCTCTGCTGTGACCAGTGACAACACCACCATCATGAGCTCCTCTCCTGGCGCTGTGATGATGCCAGCTGTCTCGCCTCCAGAATACACCTCAGTCTTCTGGCTCTGCTTGCACATGGAGATTTTCCTCCTCATGTGAGATAAATAAATCAGACACGGCCGTAGGAGTGCTGGGGCTTCTGGGAAGATAAACATGCTGATATTGTGAACACCAGGGGCAGTGGGGCTGATCTTCTGACTGGACGTCCTTCTGGCTCACATCAGCGGATGGGAAATATGTTTACATGTATATTTGTTCAGGATAATCATAGCTAATTGTGTTGACCAGGGCAGTTTTGTTTACTTGTGTTGAGTCAAGTTCCTACAGAAAATTATACCAAGTAAAACAGTCTTACAAAAAGCTAGTTTGCGTAAAAGATACTAACAATATGTTGTTGCTTTTTTTTACTACCATAAACTTACAATACAATGTCAGACTTTTTGATGTAGTTTAGATACAAGTCACCGTCACCCAGCAACACAACAAATTGATAACAATGTAAATGGTCAATCTTTGAAGCAGCAAGACCACATTGAATTGATGAGAACTCCCTTCAAAGTAAATACAAATACTATTTTTATGTATGTGCTTGGTGCCATGGCAGTCTTGTGATCCGGCAGAATAACTCCACAGTGGCTTGTTGTGCTGGGGTGAAGGGCAGTGTAGTCATTTGGTAGCTACTAGGAACCAGGGTTTCCTTTTCTGCCTGTATTCCTGCCCCTAACCATGAAAGTGTTACATTTCCCAGGGTAGAATGGAGCTGTGTGACTGTATTGACATTCCTCATAAACTCTCCTGTACAACCCTACAAAGTAGGAGTTGTTCTGAAGTCAGAAGTCTTCTCTGTTAGAACGGTATGGGATATAGCATAATCAAAATGGTAAAAAACAAAAAAACAAGTGTGGTCCTTTAATGACATGATTTACCCTTTTCCTGTTATTGACCCAACTCTTTGGTATCTAGGAGCAGTCAAGAGTCTAACTGAATCTGCTTAAGAGCTGACTGCATTACTCAGTTGTAAAGTTCTCTCCTGTTTGGAAGGACGAGACTGTTTTCTAAAGTACTGTACATCACAAGGCCACTGTGTCGAGCAGGACACACCGGAGAGCCTGTGCGCTAAATCATTTTAAGAGTGCAGGTAAAAGCCTTTCATGGGTACTGTTACTAGTCTCTCTTGCTGGTAGAATTCCCCTTCGTTGGGAAGCTTTGCAGTTGTGTCTGTAGCTGTTTCTGTACCTGTATTGATATGATTCTGCTAGAGAGAAATGTCTGAGTGAAGCCACCAGTCCAACATGTAGGGCCAGTACATTTACATTTATGCATTTAGCACACGCTTTTATCCAAGCTTCCGAGCTTTACAAAAGAGCATAGGTCACTGATCATAACAACGAGATAACCCCAAATATTGCGAGCAGCCAAAACATGAAGCATATATTGTGAAAAACCAAATAAGTGCCAAAGGGAAGAACCATAAGAGCATGCAGTTAAACAAGTTACAATTAAACAACATGAAACTCAAAAAGTGTTTTAATAGTTTGTAGTATATTTGTAGAGGTATGTTTGGTCTGTGTTTGTAAAGCAGCATGGACACCTTGATTCCCCTGTTGGGGAACATCAGAGTGCACACCGCCTCAGAAATCACCTGCAGGTCGAGCTGGCACTGCTCTGAATACTCTCAGGTTGGTGCTAGAAGGACAACACCATGCTTTGAAGGGAAGAAAGAGGGGGAGGATGAAAGAGAAGCAGAGGGAGGGAGACAGATGGAGTGAGAGTAAGAGGTAGAGGGAGGGAAAGAAGGAAAGGCAGGGAGAGGGAGGAAGTGGGGGAGGAAGGAGGGAGAGACAGAAAGAGGTCTGGTTGTCGACCAAGTTTGAAGAGTGTTACTGTCAGGCATACAGTGTAAAGCTTTTAGTCGATGTCTTTAATCTCTCACCAGAGTATATATACATATATTAACTAAGAATGCCTATGGGCCTACTGGTGAGTATGAGATGCAGACTTCTTTCAGCAGCGTGCTTGAGGAGGAAAAACACCTCTCTGCTGTATGTCTGGTTGTCTTAACATCTGACTGAAAATGGTATGGCATGATCTGTTTTATGTGGTTCGAAATGAACAAAGAAGATGTCTGTAGAAGGAGATGTCCATCTCCCCCCTGCTCAGTCTGGGCCAATCTTTGATCACGCTGAAGGCTAACACACTGAAGGCTAACACGGTGAAGGCTAACATGCTGCAGGCTAACATGCTGCAGGCTAACATGCTGAAGGCTAACAGGGTTACAGGATCTGGAGCGTGGCTGTTGACTTGGTCTCATGTCGTCCCAGGCTGGCATGACCTCGGCCGTGACTCAGACAGATCAATGAGGCAGAGCTTCCGTACATATGTAAATCGTGTTGGGTGAGACATTTCACTCCAAAAGAATGTGAAAATGTCCTTGTTGTTGGTAACTATAGCAGGAGGTCTAGATGACGTGTCAGTTTGGAGTGAAAACAGCCCTAGGGGGCTGGAACAGAGGAAAGATCTATCTCATTTAAAGAGAAAATGCAGTGTCTCACTGTAAACAGTGCAAGATTATTATTTGTAATTTTTTTTAATGGACAATTGATGTGAATCATCACGATAAAGTTCCAGTGTCTAAAACTGGACACAACAGCTGCAGAGCAGAGAATGCATTTGCAGAAGTTGTCACGCAGTAAGACATTCAAACCAAGGCCGGAAGGAAGCCCATTGTTGTATCAGTGCTGCAGGCGCTCTACAGATGGATGTTGTATCAGTGCTGCAGTCGTTCTACAGATGGATGGCCCAGAATAGAAACATCCACCTCTTGACACCAGCGAGGGAAGTCACACAGATTCCCCCCGGCCAGGCCATAAAGTGAGTCCAAACAGACACGGCTCATTCATGTTTTGGTTTCCATCCCTGTGCCTTTGACCTAGAGACGCTGCCTCTAAAGCTCAGGCAATCTTGTTAGGGAGGATACAAAAGCAGATGCCTCTGTGACTTATGAGGTTTGTAAAATCTAAGTCTTAAAAAATTTCTGAGTTGTAGATTAGTTTGTACTTGCATTGATTAGTTGTTCTAACTTAAACATTGAGTTCTTCATGTGGAATGTGTTAGCCAGACGATCAGGCTGGCGTTTATGGGACCAGGTGTAACCAAGTTGTGGGTTCAAACATTAACCACAAGACCTGTAAAATATCTGCTCTGTGAGATTCCTTTCATGAGCCGAGGTTTCACTTCCAGCTCATCTGGCCCGTGTCAGGCCAGCTGCTCACAGGTGGAACCAAGAACCTTCATGAGGAGCGTAGCGCTGCTTCAGGGACCATGTGACGTGTTTCTGAGTCCCCCCCCCCAGGGGGCCCCCCCTCGTGAACACAGCCTGCCTCTCTGCTGCTCACCATCCTGGCCGGCTTCTGATGTATTAAAAGCCTTTCAAGTCTTTCTTTACCCAGAAGACGGAAAGAAATGGTAAACAAACCCTCGTCCAAGAGAAACATTTATATGTGTGTGCCTTAAGAGTCGCTGGCTGGTGTCGTCGCTGGCCAGGGGAATAATGCAGAACTCCCAAATGATTCTGTTATTCCATGTATGATGGCGACGAGTCTTATGGTCAGAAAAATGTATGCCCATTTTGGCAAAAACATTGGTCATTGGCAAGTCGCCCAGTGTTGCTTGCATTTGTATGTATGATGGAGCCTTTGGTAAGTTCCCAAAATTGTTTTCTTGAACATGCAATTGCAAGACACTTGAGCTATGACCCAGCTTAAACACGTGCTGAGGTGAGAAACACTGGAACTGTTTGCCTTATTTTCAGGAGGACTAGAGTCTCAAAGGCAAGCCTTTGACATAGAAAAAGCTGTGTCATCATAGCTTAGTCTGCAATTAATATTATTTATTGCTAAAACTGCCATAAAATATTTCCTTATAATGAGGGGGGGTAGGAAAAAGATGTGAGAGGAGCAACTACTTCACAAGAGAACAAGAGGAGAACACAGGAGAATGTTAGATTACATATTTATTTTGGTCACAACTCTTCCATTGAAATGTATACTCAGCCCTTTCTCAATTTCTTAAAGAAAAACACATGATAGATGAAATAAGAAAAGCGAATTAGCCTTTTTTTCGTCTGTGTACCTCCTGGGTCACCTCACTCACTTGCTCTCTCGCTCTCTCCCTCATTCGTTCATTGTTCTGCTGCACTCTCTCCCAGCTCTCATCCCCCAGCCAACATCACCTTCAGGTTGTGATTTCTCTCTCCAGGAGCTGAATCAGCCATGAGTGAGCCTTTTGACTGTGGGAACTGCAAGGAGTCCCTGTACGGACGCAAATACATCCAGCTGGAGGACGTTCCTCACTGCATCCCCTGCTATGATCGCCTGTATGCTAACACCTGCCAGGAGTGCAAGCAACTCATCGGACACAATGCCAGGGTAAGCTGTGTGCGTGTGTGTGTGCGTGGCGGAAGAGATACGTGCGTTCTCCGTCTCCAGAACTGAACCGAATTTCAGTGTGTGAGAGTGTGTGAGTCTTCATTTATTTTAGGTTTGGTGCATACTGTTTCCAGTACTTTAATGAAATACCTGGTAGTCTGGCGTCATGTGCAGTGCCTGGTAGTCTGGTGTCATGTGCAGTGCCTGGTAGTCTGGCGTCATGTGCAGTGCCTGGTAGTCTGGCGTCATGTGCAGTGCCTGGTAGTCTGGCGTCATGTGCAGTGCCTGGTAGTCTGGTGTCATGTGCAGTGCCTGGTAGTCTGGCGTCATGTGCAGTGCCTGGTAGTCTGGTGTCATGTGCAGTGCCTGGTAGTCTGGCGTCATGTGCAGTGCCTGGTAGTCTGGCGTCATGTGCAGTGCCTGGTAGTCTGGTGTCATGTGCAGTGCCTGGTAGTCTGGTGTCATGTGCAGTGCCTGGTAGTCTGGTGTCATGTGCAGTGCCTGGTAGTCTGGTGTCATGTCTGGAGTCAGATGGCTGAGCAGTTAGGGAGTTGGGCTATCAATCAGAAGGTCGCCGGTTCGATTCCAGGCCGTGCAAAATGACGTTGTGTCCTTGGGCAAGGCACTTTACCCTATTTGCCTTGGGGGGAATGTTCCTGTACTTACTGTAAGTCGCTCTGGATAAGAGCGTCTGCTAAATGACTAAATGTAAATGTCCAGTGCCTGGTAGTCTGGCGTCATGTCCAGTCGCGTCCTGCCAACATGGAGACCTGTTGGTTTCTTCTCTCTTCCAAACATGAGGAACACCCATGTGCGCCACGGGCAGCCAGCGACCCGTGTCTTATGGACTCTCTCAGAAGGAGAAGCAGTAAATATACACCCAGCTTTCGTTGGCTCTCTTTCCTCCACACAGTACATCACCCCCGCTGTCCTGCTCTCTCCACTGGGGCTGTTTCTGAGAAAAGCCATACATCAGACCTGTCTTCCTTCACCCAGACCATAGTGGAATCATTAATAATAGGGGGTGTTTATCTAACAGTGTTTGCTTGCTCTGCAGCTAAACTCAAACACAAGCAGCATACTCCCCATGAGCAGGGCTTCAGTATTTACTCCTGGATACTGATGACTGTGGAGAGTAAAACTATGTTCAACAGCACATAGTTTGCCTCTAACAGACTGTCAGAGGTCAAGATTGCAACCAGTAAAGATTACAAGGTTTGACGGTGGTCAACAGTCTCTTAAACTCTAATGTTCTCTGTGTGGAACGCCCTGCACTAGCTCTCTTCATGTTGCCTCCCCCTCTTATCCCTCCCTGTTATTTTTCTCCCTCCCTTTCTCTCTCTCCCTCCTTTCTCTGTCTCTCCCTCCCTTTATCTCCCTCCTTTCTCTGTCCCTCCCTCTATTTCTCTCCCTCCCTCTCTCTCTCTCCCTCTCCTCCCCCCTCTCTCTCCCCATCCTAATCCTGTTTATCTCCTTCCTCCAGGAGCTGTTCTACGAGGACAGACACTACCATGAACACTGTTTCCGGTGCTTCCGCTGTGAACGCTCGCTAGCAGACGAACCCTTCACCAGCCAGGATGAGGCGCTGGTCTGTAACGACTGCTACTGCAACGAGTTCTCCTCTAAATGCGTGGCCTGCGACAAGACCGTCATGCCAGGTGAACTACACTTCCCATGATGCAGTAGGGTTGTAATCGCACCATCACCTGGTTTCTTTCACCTGGCAGCACGTGCAGGCTGTCACAGTCTCTCAGGGGATGAGCTGTCACACAGGTGTGGGAGACACAAAGAGGCTAACGAGTTCTGCTTTTGCAGGGTGTGACAGCTTAGATGTGACGGTGTGATAGTGTGTTTGCTCCACTGGAAGCTGCACTGGAAGCCTTCCAGGCAGTTGAACCCCTAGGGCCTTTGTGGCGGCGTGGCACAGCACCAGTGTGGGATGTCTGGGGAGGGTGGGGTGTTATTTCTGTGTTTCTTCAGAGCTGGGTGTCCATTTTGTTAGCTTTGTACCGTGTGTTGGAATGCAGTTAAATGCTACACTGCCCCCTCGCCCCACTTAGAAATGCAGTCTGACCTTCCTACCAGTTTCACTGCCAAGGCTTGTAAAACACAGGCCGTGATAAAGAGATCTAATGTTTAGTTTCAGACGCATGAATGACGCTTTCAATTTGCTTCTTTTATTACCCACTTGAAGTGTGCGTTTGAGACATTTAAAAAGTTGTGCACTTATTCAGTTGGAATAACAGTACATTAAATGTTGAAAAACACACAATAATATTTGTATTACGTCTTTTTTATCCCGTTTGTATCTGCCTATTATGTGGTACTCACAGCTTGTCAGGGCTAGTTGGCTTTATATAAACGAAAGCGAAGTGTCTGTAGTCTTTGGTGAATCATCTCTGCCATGTTCTCAGTTTGCGTGTTAGAACACTTTAGGTGTGTGTAATAAACCAAAAGGTGTGTGACATTCCCCAAGAACGTAGAAGCTAACCTGGCACACAAATTAGCAACTGTCAAACTGTAGTCTGTTTCTTCCTTGCACTCTCTCCTTCTTTCTCTCCTCTCTATTTTTCCTCTCTCTTTTCTCCCCCCTTTCTATCCTTTTATTTCCGTTCTTTTTCGCTCTCCTTCAGGCTCCAGGAAGCTGGAGTACGGCGGCTCCACCTGGCACGAGGACTGTTTCCTGTGTCACGGCTGTGAGAAGCCCATCGGCGCCCAGGCCTTCATCCCAGACAAGGACTTGTACTACTGCGTCCCCTGCTACGAGGGCAGGTTTGCCCCGCGATGCACACACTGCAAGAAGGTGAGCTGCCAGTCCCTCACAACACAGCCACCAGGGTGATAAGGTGCCACCATGTATACTGAGGTCTTACCACAGTTTCCCGGGTTCTAATCTGACCTGGGTCCTTTGCTGCAGGTCTTCCTCTCTCTTTCTCCCTGCCCTTCTTGTCACCCTTCATTTACAAAAACTTCCCAATGAAGCATGAAAAAAAACCTAACCCCCCCCCCCAGCATTGTTACTGGTGTCGATGCGTTCATGAGACATGGGGCTGTCACAGGTGTGGGCCCGGTTGTTGATGGTTCTATGTGTGGATCCCTCACACAGACGCTGGCTCAGGGAGGGGTGACCTACAAGGACGAGACGTGGCACAAGGAGTGTTTCCTGTGTACGGGCTGCAAGACCCCTCTGGCGGGACAGCCCTTCACCTCCCAGGGAGACAGCCCCTACTGCGTCAAGTGCTTCAGCAACCTGTACGCACAGAAATGTGCCGTCTGCAACACCGCCATCACAGGTTCGTTGTGTAACACTCTTTTGTGCCACGGTCTTTGAGAGACTCTGGGCCAAATCCAAAGTTGTCGAACTGAAAACAAACACATGGATGTGGTAGAAATGATTTATTGGTGATGAAGCTGAAAACAAAGTCTTGCTTAATCCTGGTATTCTCTACCAGTCCAGGCAGAGAGGCAAAGCACCCTACAGCACCCTACAGCACAGACAACTCCAGGACAACCTGTGGCGTTCATTTAGAACACAGAGTACCCAAAGAGTTGGCAGATCTGTGTGTGTTATTAAGTCCTATGAGTACTGTCGTAGTTAAATTTTGATATCCACTGAGCTTAATGTTAGGAATCTTTGTGTCTGTGTGAGATGTGCCCTTGTTTTGAGGAGGCGAGAGGCATCATTCATCCATGTTTCAGCATCTGACACGACAGGTGTTGTGTTTGTCACGTGAGATGTTGTGTTTGTCATGTGAGATGTTGTGTTTCCCTCCAGGGTTCGGGGAAGGGAAGTACGTGTCGTTCCAGGAGCGTCAGTGGCACCAGCCCTGCTTCAAGTGTTCTCGCTGCTCTGTGTCGCTGGTGGGCGCTGGTTTCTTCCCAGACCGAGATCTCATTCTCTGTAAAGACTGCAACAGCGACGAATGAGCTTTGCCCTTCACCTCCCGGAGCCACGGCTGACCAATCAGATGCAGTGTTTCATTACCAGACCTAAACAGCCTCTTAACCTTTAACCTTTAACCCCACGTGTACGCTACCGATGACCCTCGAGTACCCTAGAGTATACAATCACAGTGGAATATTTTTGTATTGCATGCATGTCTTTGTTGTTGACTGTGTTTCAAACAAAGCTTATTGAAATGTATGTACAGTCTAAATGCAGAGAACAGCAGATGTCTTATAGCCATTACATGTATCATTTCATCATATATTTAAAATGTTTATCTTGTGTTCTTGCAAAAAGAATCTTGCTTGACTTATAGGAATCAAGCGGTCACATGTTATTAGTAAAGCTCTTTTTTTACAAGCTAATGCCCAGAGATACATGTGGAAAACTCAGAGAGAAGAGTACCCGAGAGAAGAGTACCCGAGAGAAGAGTACCCGAGAGAAGAGTACCCGAGAGAAGAGTACCCGAGAAGATAAAGAAGAAGACCCATGGGAGGACCAGAGGTCTTCAGACAGGTCTTCTTCAGACAGGTGTGGTCTGTGTTTATGGTCTCTTCAGAAGGATTTCAAACAGACAAAGCATCAAAGGAGAAGGAAATATAGGTGATGCCAAAGTGTGTCATTACCTAGTAGACGATAGGTAGACGCAGAGTTTGTACAATATGATTTTGCAAGTATACGAAAGTATATTTTATTCCAAAACTAAAAATTTCACATTTGTGTTATTTGGTAATGAGAGGTTTTATGTCACTATAACACAATTTGTGTGCCTTCTTTACTGTAACACTATTCTTTTTATTACCAGTAATAAGATAATTGTATGTTATAATTGTTACAATCTGCACTTTTGCATGAAATAAAGATCTTACATTTGAATATTGTGCCATTAAGGATGAATGTACAATGTTATTTTACACAGTAGTAAAATAACAGTTCCAGGATTTGCTTGATGGGTAACTTACTTCCTGTTGTGTATATATTGCGACCAATAGTAATACTATTTAAAGCAGACATTAACTTATTAACTAACTTTGACCTGTTACCATTCTAAAGTTTGTGATCACAGTGTCACAGAAGCATGGCTAGGCTGCTGTGGTCATGTGACTTTCCCCTGAAGTCCAGTGAGAAACAACATTGACCAGAACAAACACTTTCATTGTGAACAATGTGAAGCAAAGCAAGATGTCACCAACATCCGCATCTTGAACTGAATAATTGTTGTTCTGTTTGTTGGTGTTGCACAGAGATGGGAACTAACAAAGTACAAATACTTTTTATGGTATCAGTACTTTACTATTAATTTTTCTGTCAACTTTTTACTTTCATTCCTTACATTTTTTACACAGATATCTGTACTTTCTACTTCTTACATTTTGAAGCCAGGCTCTATTGTACTCTGTTCTGATCTGCTTTACTCAGTTTAGGCTTCTCTGTTCTGTCCTCCTCTGCCCTCCCCTTTCACTGTGTGTGGAAAAAAAGGTGTGTGTGAAATATTGTTAATTTTTTTCTAAAATAGGTTTGCCATTGATAAGTACTTGATGAGGACTACTAGTGGAGTCAGATGGCTAAGCGGTTAGGAAATCGGGCTATTAATCAGAAGGTTGCCGGTTCAATTACCAGCCATGCAATATGACGTTGTGTCCTTGGGCAAGGCACTTCACCCTACTTGCCTCGGGGGAATGTCCCTGTACTTACTGTAAGTCGCTCTGGATAAGAGCGTCTGCTAAATAAGTGATTCCCAACCCTGGTTCAGGGCACCCCTGTCCTCCAACACACCTGATTCAAATGAATGGTCATAAGCAGGCTTCTGCTGGGCTGGATAACGACCCATTCATTTGAATCAGGTGTGTTGGAGCAGGGAAACATATAAAACATACAGGACAGGGGTGCCCTGAGGACCAGGGTTGGGAACCACTTTGCTAAATGACTAAATGTACTAAACTCAACAGTGCTCTATTGACACTGCTTTCATCTACCAGTTTTAGGCTTCTCTGTTCTCCTCTCCTCCTCGCTCCTCTCCTTTCACTGTCTGTGGGGGGAAAAGTAAAAAATTATTTAAAAAAAAAGATATATAACCCTAAACTTTTCTGCTTCACATGTCGCTGCAAGTCTCTGAGTTCATTCCAACGATCCATGAACTGAATATCCCTGCATCAAGACTTATTTGAATCCTCACAAAACCCCCAATCACATGAGATCATGTTTCTATGACCCTGGCTTTCCCATGACTTCTTCTTAAAAACGTTTGACCCTGTTAGTGGGGATGTGGATCTGGCCTTGTTTGGCCAGAGGAGGAGGAGGGCTGTGTTTGATACGTAGACCCACAGCAGAGGGGAGGAGGGCTGTGTTTGATACGTAGACCCACAGCAGAGGGGAGGAGGGCTGTGTACGTAGACCCACAGCAGAGGGGAGGAGGGCTGTGTTTGATACGTAGACCCACAGCAGAGGGGAGGAGGGCTGTGTACGTAGACCCACAGCAGAGGGGAGGAGGGCTGTGTACGTAGACCCACAGCAGAGGGGAGGAGGGCTGTGTACGTAGACCCACAGCAGAGGGGAGGAGGGCTGTGTTTGATACGTAGACCCACAGCAGAGGGGAGGAGGGCTGTGTACGTAGACCCACAGCAAGGGGAGGAGGGCTGTGTTTGATACGTAGACCCACAGCAGAGGGGAGGAGGGCTGTGTACGTAGACCCACAGCAGAGGGGAGGAGGGCTGTGTTTGATACGTAGACCCACAGCAGAGGGGAGGAGGGCTGTGTTTGATACGTAGACCCACAGCAGAGGGGAGGAGGGCTGTGTACGTAGACCCACAGCAGAGGGGAGGAGGGCTGTGTTTGATACGTAGACCCACAGCAGAGGGGAGGAGGGCTGTGTACGTAGACCCACAGCAGAGGGGAGGAGGGCTGTGTTTGATACGTAGACCCACAGCAGAGGGGAGGAGGGCTGTGTTTGATACGTAGACCCACAGCAGAGGGGAGGAGGGCTGTGTACGTAGACCCACAGCAGAGGGGAGGAGGGCTGTGTTTGATACGTAGACCCACAGCAGAGGGGAGGAGGGCTGTGTTTGATACGTAGACCCACAGCAGAGGGGAGGAGGGCTGTGTACGTAGACCCACAGCACCCACACAGCACCGCGACGTCCCCATATATTGGCGCTACTCTGGACCGTGTTCAAGAGCATTTTGCCGATGGCAGCTGCTAAACAAATCTAAATAACACATGTGACCACCCACCGGCCAAACACAACGACACACTGTAGCCTGCAGACACACAATGAGTAGTGTCTGTGTACGGACATGCAGACAACAGTACAAGACACTGTGGGAATTATATTACAGCTGCATCCCTGCAGTCATTTTAGGAAAACTGTGTTTATGAATTTCAGTTTGTTTTATGGAGAAAGAAGATGATATATTGCTGTCTATCATTTCACATGACATTACACAAACCATGGCTCAGACTGGAACTGGAAGAGCCTTCCGGACAACAATTAAAAGGTCATGTTACCAGTTTAAAGTAACATTTTCTACCTATGACTTACACATGACTCACACGCTGAAACCTAACCTGGTCCAACCACAGCCCCCTTTCTGGATTCCAGAGCTCCAGACTCAGAGAGACAGACACACCAGGGCTAGACAAGATCTCATTTCTACCCCATGTCACGTCCAACAGTCACCTTCACCAAGGATCCAGCGGGTCTGCTGTGACGGAAGAAGACTGACTCAACCTCCAGAAACAGATCACTGTGAGGTGAGTGGTTGAGAGGGAAGGCTGGGAGGAAGAAGGAAGATCTAACACTGGGATGCTTGAGGACATTCCTCTTGAAATGTGACTCTGAAATAGTGTGGCGCTGAGGCACCATGAAACCAAGGAACACATTCCTGGCAGAGATGTTTCCCAGATAGCCTCTCTATTGTGGCTGTCAACATGTCTCTTCTGCTGGGTGTCTCCAGTCAAGTATGATGGTGCCTGGCAAGTCTTTAAGCACTAACTGACACAAAACAGGGCAAAATATGTCTTTTTAAAATCTTTTTTGGCTACAAAGGCTGTTTTTCACAAGTTTTCTGTGAGGCAGAACTAAGATCTTACTGTAGTTAAGGGATCATCCTACTGCCAAGAGAATGGCAAGACTCAACACAAGACTCATGATTAAGGATAACCATGCAGCTGGATGAGAACACTAGTTCAGCTGCCTCTTCATGACCTTTAGAACAGCAGCCATTACAGATCTAATGGCCTCTAGCTCCACCTGGTGGCCATTACAGATCTAACGGCCTCTAGCTCTACCAGGTGGGCAAATCTGATTCATCATGTTACATTTACATTTAGTCATTTAGCAGATGCTCTTATCCAGAGCGACTTACAGTAAGTACAGGGACATTCCACCCGAGGCAAGTAGGGTGAAGTGCCTTGCCCAAGGACACAACGTCATTTTGCAGAGCCGGGAATCAAACCGGTAACCTTCAGATTACTAGCCCGACTCCCTAACCGCTCAGCCACCTGACTCCCTGTTGCTCCATGTTGCTACTGAACGGTTGACAACGTCCTTAACAATTACTCTCAATTACTATGAAAAACATGTAATGTCATATATAGCCTTTTACTACAGTATATCGTATCATGTCAAATCAGGACTGCCTCCAGTGTGTTCTCTGAGCTTTTATCTATGGGGTTCAATCCAAATGTAAATATTGTTGTTAAAACAAGCGAAGTCTGAGAACTTTCAGAGAAGAATGCAGCAATGATGTCATGGATCGGTGTGTAAACAGTTCTTACTTATTATATCTGGACTGGGCTAGGCTGTGAGGTAAAGCAGAAACCAACCATGATGTCACGTTTGACTCTGGGTGAGGGAGACTCTGGGTGAGGAGTCAGGGAGCAAGGTGAGCTGTGAGCGTCGTATTCAGGAGCTGTTGTACTATACCTGGGATCACTACCGTGGAACTGCAGTGAGCCTGTCGTACTCACTCTGCAGAAACATGGATAACTAGAAACAGGAGGTTCTCTGCATGTTTTATTAAAATGGATGCAAAACAAATTTTGAAATAAAAAAGGTACAAGATGATTTGTGGATAGTCTACAGCTCCAAAACATTTAACAAAATGTCAAACTTGTTTTCCTCCAGACAGATTTTGTGTGTCACATAATAAATACTGAACTATACAATGTGGTGGGAGTTACATATGCAACCTCACCTTGGTCTTTAGCAACATGCAGGACATACACACTTTGGACATGTCTGCCGAAAAAGAATGAAGACAAATCTAGTGATCAAACTGCCGTGAGCTGGGAGATGTTCCATGTCCAGAATGCAAGCTGCAGAAATGAAGACAGCTAACAGTCATACACGAGATCACACAATCCAGTGTCTGTTTCACTGCAGATGCAGAGTCTGGTGTCCAAATCTGGCCTCCTAATCTGGAGAGAAATCCTCTTCATTAAGTAGAATAGTCCTGTAGAGAGATGAGAACATGTCAAATGCCCCTAGAAACACACCCACATTCATTTAGAAACTCAACGACAAGGAATGAATGAGTTACGCCCATTGTGTTTTAACATCCATATGGAATCAAAACTGGGAAAGCATGTGCACACTTAATTAAAACTGGAGAAACTTACCGTCCTAGGTTTCTTGTTCACTTTCATGTCGAACCTTAAAACAGACACACAAACAGGAGGATTTCAGCCTTAGTTTCCAGGTCCCTTCAGGGTTAGTAACACTCAACAGTAACCATGGTAATGACAGACATCAGCACTACAGTAGACTCCAGCTAGAGAGACTAACCCATATGGATCATATGAACAGCTAGGGTGGTTAAAGATGTCTATTAGTACTCCACCTTGGGCCTGCCCATCTCATTTTGGCCGGAAGAGCAGCTTTTTTCATAGCTGGAATAGGGGAACTTGACCTTTGGAATGAAACCCAGGATCAAGAAATAAGCTGAACTTAAACCCCTGTCATAAACAAACGGTATCTACTGGTGAGTTTAGAAAGCTCTCTACCCAAATGTATTATTGAGTGCAACACAGAATACAAACGCATGATTCAAGAGTAAGAGTTATTCAGAATGGCATGAAAAAAAAACTACCAAAGCCAACTATCAGAGCTAGTGTTGAGCGCAGGGAGAACATGGGGTCACAGGATGTAGCACCACAGGAAGCAGGAAGTAAAATTCAGACTTACTCAAAGTCATAATCAAACATGGCAGAAGGGCTGGGGACAGCATTAGGGGAGGAAGAGAGCAGCAGTAGTTAGTACCGGCCCGACTACAGGGTAATGCAGTCTTTCATCATCACCAGTCTAGAAACAGGCATCAGTAAAATGTTCACAATAACCTATGAAGATATTAAGAAATTGGCATAAATTCCTTCCTGAAGACACTTTTCCTAAGGCCCTACAGACATGCCCACTGACCCTCACTGAGGAAGGCACATTAGCATATCCGATATCAGTCTCTGTAGAACACTACTATCAATACCACGGCAAAAAGAACATTCAAATTAATACTGAGAAATGCATTCAGCTTCACCAGATATGAGAAAAATCCATTGTTAGAATTGAAAATGTATTTTTTGCTAGAACACATTTCTTCATTTTTTCTTTTAAATTGCTAACCAGATTTTTTCATACTTCATAAGTAAATTTCAAATGTATATTGATTTTGCAACTGTAAATCACAACCAGGCTCCTTGCATGAGGTGAGGAGTTAATTCAAACCTGAACATGCAATCAGCAGTTAACTAAACAGAGGGCCTGTGATAGCTGAACATAAAGAAATGATTGCTACTGTATTATAACATGAGTGCTCTCAACTCCTCTAATGTTACTGTAATAAAACTCAGTTGGCAGCTGGTTAACCTCCCCAACTACCTGCCAGCTCAGTTACCCAGCATGCACTGAGGGAGGCAACACATCAGCATCACACTAGGAACATGTGAAGTACTGGGTCTTAGTCTATGGGTGTGCGGGGTGTGCTGGTGGTCTAGGGGTGTGTTGGTGGTCTAGGGGTGTGCGGGGTGTGCTGGTGGTCTAGGGGTGTGCGGGGTGTGTTGGTGGTCTAGGGGTGTGCTGGTGGTCTAGGGGTGTGCGGGGTGTGTTGGTGGTCTAGGGGTGTGCTGGTGGTCTAGGGGTGTGCGGGGTGTGCTGGTGGTCCAGGGGTGTGCTGGTGGTCCAGGGGTGTGCGGGGTGTGCTGGTGGTCAAGGGGTGTGCGGGGTGGGCTGGTGGTCTAGGGGTGGGCTGGTACCTGTGCCTGTTCTTGTTCTTCCTCTTCTTGTGACTGCCGTGGTGGCTCCCCGCTGAGGCGGAGGCCTTCTGGGGCTTCAGGTCCTGCAGCGCCGCGTCCGGATCCTCCGTGTCCTCCTGGCTCGGCTCGTTCTCCTGGTTCTGGAGGTCTGGAGACGTGTCGCTCTCTGTACCACTCCCCGGCTCTCCTGAAACACCAGGGGTCACACACACACACACCAGGGGTCACACACACACACACCAGGGGTCACACACACACACACCAGGAGTCACACACAACACCAGCTCATCACACTCAGACCAACACTCCTAGTGGCTGGACTGTGATCATCTGAGGTGAAGTAACAACTCACGCTTCTCATTCATGTGATCCGGTATTCCTCCCAGCGCACATACAGCCTGTTGACAGAGAAAAGGGAAATCTACTTACTAGAGCATCAGATGAGTATTCCACATATGTATCAGGTGAGTCTAGAAGACTGAAAGAGACCCTCCTCAAGGAACTTACCGCAACAGAAGTGACAGAAGACTTGCTGAACAAGCGCTCTGCCTCCTTAAACTTTCTGTTTCTTCTATCAGTCTTGCTGTTAGAGTTCCTACGGTAAAATAACGTGGATGTTACACGGGCATGTATAAATAACTGCTTTATATCTGACCAGTGATTTGTTCATGCCGTACTCACTTTTGGTTGGTGAGGTATCTGTCCCAACCTCTGATTATATTCCCGTACATCTGAGTGTCTTCCAAGTAGCTGCCCTCGAAAGCATATATCTGCCTTTCCAAGTTCACCAATGTTTCCTGAAAAGAGTGTTCAAGTTAAAAAAGAAAAAATGATCACCCATCTAGCTAGCTTCATGTGGTGCACACAAGAAATGTAATAGGCAAACTATGGGAGAAACGCCGGCGTGTGATACGGGACAGAGGGCAGAAAAGAATGGATGCGGTTGTTTGTAGCCGTAGCAGCTAGCTGGCTAGTTAGGAGTTAGCCAGCTTACTACTGCCATGGCGGGATACAGACTGAGAGGCGTTAGGTACTAATAGTAAATTTCTCAAATAATGTAACGTTATTCCTCAGATGGCCGATTGTAGTAACGCTGAAAACTATTTGGCTAGATTGATTATTGTATCTTGCTAATAGTTTTTCTACGGGCCGCGAAGGAAACGACTGTAGAAGGCCGTCGTCGAAATTCGATTGCTAGGTACGTTTGTTTTCATTAGAGTACGGCGCAAGACTTAAAATATCACGTAGTGCAGGCCGCCACAGTGTAACACTGCTGTCTAAACGAACTTACCCAGAAAGGTTTCGTTAGCGGCCTGGCTAACTACGGTACCTGGCTGGATATTTTAGCTCTACAAATGTTACGTCCCACTAGATAAACGGATGAAAAGAAATAACGCGAATTAAAATACATGTTTGGCTTACAGCAAGTTCTTGTTTCCTTTTGACCAGTTCAGACAGCTCCCGACGTGTGTCTGGGATCTGCGGCGGGGTTGCTTTCGCATGCATCGCCATGATGAATGTCTTGACTAAACACAACAGTGGCGCGGCCTAAATGAGACCCGAAACATTGTTTCACCACAGACTGGCGCTAAAGGACAGCGTACCACTACTCTGATTTACAATCCGAATCCTTAGTTCTAGCGTAATAACTTACATTTCCTTCCAGCTCTTTGCATTTACCGAACCAGAAAGTGTACTCATTGTCATGGCAACATATCATAGGAGGATTTTTAGTAGACTACATTCATGTGTTGACTATCTTTCTTCATACACTTTTTCAGTGGTAAGAAAAACGTAATTTCAACAATCTCCGTACTTTTCACCGTTAACATTTATGTTTTGCAGTGTCTTTTATGTTCGTTGGTTTTGTCTCTTCACCACATAAACAAGCATTGCAATTGTTTCCTACAATCTGGTTGAAGCAATGGGGAAAATGCATAGGCCTAAAGGCTTGAAAGAAAGTGAGTGAATGTCAGTTTGCCTGCATTAAATACTTTATATTCTTAAATGTGACGTCTCATAATAGTTATCATACATTGATCCAGGTTACACATCCTCAATACCCACAAAATATCAAACAGTATTCATAAGCAACGAGGAGAAAAAAGGATTCTCTTCACAAACCAAGAGGTTTATTCTAACAGACTGTCAGGTGGGCAACCCAACCAATGATCAATCATGCATGCGATTGCCAAACATCACACAGAACAACCAAGAACTGATTTGCTGTTCTCTGTTTCAGGATGAGAACCCGGGGCCAGGTTCCTACATGTCTCTCAGGCAGGCTGATATTATCAGCCCATCTTACTCCAAGAAAGGCACTGGAGGCCTTGCATCCCAGGTCAGACATGGGCACAGAAATCTCTCTGCACACAGATATCCTCACGTGTTTCTTATCATTATCAGACATGTGAGCTCTCAAATCAGCAAACTTTGCATTTACATTTAGTTTTAATAATGTGAATCCATATTTCGTGACTTCCTGTACATTAAGCATTGTTCAGATGCATTGGTGATTGTGATGTGGATGTTTCACCTGTTGATTCCGTCCTCCAGACTGTCAGGGTCGCCCGCCCCCCTCAGAGGGGGATCCCAGGTCCTAATGCCTACAATCTGCAGTCCTCTCTGATCCAGAGGCACAGCTTCGGCAGGGGGGCTTCCCGAACCTTCAGGCCCCCCGTCGCTATGCAGCTCCAGCAACAACACGAGGCCTCTCCTGGCCCTAACAAATACAAGGTAACTAAGATCTGTATTCTAAGTCATTCAAAGCATTCGTCCTTGTATGAAGTATGAAAATATAAGTAAAAAAAAAAAATCCATGTTACTGAATACAATGTTTATGTTTTTATTTTGTTTATCATAGGTGTGTTTTGATGGAATCCAGAGAAACACCACAGTTTCTGCCAAGTCCGTGTTTTTGTCAAAGACCACACGCAGTTCTTTCACCTTACACTCGAAAGGGCCTTCCCCATGTAAGTGTCTTACACCAAACACGGCCTGTATCTATAATACAGTGCATGATGTTGTGTGTAACCTGCTTGACGCAAGTTATCTTGTGTATGTTGTTCAAGGTCACTACAATGTGAACGATGCTGGAAGTCAGGAAAGCTCCAACATCTCCCTCTCCTGCTTCAGATCTACCACCGCCCGGATCCCCTCCTCAGTGACCCACCAGGGGCCTGGACCTGCCACCTACAGCCCCTACCGCCCCCCAGAGCCCCTGAACAGGACCACCCTACCGTGAGCTCACACACATGATAGCACCATCACGGTCCTATCATCATCATTCTGTTAGGTTTCAAATGATCGTGAGTCGTTGCTTGGAAACCAACCCTCAACACTGTGTTCAAAGGAGGAGGCATTACCTGAGGATATCAGCTGCTCCCGTGACTCCCCCCGGCAACCCCCCCCTCCCCGGCCCCGGGCAGTATGACCTTGGGGTGTATGACCAGCCGTCCAGACACTGCGTCTCCAGCGCTGTGTTCGTGTCGTCCTCCAGTCGATGGCCCAGGGACACGCAGGACCCAGCGGCCCCAGGACCTGGTCTGACTGCCCTCTCCGCTGATACAGATGACACACTATAGGAGCTTTGAGTATCTGTTCAATTAAGGCCGAGATTCACTTGAGTAAATGTAGTAATTTCAAGCCATTTCTCTATTCAAATACTGACTAAAATATGATTTATTTATTTTCCTGAAGACGTGCTAGCCATTGAAGCTTTCATATGTAAACAATAATAGACGCATCCACACAAAATCCATGAAGTTAAAACAATGTCCGATTAATATCAGTGTCCTTTTCCCTTTCAGGTTTCTATGAGCCAGAGAAGATGTCAAAGCAGTCCTTCTTATACAACCACTCCAGGAACTGGATTCCTGCATAAAGCTCTTTGGCAGCACCTGTGTCTATGGGTGTTTGTTTGTGTGAAGTGTTAATCACACACTGCATGGCACTGATTGCAGACCTTTCAGACTAGACTGTGTTTGTGTGACTTGGTATGTGACTACCTAAATATCTATTTCGCAAAACAAATCAACCGGTTTGCTCCTTTGTCTCTATATTCCAAATGGAAAAAAACTGAATTGAGGAATACTAATGTCAAAACATATCTTAGTTATTTTGATAATATACATATTCTTCTAATCCCTATATTGTATAATCTGATCTGAATATGTCTTAAAATAGGATCCACTGGGCAGCAAAGTCCATGTCAGCTGTTAGTACAGTCAGCGTTACAGCCCTCGCAGGAACAACTGGGGGCACTAAACAAGAACACAGCAACTGCCGAGGGCAGGCAGGGGGAGGCCTGTATGTGGACAATGCAGCGGGCATTTGGCATGGGACAGCCATGGACACATCAGGTCCCCTCCAATCACTTCCCCTCCTCCAGTCGTCCAGTCCTTGTGTACAGATCTGAGTACTGTCAGAAGGAAAGGGAATCAGACTATTGTCGCAGTCTTACATTTGGAGAATGATGTGATGAGGAGAAACAGATTTCAGGAGGAATGTTTTTTTGATTAAAGTGTGGGGACCATCTGCTTGTGAAAAAGCAGTTGGAGGTTTTTCCAAGCTCACATTCTCAGTGTTGTCTGTCTTGATACCCTGACAACTGCAGACATGCTTCACTCCCACACTGCAACAGCTGATACTTAGAGATATCTGGTCATATGGTTACAGTATCAAGAAACACATATCTGAACTCCATTAAGGAAATGCCCAATGTGGTTATTCATCTGTTGTAGTGTCACAATTAACCACATAACCTTAGGAATGCTCTGAGATTCAGGATCTCTGAAAGTCAAAGGGTGCAAGTATAAACATGTTAATTCAAAAGAGCATGTTTGCCTTTTGACATCAGGACAGGACTGGATTTGGTGGATTTGAGGAGAAACTGTGTGTATGTTTCTCAATGGCAAATGGACTATATGTCTTTGATTCTGTGACACTTGTGGAAATGTGGCTTTCCGACCATAAACTTGACAGTTATGTAGAATCTTACTCAGTTGTCACATTGTCGGCCAACAAGCTCTGACAATCTTCAACACAACATTCTAATTGATCAAGTAAGAGAATACAGATGACAGACAAAAGAATAAACAGCATTGACCTTTCAATGTATCACTTCACTTTGTCTTGAAGTAACTGAGAATGGAAAGAGAAATGTAGGGAGGTGAGAATAGCTTGTATCTATAAAATAGAGATAACCTGAAAGAGGCAAGGACATCTCAATTGCATGATAACTAATCGTATCAACTCAGGTTATTTCTGTTGCTTGGCTAGATATCTGTGAATTGGAGGTGTAATTTGTGGAGCAGTACTATTATTTCAAAAGGATTGCATAACACGCTCTGTGATGCCAGAAATATTTCCGTAATGGGAGCACAGAGTCTTAACGAGAAGGCCAAAACTCTAAGTTTCATCCTAAATAATCAAGAGTTGAAACCAGTTACTGTTACACTTCTTCTGAATTACTCCAGTTTTATTACATGGCTGAATGCATGTTGTATGTGTCGATTCACAGTCAGGTGGATAGTTTGCCTCCTTAACTAACAAGTCGGCTTCTTGTGAACTTCCAGGTTTAACACAAACACCCCAGTCAGTTCATGCCTTTACCGTCAGCACTGTCGGATGGTCGTCATCAGATCAACAAAGAACCTCTTCATTGATCCGGCTCGTCTCCCTAAGAGCTGACTGGGGAACATAAAGGGGGTGATTTGTGGGTGAGGGAGAAGATGCAGAGGGACCTCAGTCTGGATGTGTTCCTGCCCTGGCTCGAGCACAGAGGATGTGAGCCCTGGGGATTCATCATGACTTGACCAGTTCTATTTTGATCCTGTAAATGGCAGCAATACGAACATGATCTGGCCTGGGCCCGAGCATGCTGCTTGATCATTACATGAGTGTGTGTAGAAGCTTAGCAGAAAAGTGTTGGATTGCTGGACAGTAGTGTTGGTATTTTGTAAATGTTCCGATTTTGATAATACAGGCAGATGTACAGAGTGTGCTGTATTATGTGATCATTTTGCAACAATTGTGTCTGTGTGTGTGTATGAAAATACTTCTTGTGAACAGCCACCTGACTCCCGCATGAGTCAGGTGGCTGAGCAATTTCAACGTTCAACCCCATTCATTTTCAGTGTTTCCGAAGCACGTTTGCTAGCAAGTTTATCAAATGACTGCATTTCCCACCAAAATGTAAACACATTAGTGTCTTATCAATTCAGTTAAAGTTATCAAGGCAAACATTTTGTAATGTGTAAACCTTGCCCCTCGCCCAGGGCACCAGATGTGCTAGGACCGCCACTGCCTGCTGTGACAGTACAGTCTTCTTTTTAATAGCCATTAGGCTACTGACAAACAAAACTGATATTATTATAATAGAGTATGGATATTTGATTGAATTGAACCATTCCTCATTTGGGGGTCTGTGTGTGATCCAGTTAGACCCCCAAATCTGTCCCCCCAATAAAGTCCCTAATTAGTTCACCATAATTTGCCTCCCCCTCCCCCAGCAGCTAATGGTACGGTCTGTAGGAGAAGCAGCGGTTTTCCCTCATGGACATTCAGTATGTAGCCCTAGAAGGCACAAGCCCAGCCCAGACCCGGGGACTCACCACGTTGCTGAGTTCCTATTTTTCCGAAAGGACATTCGCAATTATAAAGAGGAACCGAGTGCGACCCACGTAGAGCACTTTATTTTACGGATATTCATTTTTCCTGGATTTCAGATGACTTTATAGCGCGTATTTATCATATTTTTCTCTGCTTTTTTGGTTTGGATTTACGAAGGGCGTGTATGTGATCTGTGTCGGGAGTTTTGTCTCCTGACTGTACTTCGATACATTGAGGAATGACATCAACTGGAAAATAACACCGAATCGCATGAATGGAGAACATGGAAATCAACGTTCTGGAGAATAATTTTGAGAAGAAACTAACACTAACGGAAAAATGTGAGTTGTCGCATTATGAAACAAACATAGGCTACGCCAAAATGTAGAATGTGGGGTAACGGTTAAGGTATCTGATAACGTGTCTTCATTTCAGGCTTGTGACGGGTAAACGTGTTCCCTAATGTTGTCCCTAATGGGTTAGGGCTGTCAAAAACAAAAGGTAGTCCGTGCATGGCAAATATTGAATTTTCATGCAACACGATCTTATTCGATTTTGCGACGTTCACAACCATGACGCCATAAAACTATAATAAAAAAATATATATAACAGTGAAATTAAACAAACAATCAAACTGTTGCTTATGACCACCAAAGCTCAAAAACAGCCATTTTTGTTGTTGTGTATTTCCACCCAGGGACCTCTAAACGTGTAGTTTGTCAACCACAGCAGCTATCCCAGAACACTGTCTCAGTTGCTGCCACAAGGTTAAATGGCCCATACCGTCAGAACCATCGACAGGATGGCCACTGTAATTGATACTAAAGGTGATTCAAAACAAACGACAAACGAACATCAGTAAGCGTTAATTCGTGAATATGATTGAAGTGTGTCAGCATTTTATATCTCACATCAAGGATGTGGAGAAGGATCTGATTTGATACTATAAACAAAAAAAATACACTATAGAAAGGCAGTGTGTATATCCCTCCATCTTGCCTCCTGTGTTGGTTCTGCTGGTCTAGTCTCCAGATGAACAGAGAATGGTTGTCCATCTTAAGCATTCCCCGAGCAGAAAGTCTGGCTGTCGTCAGTTCAGAGTAATTGTGAGTTGATGTGTCCAAATGATCTCCGCCAACAATCTATCTGTGTCTATATAATCTGCAGACAGAAATATGTATTGACAAACCACTCAGTTATGATTCAAGGGTGTTTAGGTGCCACATGGCCTCACACCTGAGTCCAGAGCCAGTGATGTTCAAGATGGTAATAACTTTGCACAGTGACCTAAGTTAGTACAAGCGTGATGTAACCAGATACTGTAATTATAGAGAGAGGCAGAAACGCTAGGTAAACAGACTTGCCCTTGTCATTTTCTTTCACTGCTTGTGCAGTACCAGACTCTGTCTTCGCAGGTCCATCCAAACCCATATCACATGTGTTTCTTCAGGGGAGTGAGGACAACCGACCACCAGCCTAATGCACTGACACAGTCCCACATGACGGCTGTCATCCTCCATACTTCTCCAGGCTCACTCAACCAGGACTGGAGTCAAACCACAGGGGGCTTTCCTGCCTGGTCTCTGCCCCTCTTAAAGGACCAGGGCACAGAGACAGGACCAGGCTGCCTGGTCTCTGCTCCTCTTAAAGGACCAGGGCACAGAGACAGGACCAGGCTGCCTGGTCTCTGCTCCTCTTAAAGGACCCGGGCACAGAGACCAGGACCAGGTCCTCTGGTGTGATAACGGGAGGTGCGTTGGTGGTGAGAGCAAGTGAAAGATGCTGCTCACAATGGCTGACGCATCGTCTTCCCTCCTAAGACGATTAGCCTACCTTCTAACACAGACAGACGTTGTTTGAACTTGTGTGGTGTATTGCCATTGAGTTTCTTAGCAGCCATTGTAAATATGCTGTTTACGTAGCTAACGGCATGGGCTTACTTCTGGCATCAGTGGTTGAACATGTCTGAACTAGTTTTCCTCAACAGACCCCAGACGTTCTGTCAAAACTGGAGTCAGAAGTGTTCTGCTGTGGGATGGGCATGACTGTAAACACCCATATCTGCTCCTCCTGTCTCCCACTCAGTGTTTAGGGCACATATTCATCTGCTCAGATGCCCTGGAGAAAGAGAATTCGACCCTCAACTCGTTCTCTATTCAATTGAACCCCTAATTTGCCTCTCTCCCTTTCTCAATCTTTAAAAGGAAGTAAAACTATAAAGCCCTTTGTTCTTTTTTCATGAATGTTTCAACACCTCGGAAAGCTGTCTCAAAATGATACTGAGCTGCAGATTCTGTAGGAGTGTGTATTTAACATATTATTTGATTCTTGCTGCTGAAATAGAGGAGAGGATTTTGTGTTCAGTTAGACAAGTCCTCAGTGTTTCTGTGTCCAGGGGGCTGTGTGTTTGTACATGTGAGAGAAGAGCAGAGAGGGGGGAGGGGTAAGGGTGTGGATTGGGCTGGTTACAACATGTGCCATTATTCCAGAGCCTTGTATTGGCTGTGGTACAGAGGGGACAGCAGACGAGGACTGCTGTAGTCAGTTGAGCTGGACTGGTGAGGGAGGAGAGAGAGAGAGAGGTTGAGCTGGACTGGTGAGGGAGGAGAGAGAGGTTGAGCTGGACTGGTGAGGGAGGAGAGAGAGAGAGGTTGAGCTGGACTGGTGAGGGAGGAGAGAGAGAGAGGTTGAGCTGGACTGGTGAGGGAGGAGTGAGAGAGAGAGGTTGAGCTGGACTGGTGAGGGAGGAGTGAGGGAGAGCGGTTGAGCTGGACTGGTGAGGGAGGAGAGAGAGAGCGGTTGAGCTGGACTGGTGAGGGAGGAGAGAGAGAGAGTGGGTGGAAGGCTATGCAGTATTTCTCAGGCAGACAGAACAACTCCACGTCAGCAAGCAGCCCAGATGGTATAAATCAGGGCCATGACACTGACCTCTCACACAGGAAGTGCAGGAAATGCTCCTTCCTGTCGGCTATGGAGGAGGAGGAAGCCCTAGTCTTGACATGCTGATAGCACATCCACATTCTGCTCATGGTTCTGTCCCCAAAGCAAATTAAGATGATCATAATTGTGCTATTATTCAAATCCCTAACTCTTTCAATGTCAGAGTCATCCCATTTTAGGAGTAGTGAATTAGATGTATTTTCCCCCAAAAATTCAAACAGACTTTTCTTCAAAGTTTACACAGAGAGAACCACTGCTGTAGGCCACACAGACACACTACAGGAAGGAGAAACACAAAGACATGTTTCTGTCCCGTAGTCCCCATGCCTACACACACACACACACACACTTTCTGAAGGGCCACCGCCCCGGCTGTAAACCTAGGGTGTGTGATTTGGTTTATTTGTTATTGTTCAAAGACAATTAGATGTTTGTGCGCAATAATCCTGTTGTAGCAGAAAAATGGGGTCACAAGGAGACAACAACAAACAAGACAATGCCTCTCTCTTCCTCTCATGTTAGTTTAGTGCTATACTATACACATGAATGCAGAGTTATTACTTGTTACTTAACAGATAACTATTGTACTGTTCCATCTTTTGATTGAGCTGGCTGCTTTGTGTGTTGTAAAGTGCTAGTTTTATGACGGCTTGGGTTCTTGAAGAAGCTGCTCAACATGCTAACGTTTGTCTGGTTTGGTACAGGTTTGTTTTGAGGTCCTCTGAACCTCAGCTGTGGTCTTCTCTCTCCTCTGAGCTTCAGCTGCACTGAAGGCCAGTTCACACTGCCCCATCACACCAACACACACCAGCACACACCAGCACACACCAGCACACACCAACACACACCAACACACACCAGCACACACCAGTTGTTGGGTTGTGATGTAAATGTAAATGTAATGTGTTGGTTTGGTGTGATGTGCCTGTTGGTGTTTGTTGGGGCAGTGTGAGAATGACAGTTATATCTCCAAACGTTCTAGACCCAACAGCCAACAGGAGAATGTTTGGTGGACGTTGTTGGGGTGGTGTGAACTGGCCTAATAGTGACCTGGCCTTCTCTATATCCTTGGGGGTAACAATTGTCCTGCCATGAAAGTTTACTGTAATTAATGTTCACTGCGGTTGAATAAATGTGCTAGATTTCTTGCTTTGCATATAGTTAAAGAAGACTATCTCTTTCATGAATTTGATTTATTTGCTTAAGCAGCGACATTCAAGATCTACTTTACTGAAACTAGCTTGAAATGGTGATCATCTTTGAATGAGCTGCATTAGGATGTTTACTTAATGATCATCTTGAAGACCCAGATAGTTGCAGACACTTGTTGTTAGTGATTGTGATGCTAATTGGGCTATTCCAGGCTTGTGCTTTCTTGCCAAACCCTGGGGGAGGGATCTCCAGCTGTGCACAACCACTTCCTGTCCTGCTCTCTCTCTACCCAGGATGCATTGTGGTTGTTTTTGTTGACGTAGTCTCAGTGGGGCCATCAACAGTTGCCGCCATTCTGGAGCTTTGATGTATGTCTGCAGAAAGACAGTGTGGAAGTGTGTGCCTGTTATCTGGACTCTCTCTCACACACACACACACACACACACAGTCGTACGTCCATGCGCACACCCCCCCACCCCCAAACACACCACCCTGGTCACAGGACTGGAGGTCTAATATTAGAGTGCTGCTGAAGGGTGAGACTGGGTCCTGACAGGGCACATGGCTTCCTGTAGTCCTGCGCAGGCCAGGGGAGAGACTGGTTCTGCTTAGATATCCTGACCTGGATGTGGAGCGGACTGCGAATGTGCTCTGGAAGCACAGGTGATAGGGACCCAGGACACTGACACAAAGAGAAACATGTCTCGTGAGTGAGGCGTGAAAAGGGACCACCGCAGGGATGTCGTTAAAACAAAGCGGTGAGACGTCTTTTGAGGCCAGTAAATTGATTAGCTCCCAAGTCCCTTAACAACGCCTGCCTGCTGGCTTCCCCCTGTTAGCTACATTGAGCGTCAACAGAACACAACAACAACCTTCAACGTCCATCCTCACCCTGTGTCTGCTGTGTGTCTGCTGTGTCTCTCTCTCCCAGCCTCAGCCTGTGTGTCTGCTGTGTCTCTCTCTCCCAGCCTCAGCCTGTGTCTGCTGTGTCTCTCTCTCCCAGCCTCAGCCTGTGTCTGCTGTGTCTCTGCTGTGTGTCTGCTGTGTGTCTGCTGTGTCTCTCTCTCCCAGCCTCAGCCTGTGTCTGCTGTGTCTCTGATGTGTCTCTGCTGTGTGTCTGCTGTGTCTCTCTCTCCCAGCCTCAGCCTGTGTGTCTGCTGTGTCTCTGCTGTGTGTCTGCTGTGTGTCTGCTGTGTGTCTGCTGTGTCTCTCTCTCCCAGCCTCAGCCTGTGTGTCTGCTGTGTGTCTGCTGTGTGTCTGCTGTGTGTCTGCTGTGTGTCTGCTGTGTCTCTCTCTCCCAGCCTCAGCCTGTGTCTGCTGTGTCTCTGCTGTGTGTCTGCTGTGTGTCTGCTGTGTGTCTGCTGTGTGTCTGCTGTGTCTCTGCTGTGTCTCTGCTGTGTGTCTGCTGTGTGTCTGCTGTGTGTCTGCTGTGTCTCTCTCTCCCAGCCTCAGCCTGTGTCTGCTGTGTCTCTGATGTGTCTCTGCTGTGTGTCTGCTGTGTCTCTCTCTCCCAGCCTCAGCCTGTGTCTGCTGTGTCTCTGCTGTGTGTCTGCTGTCTCTATCTCCCAGCCTCAGCCTGTGTCTCTGCTGTGTCTTGCTGCTTCCCTCTCTCTCTCCCCCGCAGCCCCACAATCTAAGGTCACCTTCTCTCCGCTCTCCCAGAAACAGCCTCACGCCGCTCAGCACCTCTGAAGGAGCGTCTGTTTGATCCCGTCACCAGCTTTCTTACGGTCGGCTGCGGTCAGCATTGGATTCATTTAGCAGATGTTTTTATCCAGAGGGGCACACAGAGGGGGCTTTGGACCCGTGTCCTCTTGATCTGCAGGTAAATCCTCTAACCACTGAGCCTTACCTCTGAGCTTTTGTCACACTCCGGGACCCCACGTCTGGAGATGAGGTCATCAGGATGAGGTCATCAGGATGAGGTCATCAGGATGAGGTCATGGGTCTGGGTGTCAGAGCCTGTCTCCAACACGCCCTCTCTGTTTACATTCTGTCTCCCAGCCTCGATGCCTGCTGTGGACCTCCTCCTGCACCCTGCCTCGAAACACCTCCACACTACTCTCCTCCTACACCTCCACACTCCTCTCCTCCTTTCCTCTCCTCCTACACCTCCACACTCCTCTCCTCCTGCATCTCCACACTCCTCTCCTCCTACACCTCCACACTCCTCTCCTCCTACACCTCCACAGTCCTCTCCTTCTACATCTCCACACTCCTCTCCTCCTACACCTCCACACTCCTCTCCTTCTACATCTCCACACTCCTCTCCTCCTACACCTCCACACTCCTCTCCTCCTACACCTCCACACTCCTCTCCTCCTACACCTCCACACTCCTCTCCTCCTACACCTCCACACTCCTCTCCTCCTACACCTCCACACTCCTCTCCTCCTACACCTCCACACTCCTCTCCTCCTACACCTCCACACTCCTCTCCTTCTACATCTCCACACTCCTCTCCTCCTACACCTCCACACTCCTCTCCTCCTACACCTCCACACTCCTCTCCTCCTACACCTCCACACTCCTCTCCTCCTACACCTCCACACTCCTCTCCTTCTACATCTCCACACTCCTCTCCTCCTACACCTCCACACTCCTCTCCTCCTACACCTCCACACTCCTCTCCTCCTACACCTCCACACTCCTCTCCTCCTACACCTCCACACTCCTCTCCTCCTACACCTCCACACTCCTCTCCTCCTACACCTCCACACAGTTTTTTTTATTTTTTATATCAAACATTATATGATGAAAACAGAGGATGGGGGAGATGTTGAATTATTAATGATACATTACTGATTCATGAGTGGTTGTATATCGGCAGTGTGGCTTCATGGTGGTTAAAACCCTAGGTGGACGGATTCTGTTGGGGAGACTAGCTTCTCGTCTCCCTCATCCTCCCAGTCCTCTGCTTGGCTGACCTCACGCTCACACGCAGTCCCTCCTCACCTGGGGGGGGAGGGGGAGGGGGGACCCTTCTGATGTCAAGTACTTCCTGCACTTGGATTTGTCAAGTGCTTCCATTCATGGATTGGAATACAAATGATCTGTTTACTTAGTTTTATGATGCAGACTGTTCAGGTGGCTGTAAGACCTGTAAGTCAGGTGGCTGAGCGGTTAGGGAGTCGGGCTAGTAATCTGAAGGTTACCGGTTCGATTCCCTGCCGTGCAAAATGACGTTGTGTCCTTGGGCAAGGCACTTCACCCTACTTGCCTCGGGGGAATGTCCCTGTACTTACTGTAAGTCGCTCTGGATAAGAGCGTCTGCTAAATGACTAAATGTAAGACGAGCTACTGCCTGATAAGATGTTGATGTTTACAGAGTGTGGTGAGGATGCTTCCCTTCCCACAGCTACTCACCCAGACAGTCTGACTCTCTAGAGCCTTCTCTGCACAGGTCTCTGGGTTTCTGTACAGCAAGCAGTTGCTGTTGCTCTTTCCACACACACACACACACACACACACACACACACACACACACACACACACACACGCATGCAGACACACACACATAAACAGGACACAATGCCTAATTTCACATGCACACACACGGTAAGCTTCACATTCATGTGCACACACACATGCACACACATACACATACACACACATACACATACACAAGGGAAACGCACATACCAGGGATGCCTGAGGTGGGTCTGACCCAGATCTACTGTGCTCTCACAGACGACATACCCTACACACACACACATGCACACACACACACACATATGCACAGCCTCCTTTGTAGGCACCGGCCTGCTTCATATCACATAGTTGCTGTTCAGCTGCTGTCATCTCACTCTTAGTAACACTGGGATTCTCTTATTGAGCGCTGGTTCTTTAACTCTCATTAATGCTGTGGTTCTTTAACTCTTATTAATGCTGTGGTTCTTTAACTCTTATTAATGCTGTGCTTCTTTAACTCTTATCAATGCTGTGGTTGTCAGCTGAAAAGATCCCTGGATCTACAGTGATGATCCACCTTGTATTTATTTCACCTGCCTTGTTTGTAGTCAGCTATGGAACAACCCCTCCGTGTGCTGTCAGAAGAACAGACACGAGGCAGAGGCCCAGGGTGTCTCAAGGTACCAGAGAGCTGGTGTGTAAGGTACCAGAGAGCTGGTGTGTAAGGTACCAGAGAGCTGGTGTGTAAGGTACCAGAGGGCTGGTGTGTAAAGGTACCAGAGGGCTGGTGTGTAAGGTACCAGAGGGCTGGTGTGTAAAGGTACCAGAGGGCTGGTGTGTAAGGTACCAGAGGGCTGGTGTGTAAAGGTACCAGAGGGCTGGTGTGTAAGGTACCAGAGGGCTGGTGTGTAAGGTACCAGAGGGCTGGTGTCTCAAGGTACCAGAGGGCTGGTGTGTAAGGTACCAGAGGGCTGGTGTGTAAAGGTACCAGAGGGCTGGTGTGTAAAGGTACCAGAGGGCTGGTGTGTAAAGGTACCAGAGAGCTGGTGTGTAAGGTACCAGAGGGCTGGTGTGTAAGGTACCAGAGGGCTGGTGTGTAAAGGTATCAGAGGGCTGGTGTGTAAGGTACCAGAGGGCTGGTGTGTAAAGGTATCAGAGGGCTGGTGTGTAAGGTACCAGAGGGCTGGTGTGTAAGGTACCAGAGGGCTGGTGTGTAAAGGTATCAGAGGGCTGGTGTGTAAGGTACCAGAGGGCTGGTGTGTAAGGTACCAGAGGGCTGGTGTGTAAGGTACCAGAGGGCTGGTGTGTAAAGGTATCAGAGGGCTGGTGTGTAAAGGTACCAGAGGGCTGGTGTGTAAGGTACCAGAGGGCTGGTGTGTAAAGGTACCAGAGGGCTGGTGTGTAAGGTACCAGAGGGCTGGTGTGTAAGGTACCAGAGAGCTGGTGTGTAAGGTACCAGAGGGCTGGTGTGTAAGGTACCAGAGAGCTGGTGTGTAAGGTACCAGAGGGCTGGTGTGTAAAGGTATCAGAGGGCTGGTGTGTAAGGTACCAGAGGGCTGGTGTGTAAGGTACCAGAGGGCTGGTGTGTAAAGGTATCAGAGGGCTGGTGTGTAAAGGTACCAGAGGGCTGGTGTGTAAGGTACCAGAGGGCTGGTGTGTAAGGTACCAGAGGGCTGGTGTGTAAGGTACCAGAGAGCTGGTGTGTAAAGGTATCAGAGGGCTGGTGTGTAAAGGTACCAGAGGGCTGGTGTGTAAGGTACCAGAGGGCTGGTGTGTAAGGTACCAGAGAGCTGGTGTGTAAGGTACCACAGCAAAACGTTGCTGGTCCCTTTTATGGTTCACATTCTCCGTAGGGTGCTTTGCCACTATTTATAACTTGTGTGTTTGTCAGAGTGGCACAGGAACCTGAGCTGGCTGGAGGGGGGGGGGGGGGATTGTGGGGGGGATTGTGTGGGAACAGGGGGAATCTGTGTCTGTGTGCTGATTGGCATGTTGAACAGGCACATTACTGGAAGTTGTGAATATTAAATGCTATATGGACTTCTATAGTGTTACAGTAATGAGACATGCAGTCATTAGAGCTTCACCATAAAACAGGCCAAAGCTGGATCATATGCACGATTACATGTGAACAACATCCATCAGTTTTGCAAAGACCATGTCCTCCAACCCTGCTGCACTGTCGTACAGTACAGCACTCCCCTCAGGTTCATAGGTCATGTCAGAACTCCAGGAGTCAAACATGACACTCTCTACGTCTCTCAGTGTGTCTTGGTCATGTTCCTGTTTCTCTGCAGGAACATCAGAATGGGGTCAGGGTTAGAGCTGGGGGATGTAGTGTGTGCTGATCTCTTCCTGGGCTGGAGCCAGACCGCGTTGTGCTCCCTGCTCACTGCTCTGAAGGTGAAGGAGACGTCCAGATCTGCTTGTTTACAGTCTGAGCCAATGCTCCAATAATCATTCTCATCCCCAAAAAATATTTTATATGTAAAATGTACTTAAAAAATCCTTATTTATTCACTGAAACCTTTATTTCATTGATCAGCTCACACACCAGCGATGTGTTCTCTGCCTTCCTCAGGGTGGTCTGGCGGGGATGGTCAGGGGGGCAGCTGGAGGGGGGCAGCTGGAGGGGGGCAGCTGGAGGGGGGCCAGGTAGCAGGGTTGTTTACAGAGCTCTGTGAGCGTTTGGTCTGGTCTGCTTTCACGCTCCATCTGCCCTCTGTTAGTAACAAAGCTGGAGCACAGATCTCTCCTCTCACCCTGCTGGTCTTTCTTCTCCTGTTCTCTCCTCCCCTCTCTCTCCTCCCCTATCTCTCTCTTCCCCGATCTCTCTCTCCGCCTATCTCTCTCTCTCTCTCTCTGCCTGTATCTAGATACCTATCATCTGCTGCTGTCTCACTTCCTCATTCTGTCTGCAGATTTCTGCTTTTCTCGTATCTCCTCTCCTTCTCTCTCTCTCTCTCTCTCTCTCTCTCTCTCTCTCTCTCTCCTCTCTCTCTCTCTCTCTCTCTCTCTCCTCTCCTCTCTCTCTCTCTCTCTCTCTCTCTCTCTCTCTCTCTCTTCATGCTTGCATGACGCGGGGCAGTTAGTCACTGTGCTCCACACCACAGTGGACATCAGATCAGGAATGAGAAGCGAAGGCTGCAGTCTTAACTTTAAGTGCTGCATAATGACACAGTGTGCTGTGCTCCCTCCCCAGGCTGAGATGAATGCAGAGGAGGGACAGGCAGCATTAATCATCCAGACTCCTAACTGTTTCGTCAGCACTTTCTGGTTCCAAAGAGGTCTTTTGAAATTGGCTCATTTAGCGAAACGACGAACCACTGCATCCACAAGCTCCCTATGTTCCCCCTCCTTCTAGCTCTGTCTGTTCCCCCTCCTTCTAGCTCTGTCTGTTCCCCCTCCCTCTAGCTCTGTCTGTTCCCCTCCCTCTAGCTCTGTCTGTTCCCCCTCCCTCTAGCTCTGTCTGTTCCCCCTTCCTCTAGCTCTGTCTGGTTCCCCCTCCCTCTAGCTCTGTCTGTTCCCCCTTCCTCTAGCTCTGTCTGTTCCCCCTCCCTCTAGCTCTGTCTGTTCCCCCTCCCTCTAGCTCTGTCTGTTCCCCCTCCCTCTAGCTCTGTCTGTTCCCCCTCCCTCTAGCTCTGTCTGTTCCCCCTCCTAGCTCTGCTGTCTGACTGCTGTTCAGACATGTCCACCTGTGAAGGTGAATCAGAGGGAGGTGCTGTCTCCTGTAACTGGGTCATCGGATGCTCCTGAATCTAACGAACGATTAAGAGGGATATGGTATTAAGGGGGGGGGGGTGGGGGGGGGGGGGGGGGAATTAAGATTGTACATGGTATAATTTATTCATTTAGTAGATGTGTTAATCCAAAGCAACGTTCAAGCTGCATATATATCGTAGAAGTGATGCGTTGGAGTTTGACTGCGTGTGCAACTTCTCATCCAGTGATTTGATTCCAGACGTATCCCTCCCTCCCCCTGCAGGTGCGCCCTCCCCCCTGGCCTCCCCCCGTCCAGAGCCCCACCCTGAGGGAACTGCAGAGTCCAGGAGACTCGGCCATCCACAGAGCCCTCCACCATCACAGACCTCTCCCCCAACACAGACTCCTGCCTGCTGTCCAGCACACAGCCCTCCACCAGGACCGACGCCCGGCCGGCCACCCCGGGCACCAGCCCGCAGCCCAGGAAAGGTAGGGCTGATTAGTGCAAGGGGGATTGGGAGGTGGTAAAGATGAACTTTATGAATAGGATTTTCCCAGATTATTCCCGACTCTAACGAGTCAGGCTTGGTAGGAGCCCTGGGAATTCCTTTGATGATGTACATGGAAAGACAGAGAGAGAGAGACAGAGAGAGATGCAGTGAAAGAAATGAGAGAGGAGGGGGGAGAAGATGGTTGCCATGGTGACCATCCCTGCTGTTCTGGTTTTCTTGGCTGGAGAGAGAGAGAGAGAGAGAGAGAGAGAGAGAGAGAGAGAGAGAGAGAGAGAGAGAGAGAGAGAGAGAGAGAGAGTGTGAGTGTGAGTGTGAGTGTGAGTGTGAGTGTGAGTGTGAGTGTGAGTGTGAGTGTGAGTGTGAGTGTGAGTGTGAGTGTGAGTGTGAGTGTGAGTGTGAGTGTGAGTGTGAGTGTGAGTGTGAGTGTGAGTGTGAGTGTGAGTGTGAGTGTGAGTGTGAGTGTGAGTGTGAGTGTGAGTGTGAGTGTGAGTGTGAGTGTTCTGGACAGTTCTCCATGAGAGGACCATGACAGGAATCTCTCTTCTCCACACTCCTGTTTTTACAATCAACTGGCTTTTCTTTATCTTTACACAAAGTTGAATGTACAGATAATGTTTCAGATCGCACTGTCTCTCTGCTGGCTGCTTCTCCTCAGTCTCCTCCTGCAGCATCTGACCTTCAGAGGGTACCGCTTCATGATGCAAATACAAACCCCGCTGCTACCTCCAGTTGAGACGTTTTAAAAGTGTTGGATGCAGGATGACATGTTGTGAACTGACCCTATAACACCTGCTCTCTGATCCCAGATGGGATGAACTCTGAGCAGAGACAGAAGCTGGCCAAGGAGCGGAGAGAGGAGCGCGCCAAGTATATAGGTGAGACTTGAGGGGGCACCTGAGGGGCACCTGAGGGGGAACCTGAGGGGGAACCTGAGGGGGCAAGACCAACACATGTGCATCCTTTTGCTGTCTCACGAGGTATGAAAGGCAGATGATTACACACCAAGCTGAAGTTGTCTCTGCTGTGTTACTGTGTGTGTTTGGAGGCCCTAAGTGTGTCGTCCACACAGACCCCAGCTAGCAAGAGATGTGACTGGATGTAGCGCTCAGTAACTGACCTCTGACTTCTGACATGATGTATGTTGACCTTGTTGTTGTCTTTCTCTCTGCTGCTTCAGAACAGCAGACCCAGCTGCAAGGTAAGACAGGCAGCATGTAGTCTAGACCAGTCATCCCCTCATAGCTCCTGCTCGTCACGTTGTCACAGCCAACATTAATTTGTCGTTGCTTCTGGTATCGTATTCTTTTCCTCCCTTTATTCAGTTTTGATGTTAGTTTGTTTTGCTGTATGCATCCCTGACACATCCCTGACACATCCCTGACATATCCCGGACACATCCCTGACATTCATGTGAAAACGTTCATTAGGTTGGATTGGTTTATTCCTTATGATGTTTTATGGACGTTGATTGTGCAGAGTACTATATGGGCAGGAGAGCAAACGTTTTGAGATCTTGTGAGCGTAATCTTCAGAGGTGTTCCACTGTCCTGCCATCTCTCTGTCGCTCCATCATCTCTCATGTCCACAGATCCTCCTCAGAACGGCTGTACAGGACCAGTCATGAGGGTTTATTACTGTCAGATTCTTGATATAACTCTGCTGATGTGTTAGAACCGCCTCCTTCCCCCGGTGAGACTGGGGTCAGAAGCCAAACCTTTCCCAGCTGAGAGGCTCCATATCTCACTAAGACTCAGAGCGTAAAGAATTGCCGGTTATTTCCATGAAGCCAGCCGTGTCTTTCAGACAGATTACATTTAATTACTTCTTTCATTAGTGCTATTAAAGTGGCCTGTGCTTTAGTGGCCAGTACTGTCTCCTCCTGATAACAGCTCCTCTGTCCATCTGTTCCCTCCAGATTAGCCTGCTGCTATGGAACTC